>NC_091142.1:28322454-28922454 GCF_041381155.1 Argopecten irradians | reverse complement strand
CCCAGGGCAGGCTATAGAACGACAGTGCTAGCACCCCATGGGATATCGAGGATGAAAACTCCTTAATCATACGAATATATTAAAGCGATTTGATTTAATGTATAGTTAAATCTATCAACAGAAAAGAAAGCACAATTTGTGTGTTGAAACATAATCTAGCTGGGCAATAAGATAAACATGTCGTATTAATAGTGAATCATGCGATTCATGTGTTTTTGAATAGGTTAGAAAATAAGTAAGAAATAAAAAAGTATATCGTGAATGAATAGACACCTTGATCTGAGCATTTTATATTCAAAAAGGTAAATGTGTGTGTCAAAACGGATTTGCCTCCGACGACTGTTCCTTTGACCTCAGCAAACCTCTACAGATTCTTGGCCTCGAGAATGACGGACTGTGTGATATTGACGAGGGTTGTAGTTACATAGTGGTAGAGGGACTGGAATTTCCGTCGGATATTAACATCACATGTCGATTCAGCGGTCAAGCAGTGAGTAGCACGCAAGCATTATTACAATTTAGATATAAATTATTGATTTTGAAGATAAAGTTAATTGATTCTTTCATATTGCTTGACCTTCTACTGACAACTAAGGTCAATATTAAGACCGACACCTCATGCGTAGTATGTGTTTACAGGAGTGATACTATGAGGAAAAATACAAAAGATTACATCCCAAATATAGTCGCCATTTGCAGTTATAAAATGAATGGACTTATGCCTGACAAATGAGAAACATCACACGCTGTATGCCCTATAGAAGTAATACCAGAAAGAGTTAGAAGAGCGTTTTCCATAGGTATTAAAATTGCATTTGGTTTGACAATGCCGGTATATCCTTATATATTCTACATTTAAATTTTCAAATTCTTCAAGTATGAATGGGTTTAGGAAAATCGTATATTCTTTCATCGTTACTTACATAATATGTTCATATTTAATATCAATACCTTCCAAAATACTTGTGGAAAATACCATTTTGTATTATTATAATTGGGAAACAATTGCACGCTAAAGACAGTTGGTTTACAGTATATTGAAAAGAAGTTACATATTTACAAGTGTCTCCTGATAAAACTTCTTGGATTCATTTTATTTCTGCTTGACAATAAGGGTAATACAGTTTTGGTGATATGGTCTGTTGCGTTGCTATTCATTATCACATATCGGTTTCATTTTATTTTATTTTCAGACGTTAGTTGAGGAGATAGGCCACACAATGGACGAATTGAATGTAATAGCGGATCTCAATACGCTGTTTGCCATTATATGTGAACTACCTGTAATAGACACTCCATCCGATCGACTTGGGATCGAATACAACGTGTCTGTGGCTTTGGACGGATTTGGATTTAGCGACCCAATCAATTTCGTCGTGATTGATACAGTTTGTCAGGATTACGTTAATAATTCTGGAAAAATTACATTTCACATAAAGGTTTGTATCGTTATAAAGTATGCACTGAAAAAGACAACAGTACACGTACTAATGCCTTGCTTTGGATAGACAATGTTTTTGTCAGAATGAAAATATCTAATATAAACTGTAGTAAAGAGTTGGTAAATTCTTTTTTGCTAAAAAAAAATAAGAATTTCAATGCTCTGCAAGCAATCTGAAATACATTAATTTCTATATGAAAGGTTGAGTTCCTCTTTGTTTAATCATGGATAGTGATTTTTGGCTCAAATATATTTTTAATCTATAGGACGGATTTTGTTACATTAACGGAACCTGCTACCCAGAAGGATCTTACAAGGAGAATGCGATATGTCTAGAATGTAGACCAGACGATAATCTCTACACATGGTCAAATTCCTCAATCGAAGGTTAGTGCATAATAAATTGGAAATAAAGCCCTCTTTTCTCTAATGTAAAATATGATGGTGTATGTCGATATATGGACTGCTGTATTATGGCTGTTACAAATATCTAATATAATCATTATTCCTTCTTTGCATTTGACAGAGTCTCATCCATTGCGTGTAGGTATCCATTATGACGTCATAATTTTGTAAGCGAGTCTCGCGTTGTTTTCTCTGAAAAGTATTTTTAAAGTATTACGCACACAACACGTGACGTCATGATCAATACCTATCCACAAGTGGAGATAACTCTGTGCTATGAAAATACGGAATAATTCCGTACGTTAATGAAATCAAATCATAAATTCACTTCGCTCCGCCTCAATGAAACTAGTAAACTCCATTCCTTCATTTCCCATTAAAGATGCTTGGTCACTGACCGGCGTGAGAATACATTTTGACATTGTTTACATTGTGATGTAGTTTTACGCCGCTTCAGCTTTGAACGATTTTCTTGTATCGTTGCACGTTCAGAAACAAAGACAGAAAAGTTTGATAAATAGAGAATCTTACATGAGTGACTATGTAATATGAAAACGAGTTTAATAATTTGATATGCCACGAACTTCGCAGTTCAATTCAGTTGCACGAGGTAAAATTTCTTCATCAGTAAATGCAAGCAACAAAATTAACAATCAATCCTTAAATTTGATTTCTACAATAACTTTAATTGCTGTGTTCTATGTACGTATATGTCGTTTCTTGAATACTACGTCGCGATACTAAATGTTGAAATATGTTTCCAATTGTCTTTACAGTATATGTAATTGATATTCATTTTTATATCATTTTATATGATTTACACGTTTCTACCACAATACGTCGTGCTATTCTACTCCCAGGTCATTGTATAAATATTCTGAGTGTTGGATAAATATATCGATATTCCTCTAGTGGAATAACACCTTCCAATCTTTTAATTGGTTGAAATTTTAAACTTTGACCCGAATTCTTTTTTCTCATTACCACGTCATAAATTGTTGACGTCATCAATTATCGAATTATGTCATGTTGCTGTATTGCTTGCAGAACAAACCGCTGTTGAAACCAAATGCGTGACGGCGTCAACGTCTTTCCTGTTTTCCCATTCGTAACGTAAACTATCGACGCAAAATTCATAACTGTCTTTTGTTTAGTGGTATATCTTACGGTACGAGGACACTCGGGGTTATTGGATATAGAATTTATTACACACTCGAAAGTTATTATTTAAAATTTACAAAACTCACTCGCTAAAGCTCGTGTCTTTTTTAACTTTTAAAAAATGACTCGTGTGTTATTAATTCCTTATCCAACAATCACTCGTTGTTTAACCTCTATATATTCCTTAACAGTCCTTAATTGTTCTACCTGCAAATCGACGATTTTTTTTTGAATTGATAGAAAATCTGAAATCTACACATTTTTTTTAAAGATGTTTATGTATTTTTGAAATGTTTGATATGACTTTTCTGTTATGTTCCTGGTATACAGATTGTGTTGTGAGTGATAGAGAAACTGCAGACACTTCAGATGACGTCATCATCATTGTTATATCAGCGGTCACTGGATCTCTCTCCGCTTGTCTCCTTGTCTGTGTCCTGTGTTACTTTTGCAAAAACAAAATAAAAAGGTAAATGCACCGTGTACGGTGGCGATGTTTTGATCCGTTTCCGGTATCGCTTCGATATACGAGTAGCGAGCAGGTAGGTTCGAACTTGTGGAGTTATAAGACATTGCGGATTGTGTCACAGACCGAAAATCAGCGCAAGTATTAATTATATAACATAGCTTGTATAAAGATTGTTATTTCTCGGAAAGTACTCGTATTTATCCTACAATTATGACACTTACATACTTGATGCGAGTTACTACCCAAAACTCTTTTGCTTATTTCTCCAAGATATTAACAAAAATGATTGAAAAACGAAAATATAAACCTAATATGTACGTTGTAATATTTGATGAAGAATCAAGAGAGTGTTTGACTCATTGTTTATATATTTTTTCGTTCGACACTGAAAACAGGGAGGTAGTTCTAGCATCTTTTAGAACATTAACAACAGTCAAAGGGTATATATATATATATATATACTTAAACATGAATATTATATTATGATGGCTACATGCACCGAACGATGGTGTCTAACTACGCCTTGCACGAGACCTAGTGGAAATAGTAGTGTAGATCTTGTCGATATGGCAAGTCAACGCCAACGTTAAATCCAAGAAGTTTGGCATCATTCTCATTCTGTTAATAAGAATAAGTAACATCAGTTGAAAATACCTTCAATACTATATAATTATCATCAATTATATCTGCAACATATTCTTAAACTCGTATTGCGTAAATTCAACAATGACCTCTGTATAAACAAAATGGCGGAACACACTAAACACTATCGTATTACCATTGCGCATACTGTAGTAAGTAATTAAAACAGAAAAAAGACAGGCATATTGCAATTACATACTTTAACTACTATTGTTATGGTAGAAATATCATATCTAATAATCTAATAAATCAATAATTAAACGTAACTTTCCACTAATTGTATAACTTTACAGTAATTGAATATATGTATTGAATCAACATGTATTGTTATTTTCCTTACGGACAAAATTTCAAAGAATTATTGTTTTTTACAGGAAACGGATTTCTCAAGAGCCTGTGAAGAACGTCAAAATGAATTGTTGAATAAGTCGATCCGAAAGAATAAGCTTAAGCTACTAGTCTAGGAATTTCGATTCAGTAAAGGTCTGGTGACTGTGGTTCAATGGCTGAGATTCATAATGCTGCTTATGTTTATAACTAAAAAATAAAGTACGTGTCACCAGGATTTGGAGAAGCAGCATCACATGGTCATGTTGCTCGCCAATGGCTATGATATGTCATCGCCAGAAGAGATTTTCTCGATTTTGAATTGCATGATTGAGACATAATTTGATTTTATGTAAATGATTACAAACGTTTTGTATTTTGTGTCTGTAATGAGTGTATATATAGTTTATCTTATAGATCTTACTATTAAAGGAACACTGTTCCTGATATCAAATGTTAAAAAGTACATTGTATTACAGTATACATACACTATATACAGTTTAAGCACACAGAAACAATTTAATATCAGCTTAGTTTTGACTGCGACATGGATCATTTTCAGATATATATATATATCTACAAAACGAAATTATATAGATATCAATGAGAGGTAGTGATATTTTTGTAAGTACCATTTAGACAGAGCAGGAGAGAAAGGGAGAAAGTTAAAATGCAGAGAACAAGTTTGTAAATAGTCTGCGAGAGGATTGAGATTACAGATTGAATTTCATAGTGTAACAGTAAAGAGGATAGAAGGGAGAAAAATTCAAAGTTCTACTTCATTGCATGAAATCAAACGATTATTTCAAAAAAAGCTTACTCTATTTATTTAATCATTACATTCATTAACTAACATTCTATTATTTTCACACCATTTTGCATATTACAATCGAACACCGCACACATAATCAACAGTGTCAAACAGCTGAGCTGGCCCTCACCAGGACCGGGGCTGACTGGGCCCGGTGCTGGCTAGGACCGTGGTGCTGTATTTCGCTTAAAACAATTTTCCTCAATATCATGTCTTAACCTTGTAGCAATATTTGCCTGAGATATATGCCATGCTAGGTGGTTTACCTAATTATAAACCAAAATAACTGAGAATTTTGATATATTTTTATTACAATTTTTAATTTTTATTTATTCTTGATTTTTTGATAGCATTTGCCTCCCTTTGATCGTTCATATATATCTCAGACATACAGTTTAGCTCAGTTCTTGGTAGTATTCACTCTTATGCATTAAAGTAATTGAAACCATATGCATTATTTATACATTATTCCCAATGCTTAAATGCTTATATTTCAAACTATAATTTTAATGTCGCAGTCATCGTAATCACGCAATCAGCCATCTACATTAATAATTGTGTACTTGTAGTTATATATATATATATATGCTGCGGTATATGATAAACGGAACATAATGAAGTTTAGACACTAGCTGTGGCTTCCAAGGGTAAAAAATACCCTGTATACCAACAGAAACGTAAATATATCATTATATATATGTTTCTGATACCAAGACTAAATCTATCATAAACGCATTTGAAAGGTTCGCAATTATTCTTAAACGGCCCATGTATTGAGACTGTCCCAGTGAGGGATAATTTGAATCAGGAAATGTGAAAATATATAGTATTGATATTATTTGCATTAATTAATACTGACATACTTATAAAAAAACAAATGTATAAAAGACCCGCTATTTTCCAAACAAAACATGTGAATTAATTAAAAAAATATATATAATTACACAAGAAAATGTATCTTGATATGCCTAATATAAGATTTCAACACATAACAAATGCAAGATTCCCGTCATAATCCATACTTTCTTTATTTTTACAAATGATATAGCTAATGAACTTGAATCAACAACACGTTTATTTGCTGATGACACTTCTCTTCAGAAGTAATCATCCTCATCGTCATGAAATAGAAGTAGTTTAAACAGAGATTTAGAAATATTACCGGTAAATCGATTGGCAAACACTTAATTGACTTCGTTTTTTTAATACTAATTAAACAGAGATAGTGTTTATATCATTCTGATTTAGATTTTTTTTCTTGAAACTGTTGTTACAATTGCTCTTTGGTTGTGCTAAGAAAGAAGAGTATTTTCATTTTAAAGTGGCGTTAGATATATGTATTTGTAAAGCGTGTCAGTTGCGATCTATTCAAGTCACGGGCATATGTTTACAGTTAATTGACACAAGCTTTGAAAAAAGAAATATTATTTTAGAGTACTTGAACATTACAAATGCGATATACCATATCAGAATTAAATAAAAAAAATGAAATGTTAGAGCTGAGACTTTGTCAGCATTTTTTTAAAGTGTTTAAAATATTTTCATAAGTTTAAAACGATTTCTTTATTTTAAAACAGTTTTGCCACAGTTTAAAAAAAAAACATTTTCCCTTTTCTTTTTAGCGTTAAAAACAACAAGAACACAAAATGATGGAGTCAATTGCTAGTTCATTTGAAAACATACCTTGGTATATCAGTCAGCGGGATCGTGGATGAAAATGCAAGAGAATAGAAACAACTATCGGTAACATTTAGATAAAGCTACATAATATGAAATACGTATATATTAATATACACTAAATTATTATTTTAAATATCAGGTTTACCTAGATCTATTTTAGCACATGGATATAATATATGTATACAGCACATATAGTTTGTTCTAAGTATAGACGAGTTATCTATCTTTACGGGCCCCACCAGCGCCGTTCCCAGTCAGCCCCGGTCCCAGTGAGGGACAGCTCAGCTGTTTGATGCCACTCCACATAATGGATGAAAATGGAGGAATTTTAGATAAAGAAAAAACGGAATCCTTTCCATATATATATATGTTCAACTCTTTCTTACATTCCCTTCCTATGCATTTCATGTTTTACTTACATGGCCGCATATTTTCAATTTGCTGAAGGTTTTTTTCTTTTCATCTTTGTGCATTTTATAGTTTCTTTAGTGCTTTCTTTTATTCATTATTTTTATTATATGTTTTGTTATAATACATTCATTATTTACGTAAGATCACACTGACTTCATGGCACTTCACCAAACTTTAAATCCCTTTACATCGAATTGCTTTCGCCAATAACCGAATTTATGTGTGGGTTTAATGCCTTCCTATACAAACTTTTGTTATTTTGTTTATATAACGCCAAATACGTTTGGTTTTTTATTGGTCATATAACAAGAATGCTTCTGTTTTTACCCATGGTTTTTTTATTCTACCATCTTTAATACTAATTTCCACCTATATGGTATGGCTTTTTCAATTTTGTGATTTTACTTATCCAATTTTGTTTGTTTGTTATCTTGTTATATACTATGTTTTCATCATTATTGTTTATTATATGTGCTATTTTTATAATATTTTGTTCATCCCAATAATAATTTATCACATATTTGCCTTTACATTGCATATGTCTATTGTCCGATAGTATTTCATTTCTGATATCGGCAAAATAATATTTTTATAACCTCTAGATAATTTTCATGAACATGTATATTTTTCGGAATTATTTTAGTTTAAACAGTATTTTATTCATATAATGATACATATAATACAATAAATAAACACATTTCGGAATCGAAAAGCAAGCCTAGAGCTTATATAAACTCCTTTTCCTGGAATTATTTTCCAGAAGCATCTGTTGATGGTGTCTATGTGAGATTCTAAATCCCTTAACTCTTGACCTCATTGTTCATACTTTCTTATCATAGTTTTCTTTTAATCTTGTCTTTTGTGCCATTTAAAAAGTGAAAAATTACTCCGCTCAATATTTCACTTTGTTTTTATTGATTACTTGAATGTTTGCTAAATGCGTTATTTTCGGTATCAATAACGTTTGTATCACAACGGTTTTGCCAATTAACGTTAATTTTCTTTCTTTTTTCAGTTCGTAAACATTTCATCAATTGATACTTACTATGTTCCCAATTCAAATTCGACATACTTTTTATTGGTTCCGAAGAAAACTCTGAGTGACTTAATTTCTGTTTTGAACTTAATTCCATCATAACTTTTATTTCGTTCCTCATCTCTCCCTTACCAAAAAAACCTGTTTTATTTTTATTTAGTTTTACCCCCGAAAACTCTATAAATTTTTCCTTTATTGTTAGTGCTTGTTTAATGTCTTTTTCTACTTAGAAATAGTGTTCATCATCTGCTAATTGTGCCATCTTTATATTTTTGTCATGTCTACTTAGAAATAGTGTTCATCATCTGCTAATTGTGCCATCTTTATATTTTTGTCATGTCTACTTAGAAATAGTGTTCATCATCTGCTAATTGTGCCATCTTTATATTTTTGTCATGTCTACTTAGAAATAGTGTTCATCATCTGCTAATTGTGCCATCTTTATATTTTTGTCATGTCTACTTAGATATTGTGTTCATCATCTGCTAATTGTGCCATCTTATATTTTTGTCATGTCTACTTAGAAATAGTGTTCATCATCTGCTAATTGTGCCATCTTTATATTTTTGTCATGTCTACTTAGATATAGCGTTCATCATCTGCTAATTGTGCCATCTTTATATTTTTGTCATGTCTACTTAGATATAGTGTTCATCATCTGCTAATTGTGCCATCTTTATATTTTTGTCATGTCTACTTAGATATAGTGTTCATCATCTGCTAATTGTGCCATCTTTATATTTTTGTCATGTCTACTTAGATATAGTGTTCATCATCTGCTAATTGTGCTATCTTAATATTTTTGCCATCTATATCAAAGCCTCTAACACCTTTATCATTTCTCAATTTGTTGCTAAAATTTCTACCACGAGATATTTCATACCCTCTTTTACCCAATTATATATTTTTTTACTAAACCTTTAATGTCCATATAAAATGTTTTAAATCAATTAATAAAATACTCACCAATACCAAACCTTCCCAGACTTGCATATATAAATTTCCATTATATAGTATCAAAAGCTTTCTTAAAATCAATGAATATCAAACTGCTGTCGATATGAAACTTTTCAGAATAGAATTTTGTGTTATATTGTAAATTATAAACCTATTTTTATGTACCCATTTTGATCTGTGTGAATACTATTTGGCATTTCTGATTTTAGTCTTATGCAGTATGCAGCTATTTTATAATAAATGTTTAATAATGAAATTGGACGCCAGTTTTCTAAATTCGCAGCATTACCTTTTTGTAAATAAATGTGACCAAACCATATTTCTGCGTTGCATGCATATTAGTAACGATTTAATTTTTTGGTAAAATCCACCGATAATCCGTTAGTGCATGAACTTTTATTTGTTTTCATACTTTCTAATTATCAGTCGTATGATGTAAATTCATTCTTTTTAAGTTTTACTGTTAGCACATAGATAAACGCCTGAGTATTAGGAGTATTGACTATTGAAATAGACTAAAGATTTCCCCAACACTAGAACTGCACAGTAACATCTCATATTATCCCTGTTTCAATACATGTTCAATGGATATACTTGTATATACGATTATAAGTGTGTTTAATGCAAAACATTCCAATAAAAGCATTATTATTTAATTCACTGATTCAGTTCTTCATCTTACTGAAATTCTCAGAGAACATATCCTTTAAATGTTTCCTTAATGTTAATGACATGTTTCTATGTCACGAAAATAATCAATATTATCGAATTGATATAATTTTATAAAAATGTTTAATATAAACATTCTAGAAACATTTAGTTAAATATTATGATAAAAAACATTATACCTACATTTTCCATGACTATATCAAAAATCAAGATACCATAGAAACATTTTAGAAATTTTAATTAAAACATTGAACTACAATATTTTTTAAAACATGATGCTATTATGTTTCTTACCATTCATATCCATTTTATTATGACTTTTTAATACAATGGTTTCAAAACATTGGACTGCAATATTTTGAAAACGTTGTGCTATAAAATTGGCTGTAATATTAGATCTAAACGTTTTTATAACATTTTTTACAATGTTGAAAAAACATTATTGATGATGTTTTAAGAATATAATTGGGAAGCCCATCCTTTTTATATGAAATAATTACGCCTTTTTTCTAAGCCAATCAGGAGAAGCGATGTTACAAATGACGACGCCATGTATTCCTTTATGAGCTGATAGAGTAAATTGTTAAGCCAATGAAAATGCTCGTTACAAGCAAAATTGGATTATATGCTATATAAAGCACAATTTATACAGTATTTACCGCGGAATGAAATCACACTCATATAAAAAAAAATACCGTCTTATATAAAGCATATAGATCTCTATGCATGTTCATGTACTATAATTGTATTCTTATAAGCTTGTCTTAACAAATTATCGATGGTAGAAGAAGCAAAATAACAGATAGTTTACGAAATATTCCTTTATTTCTATTATTGAAAAAAATGTCATTAAAGCAACAGATAAAAAAAAATGATGAAGTCTTAGAAATGCTGCAATACAACCCATTCAGCTTTGCAGAAACGTTAATTGATAATGTTTCTATCCAACTAGAAATAAAATTGATGTGAGAAGACAAAAACAAAAGACCCTGATATGGTTAATATAATCATCACAACTGTTATCAACAAAGTACCGGAGTTCTTTCTTCGCAGATAAATACAAGGATAACAGTATCATCAATCTTCCTTGCACACATGTACAGATAAAAGTGTAGGTCCAAAAACTGTAAAGATACGATTTGTAGTGCATTGACAATAACAAACTTTATCTAGTGAGAGGCAAACTGGTAGGCAATGTCTTTGTTATATATTACAGCAGCAGAGGTCTTCTCAGGCACATTATAGGATGGCTTTGTTGATTGCGCATATACCAGATATATAACACCAATAATGACAAGATAGTTACCATAATTACTATGAAATCCAATAAACGCACGCAAAGCGGGAAAAAAATCAGCTGCAAGCTTCATTACTGAGAACAAATGTCCAGGAACAGTTTGAAACAATGAAACAAAAGAATGAAAGAATGAAACAAAAGCATATAAACACTATATATTGGCCCTTGATTTTATAGATTTGACTTTTTAATTTATGAAGAGTATTTACTTCCATCAAACCTGTCAACTTTTTGAAGATTTTTTGAAATTTTAGTCATTTTGACCCTGTTTGGACCCGCCCCTCTGGTCCCCCAGGGGTCAGCGAGGACAGATATGGATGTTAAATGCTACATCTGAGACTAATAATCATAATCAAGTTTGACTCATTTCCTATGAAAATTAAGCAAATAATGTTCATAAATGTGTTTTTACTATATAAACTAAAGTAAACTTGACCCCCTTCCCAGGGGGATACGTGAGACCCCAGGGTCATATAATTCACCATTTTTATAAAGAAAACTTTAAGACCTTTCCATCTATATAAAGAATTTGATTCTACCATTTTCAGAATTTTAGAAGAATATTTTTGAAGTTTTAGCCTATTTGACCCCTTATGGCCCCGCCCCTATGCCCCCAGGAGGTCCGCCAGGACCAATATGGATATGATAATAAAATGCTATCTCAGGCTAATAATTCTAACCAAATTTGCCTTATTTCCTATGAAAATTGAGCAAAAATGCTCATAAATGTTTTTCCCTATATAAACTATAGTAAACTTGACCCCCTAATCAGGGGAAAACGTAAGATCGCATGGTCATATAATTCACAATTTTGTAATGGATAATGGACCTTTCCAGATATGAGAAGTATTAG
This sequence comes from Argopecten irradians, assembly GCF_041381155.1. Classification (NCBI taxonomy): domain Eukaryota; kingdom Metazoa; phylum Mollusca; class Bivalvia; order Pectinida; family Pectinidae; genus Argopecten; species Argopecten irradians. Next base: position 28,910,295 of record NC_091142.1, on the reverse strand, counting down.
ATTCTACTATTTCCAGATTTTCAGAAGAAGTTTGAAGTTTTAGCCTATTTGACCCCTTTTGACCCCGCCCTTAAGGCCCCTGGGAGTCAGTCGTGGAAAATTTGTTAATAGGATTCAATTGCCATCTCGAACTGATAATTCTAACAACGTTTGACTCATTTCCTATTAAAAGTGACCAAATAATGCTCATAAATGTGTTTTCCCTATATAAACTTTAGTAAATTTAACCCCCCCAGGGGAAACGAGAGACCCCAGGGTCATATAATTCACAATTTTTGTAAAGGACCTTAATACCTTTCTATCTATGAAGAGTATATGATTTTATTTGATTTTAGTCAATTTTACACCTTTTGGCCCTTCCCACAGCCCCCTTGGAATGTTTGTGCAAATTTTCATTGAAATTGCTTCAGCAGTTTTGGAGAAGAAGTCGAAAATGTAAATTATTTACGGACATATGACACAGACGAACGACGAAGGACAAAAGGCGACTTGAGACTTTATCTCAGGTGACCTAAAAAGCTTTTCTTGTTTCGTGAGTATGAAAATTACGGCACAATTCTTTTTGAAAATTATCTAGAAAGGAGACAACTCCATTTCAGTTTAACTTTAATTGAAATTAAATATGATAAATAAGCCACATCCTGGTTATGATATGTGTTACTAATATAAATATAGATATGAATATATTCATATATTACACTATTACACATTTGATAAGTCAATATGATATATAAAGTAGGGTTGTGTGAAATGGATATGCCACAAAACCAAACCCAACAAGAATTTAACAAAGTTCTAAGAGTTCATATACCATATTTCATATTCAAAAACTGTTTGTTATATAATATATGTTATTTATAAGTATACAATACAAAACAAATGATTTCACTATTTGCTCGGTTTACAGAAAGATCAAACGAAAAAATGTATAATACAACGCAGAAATAAAAAATATATATTCAAATATTAAAATCCTATTTACCCACAAACGGCTTATTCACATTTAATTTATTAGAAATGATTCAAGATTTTCAAGTTCTTTCTATTTCTTTTTAATGTTTTTCTTTGACTTTTTCGGAACTTTCTTTTCATTCCCTTTATGAGTAGCCAAAGCTGGCTTTCCATTCGATGGCAGAGGTACCACTTTCTTTTTCTTTCTCCTTCTTTTCTTTTTCTTCCTTTGCTTTCCTTTTTCAACTGTTGCAGTCGGTTGTAATATCGTTTCCAACGGTGCCGCCTCTCCGTCCCCAATTACGTCATCGGTACACGAATCATCGAAGACAACAGAGATATCTGATTGTGTGTCGATATTTGCTTCATCGTTACCGAACAATTCCAAACTTGGAATATCCAGATGTTTGTCATTTTGACTTAATATTATTTTATCTGTATCCTTTCCGGTCTCCATCTTATTTTCATTTTCTGAAGCTTTCACTTTCTGCTCTGTCGCGACACGGGCTCCCTCATCTGAACAAATGTTCGAGTTATTGTCTTCGACATTTTGGCTGAAAAGACACAAATGTAATGCAATTAATATATAACAATCGAAAAAACTGTTAATAATGTATTGATATATGCAGCGTTAACATTTAATTAACAATGTACTTTAAGTGTCTTTTGTATCGTTACACTTTATTCATTATATATTCGTATGCTTAGCAATGCAAATAGAAATTATAAGTCGATTGATTGTATCTAAAATGCTTAATATATAGATACCCACGTAAATAATGCTTCAATGAAAATGCAGGAAGGGATGTGTGCCCTAACTAAGTTAATTCCTTTGTAAGTTTCATCAATCTCAGGCTTACCTTATACCATCCTTGTGGTCGATGTCCTCATTTTTCATTAATCTCCTCTCTCGTCTATTAAGATGTTCAGTCATAACCCTCCTGTCTTCAATCGGCGATTCCAGCTCTTCTTCCCGATGCTTCCTCTTCTTTTTCATCCTGGATTTTCTCTTATTCTCTGACTTATCTAATTGTAGTATGGATTCCAACAGATTTGGTTCCCTCGCCTTGGCATCTTCTTTGAGGAAAGGATTGGTTATTGCAGCTGCGGTTGTGGTTGGATTCGTGATACATGTGTCATCACTTAAGTCTCGTTCTGTACTTGGGACATCAGGTGTTTGAGGGCTTAGGTTCGAGATTTGTTCGATTATTTCGGCTTCTTTTGTTCCAGTGTTGCTCTTCGGTGTGTCTTTGTCAGGCTCTGCTTCATATATATTTGCAAAGTCCAAGTTCGCTTCAGTGCTTGACCTTACGAAGATAAGATGACTATTGTTTGAGTCTGTCCTTACGCCATCATCCTCTGTCTTCACTTCGTTTCTGCTACTCCCAGGTATCCCTTCATTAGGTAGAGAGGCAACTTCTTCTTTCTCATCCCATTTGCCGCCGTCTATGCTGGTTGGTTTCGGCTGAGGGCTAAAAAAATCAGCCATTGAAGTAAATACCTATAGTCGCTAAAGTTGCACATTTGAAAAAATAGATAGCCACGAATTGTCAACTAAAATCGACATAAAATTAACCGATGTGGAAAAGTTGTTTTGCAGGAAATAATGAAATTAATTCGCGGTAAAGATTGTCATGTTATGTTACATTATGTGGTTCATAATCAGGCACCATTATAGTTATGATATATAACGGCCGTCCACATCTACGTAGTATATTGATAATTCCGCATTATATGACATTATGGATTTTCTTGGTTTCTCTTATTTTTCTTGACTAACGTATTTACCTGATATCCTTCTTTTGCCTTTTGCTTTTCTTCCTTGATTTTTTCTTCTCTCGTCTGTCATTATCATCTTCGGTAATGATCGCTAGATCTCCGATGGAACATTCTGGCTCAACCTTTCTACGTTCTCTTTTCCTTTTCTTCTTTTTTCGTCTCCCTTTATCAACTGAAATATCTGATGGTTCCTTTGATTCTTTTTCCTTGCTACCTTCTCCAATGGATGTATTGTTAGTCTCAATATCACTTGTGGGTTGATTTTCGTTATATATCCAAAATTGTAAGCCTGTCGCTGTGTTTGGAGTATCCAACGTTATATCGCCATCCGTCTGTGTTCTGTCTGCTTCATTTTCTACTTCCTTTGGAATCCTGTTTTCATCTATCATTAGGTGAGGACTTGTAATGGATGTCTGCTTATTATCTTTATCGAATATATTGTCGACCGAGTTTGCTCTCTTCACATGGTTGCTGAAAACATACAAGAACGCTTGTAGGGAGAGCTATACCTAACATGACAGGCTGTAAAATGATCTAGCTGTTGTGTGACATAATCATTGAGTTCTCAATGCTATTGTTATAAAATCTACATATTGTCAACCTTTTTTTCTATGCATTATCATAGCTTCACTCATGGACAGATTTCAATCAACTTTTGTGTATTGAAATTACAATTGTTAAAGTTTCGTCAAGCAATATAATTATTGTCATATAATATAACATCGTCTAGTCATATATAATAAAGTGATTATTATTTCTATACGCTTATTAAAACTGCATCACGGAAAACTATGCTTTATTAAGTTTATTTTCACGAAGTTTCTGTCGATTTAATCGCATGCAAAAATGATTAAAAGTAACCGCAAAAATAAATAAAATTTAAAGGCCCACTACCTTTCCGAAACAAAACAATAGTTTCTTAAAATTATAAATAACATAGGAAATATATATAGATGGCTTAAGATGAGGTTACAATGCCAAACAAATGCAAGATTTCATGCGTAAACTATGTTGTCAGTGAAGATTTATTTCGCTGTTTTGCCGTCTGGCGCAGTGATAGTCAACTGACGCTCAGTAATTAGGACGACGGCGGGCAACATAATAACCCGCGTTATGAAATAAACATTTAATTTTTAAATTAATCTAATTGTTCAGAAGGTGATGACAGGTGTAGTATTAACGGTAAGCTAATAATGTTTAAAGCTATCAATCTCGTTTTACATTCCAATTTCAAAAATTAAAAGCCGTTTCGGAAAGGTAATGGGCCTTTAAGTAAACAGTGTTTTCTTGGGGTTGAACTCATGCTAGCCTAGAGAAAAAATTCAAGAAGAGAAAGAAAAAAGTGAAAAAAAATGAAAAGAACAAATATCATACTCTTAATTTTTAGTGTATAAATGCATGCTTAAACATAAACGATTAGAAATTATAATATATTTATAAGGTGTTGATTATACTCGGTTGACTATTATCATGACCTACCTTGTTTCAATCTGATAGTCCTGCTCTGTGACCTCTACACACTTCGTAGATTCGTTTGCTATGTGAAAGGTATCTTGTACAATACTATCCTGGAGATGATGTTTTGCACTTCGAATTTTCGGAATTGCCGTCCAGTGGTTCCATTTTGGCTGCCATGATTTAGTCTTCTCTTCTATCTGATTACCAGTGTTTAACTCGTCGTCATCGAACCTAGCAATACAAGGCTTCCCTTCCTCTTCATCGACAGCATCGTTGATAGAAATATCCTCTACCTCCTGATTGCTAAATACATGATAATTTTATAATTATCTATTTATTTGTAAACGTTGCTTTTACAACTTTGATTTAACTTGATTGAGTGTGTCAGACATGATCTATAATTGATGAAATAAACTGCTAATTGACGGTAACACTGGTATGTAATACACATTCACTCGACTAGACTATGTATGTAAATACATCCTCGATACTCAATGCAGGGGTTACTATCACTATCGTATAGGAATATTTCCTAACAAAACTGAAGGCAAACTGAGATACATGTAATTTGGTCCTTTGGTGTACATCAAAAGAATTTAATAACGGTACAATTGTCATTGTTTCTCTTGAATTGTCTCCAGTTTTACTATGAGCTAGTTTAGGAGTGGATATAACGTCAGAGATAGTAACCCCTCCAGCATTGAAAATGGCATAAATAAAATCCATTAAATCCTTCATTTACCTTTTTTCTTTCTTTTTGCAAAAGCAACACAGGGCACAAACAAGGAGACCAGCGGAGAGAGATCCAGTGACCGCTGATATAACAATAATGATGACGTCATCTGAAGGGTCTACAGTTTCTTTGTCACTCACAACACAATCTGTAAATCAATACCAGAAAGGACATTAATATGTACCTAAAACTATAAAAAAAATATACAAAGGTATGGATTTTAATAAAATGTGTAGTTTTCAGTTCAAGTGACAAAAATTGTCGATTTCCAGGCAGAACAACTAGGGGCTATTGATAAATTTAAGTGCAATTCAAATAAAATAATAGGAAAAATAAATGTCAATTGCATATACTGTAAAAACATCTGAAAACATATTTCAACATGACGTATTATGACGTAGTATTCAATAAGAGACACATACATACATAGAACATAATAATTCAAATAACTGAACACATGTAAGTTATAGTGGAAACTATAACATACATATGGATGTTTTGTTACAGTTTACATTGTAATACGCAGTCATTCTGTATTTACACATTACAGAGTTATCCCCTTTTGTGTGCAGGTATTTATTATGACATCATATGTTAGTAAGCGTAGCGTCATACGTCCATTTGTCGACATACACGATGAAAAGTTTTCTTATATTTAATAAAATTTTCAATTTATTATGCACTAACCTTCGTTTGAGGAATTTGACCACATGTACAGATTCTCTTCCGGTCTACATTCTAGACATAGTGCATTCTCCTTGTATGACCCTTCAGGGTAGCAGGTTCCGTTAATGTAACAAAATCCGTCCTATAGTTAAAATAACATTTGAGCCAAAAATCACTAGACATAATTAAACAAAACGAAACACAATCTTTCCTATGAAAACAAGAATTAAAAAAAATATTTCAGACTGCTTACAGAATATTACAGAGTATTGAAATTCTTAATTGGGTTTAGAAAATGAACATAGGTCTTTAATATATTAGGTATTTTCATTCGGACAAAAGTAATTCTACCCCAAACAAGACATCACTACGTATACTTTTGTCTTTAACATTGTATGCCTTATAACGATTTACAAACCTTTATGTAAAATGTGATTTTTCCAGAATTATTAACGTAATCCTGGCAAGCTGTATCAATCACGACGAAATTGATTGGGTCACTAAATCCAAATCCGTCCAAAGCCACAGACACGTTGTATTCGATCCCAAGTCGATCGGATGGTGTGTCATTTACAGGTAGTTCACATATAATGGTAAACAACGTATTGAGATCCGCTGTTACATTCGACTCGTCCATTGTGTGGCTAATATCCCCGACCAACGTCTGAAAATGTATATAATGGCTATGTAACAATGAATAGTAAAGCAAAGGAAAATATCAGACAACAAAAATGTATTACCCTCATTATCGAACAGATACAAAACGAATCCAATGTTTTAGCAGCTGACATTTATTGAGAAAATATGTAACTTCTTTACTGTATACGGTCAACCACCTTTTTTCGTGTGCATTTTTCTTTGTAAATGTTGAGCACAAGCTATATTATCGAAAATTTATCTCAGCAGAGTGATATCTTCCATATATACATTGAGAGGTATATCTAACATTCAAAATTGACCTTATTTATCAATGTGATGTCAAGCAATATGAAAGAATCAATCAACTTTATCTTCAAAATAAACCATTCATATCTAAATTGTAGCAATGCATGCGTGGTACTCACCGCTTGACCGCTGAATTGACATGTGATGTTGATATCCGAAGGAAATTCCAGTGCCTCTACCACTACGTAACTACAACCCTCGTCAATATCACACAGTCCGTCATTCTCGAGGCCAAGATTCTGTAAAGGCTTGTTGAGGTCAAAGGAACAATCGTCGGAGGCAAATCCGTCTTGGCACACACATTTACCTGTAGTGTAAAACTAATTTTAGAAAACAGACAATTTTTGAATGTACAATACTTACATCGAGTTATTGTTGGTTACCCATGTAGTCAGCATACACTTGCATAAGAAATCAGACCGCGAACAATTAATTGTTCGCGGTCTGATTTCTTACTTATTTTCTAACCTATCTAAAAATATTAAACAGATGATAAGCAATGTCCACTATTAATCCAACACGTTTATCTTATATTTCCTAGCCAGGTTATGTTTAAATACACAAAGGACTAGATATGGTAAGGGTCTTTTGTGGCCCCCAAATCCGCTATTTTTCAAAGTCTGTTATTTTAAGATGTTAATGTTGCATCTCAAATATTAACTACATACCTGACATATTTGATAGTGCTATTAGGTAATATAGCAGTTCTAGTTGCCATGGCAACCATTTTTATAATACAAAAAATATTTTTCTCAAAATGATGTATTCTTCGTGTCTGGTAATTCCCTTAAAATATGAAGTTTGTTCTAGGTAATTGTGCTCTATTGTTTTCAAAAGAAAAACTATCAAAAAATATGCTAAAATTGACAAAACTTTTTTTGCATAATTTATGCAAAGTTACCATGCAAAAACATTATTTCTGTCAACAAAAACATCATTAAATTTTTATCAGGGGCGTATTCAATATTTCAAACGCAGCAACTTACTTTCTAAATACTTAATTTGAAATTTGGTAGATTTAGGGGCTATTACCATATCTAGTCCTTTAGCTTTCTTTTCTGTTAATAGATATTCAAATAAAACGTATACCAAAAGAGTTCTATTTTCATACTGAAAAATGACTTAGAAATTAGCATTCCATGGGAAATCCATCGGAATTTGTTTCAAAATTTTTGATTGCAAAGAACAAAATGTTTACAAAACTCAGCTGGGATTTACCCTTTTCTTATAACATTAACTTAATTGAGAAGAGGTCAGTTTTGGAAACCTAGCTAGTGACAAAATACATTACAATGAGTGTCTTTCGAACCTTTACAAAAATCAGAGACCGAACATGACCAAACGGTAGGGGGGTTTCTTTCACTGTCTTTATAGCCACCTCTAGACTTTTCATAGGAAAACTATGGGTCAGGTGCTTTTGTCAATCAAAATAATCGAATTCTTGTATATTATATAGTTACGACATAATCTAGGAGTGGATATAACGACAGTGATAGTAGACTTAAATATTGAGCATAATGATTTTTATTATTATAAATGGTCATAGTCATTTTTCTAATGAGATTTTACTTCGTTAATATTTCATTGTCATATCATTGGGATGTCTTTTTTTCTTTTCTTTTTTAATCTTGGGTATTTGTTACACTGACAAGCATATGTTTTAGATCACATATTTGCAAATTTACTGAAATATAAGTAACATAACAATTCCGTATCCAATATAGATGTGAATCGTGCATTTCATATGTTCAGGAATATTTCTTACCGTTTGAGCAAGATCCACGTTCTGAGCAGTTTAGAGGGCAGGTATTATTCCTTATAATGTTACTTATATCTGGGTTCTCCTCCTGTAGAGTTGTATTCTTTTCTAACGTCTCTAGACACAAGCTTTCACTTCTATCTATGGCATACTTGGTCCAATTTCCATCTCCGGTAAGCTTTTCAAATTAAACAGTCAAAATGGTCTTTTCATTTTAGATTACAATAAATTTTGAATTATGCATCTGAATTATAGATTTTTGAATCGATCTAACATTAAAATGTCACACGAAACTGTATCCAGGAAAAGAAAAATGGTTCCATGAAATGTTCTTTCATGACCTTCTGTATATCTATAACCCATCCCTGATACTACAGGGGTTACTTTCACGCGTATATCACCCGAACTACGCCAATAGCTAAATGCTCTGTGTGCCACACAAATGAGACAGATGTATCGTATAATAACGGTACACTTGTGACTTTGACTTTGGGCTCTCTCTTATTTTCAAAAGAAGTCTATGTGGGTCTGTGATTGGTCAGTGGTTTTTTTTTTATCTGAATTGTCCTCAGTTTTAGTATAACATAGTCCAGTGGTGGATGTAACGACAGTGAAAGTAACCCATATTATATTGAGGATGACTATACCCTAGCCAAAGTATTGATATAAACACTGATATTACTAACACGTACATTTATAGGAGGTATTTTCTTTTGTAAACAGAGAATTTATATTAATGATTTTGAAAGTTTTTTACAAGACCAATGAGTTCTTACGAAGGCTGTAATGGAAACCTAAATATTATTTTTGTATCTATTGTTGTCGAAGTTACATAAGTCTTAAGTCACTAAGACCAAGATTAAGAATCTAAAACAACCTCTAACATCCTCGCTCTCTTCACAGTTATATTTCTTTCGATATTTCCTTCCAATAATGTCTTTATTAAGAAATCATCTCCCATTTGCTCAAAAGACTTAATCAGCACTATGAACAAAGTTCAATATCGAACAGGTGTTTTAAGTGCCCCAATTTATAGACCATTATCCTCACCATGAGATCCGCAGCACAGTTATCGATCTCATCACTTGAGGAGTTGACCCCGATCTGAGAACAGGCTTCGTTCGTCACGGTATTCAGGGCTTCCGTACATAGCTGGATAGCCTCAGATTCATTAATTACTGTGGACTGTGGAAAAAAAGCGGTTTTGTATTAAAAGTGATTATAGACTTCTCACAATTTTTGCAGCCTACTTGTATAAGCATTCTATAAATAGTAAAGCAATGTGTAAGGATTGCATTCTAATGAAACACTTCTCTTTAACAATGTACTTACTCTTTTTATGATGTCATGATGCTGGTAATTGTTGTTGATGCGTTCAGCGCGTCGCTTTTTTCTCAACGTTGTTTCTTTAATGGCGGTACATATCACTTCCTTTCCGGGGTTTGGACATATAGCGTACTGTCTTGCTGAACATTGTGGTGATTCATGGATACCATTGGCACATGAACATGTCTCGTGTGACCGAGGATAGGAAGGTAGTAAGTCGGTATCGATGTTAGTGTTTAGTAGATTCTCGGCAGCGCTGAGTCTGGAAACATTCAACGGGATATGTAACAAAATTTACACTACAATTTCAAGATTTTGTTGATTTGTTATATCCGTTTAAAGGCCAACTCAATTTCCGAAATGGCTTTTAATTTTACAGATGGAAATGTAAAACGAGATTGATTATTTTGTAATTTTCATAACGCAAGTCGTTTTATGTTTCCCGTCGTCGTCCTAATTGACCAGCGTTTGTTGACAATCACTGCGCCAAACTATTAGTCTTCACTTTTAAATGTTACGTTAGGTATTGTAACATTATCTTAGGTCATCGATATATATATATTCTTATGATAAATTTTATTGTCTAAGAAACTTGATTTTGTTTCACAAAGGTTGTTGGCCTTTAATACATCTGAATGTTAAACTAGCTATGCAGTTTTAAACAAAATATTCTGGTTTGGTTAATTGCTGGTGGATTGGAATTGATAAACGTCGTGTAAAATGAGATCAAAGATTTATAAGTCTCACTTATAAATCTTTGAATAAGATTAACTATTGCAATTTTATCAAATCTCACTGCTGGTTAAATATTTATTTGTTATAAGTAAAACGGTATGTACTTGCCTATATGACTGTGTGAAACTGTTCGGATGATAAGAATACGGCCTTTGGTTAGGGATCGGTTTCTCTCGACAAGGTAAGCTACCATCTTTGCTGACACAATCATTGTTTATATCTCCATCAAAGTCCCCACAGAGACCGGATACACTCCCCCTGTATTCATGGAATGTGGGTGTTATGTCGACATCCAGAAGACCATTGGATCGGAGCCACACTCTAACAACGGCGCCAGTCGGCAAGTATATCTGGTACAGTGAAAATAGTTTCCACGTTAATCATGTGACATATATATCAATTACCAATACTATTGTATTGCTGTGCAATTTCAATATATTTGTTTTCCAACAAATACTCTAATACCGGGAACGTTTTTGAAACACTCGATCACAGGGTTTTATTACTGAAAGGCTGAAAGGATTCTTGTTTAACTATTAGAGAGTAATCGAAGTAATAATTTCAAATTGTCAACTACTGTAAGAAAACTTAACTTCGTGACGACTTAGTTTTACGGCGATTTTTATTCGCGATTTACATGTGAACGTTTTATTATACTTGTACATGAATTGATTTCGTGGTGTTAGCGCCTGTATAATACATGGAAAGAAGTTTTAGAGTATTAATTTATGATAACTTCCAACTTACTTCATAATTCTTGGTGGTTCGTTTGATCACTCTCAGGACACCATCAAGACATGACTTATAGTTGATGTAATTGGGCCCATTACACAGATAGATCTGGAACACATCTTTCCCAGCAACCACCAGAACGCCGCATGCGCAATATGGGGATCGACCGTTACGATTACATGATGTGATCTCCACTTGTATCTACAAAACATACTTTGGTACCAGAAACGTGAACCTACAAAATATACTTCGGTACCAGAAACTTGAACCTACAAACTATGCTTCAGTACCAGATACGTGTATCTGCAAAATATATTTCAGTAAACGAAATGTGTATTAGCAAAATATACTTCGGTACCAGAAACATGTACCAACAAAATATACTTCGTTATCAGAAACGTGTACCTACAAAATATACTTCTTTATCAGAAACGTGTACCTACAAAATATACTTCGTTATCAGAAACGTGTACCTACAAAATATACTTCGGTACCAGAAACGTGTACCTACAAAATATACTTCGGTACCAGAAACGTGTACCTACAAAATATACTTCGGTACCAGAAACGTGTACCTACAAAATATACTTCGTTATCAGAAACGTGTACCTACAAAATATACTTCGTTATCAGAAACGTGTACCTACAAAATATACTTCGTTATCAGAAACATGTACCTACAAAATATACTTCGGTACCAGAAACATGTACCTACAAAATATACTTCGTTATCAGAAACGTGTACCTACAAAATATACTTCGGTACCAGAAACATGTACCTACAAAATATACTTCGGTACCAGAAACATGTACCAACAAAATATACTTCTTTATCAGAAACGTGTACCTACAAAATATACTTCGGTACCAGAAACATGTACCTACAAAATATACTTCGGTACCAGAAACATGTACCAACAAAATATACTTCGTTATCAGAAACGTGTACCTACAAAATATACTTCGTTATCAGAAACGTGTACCTACAAAATATACTTCGGTACCAGAAACATGTACCTACAAAATATACTTCGTTATCAGAAACGTGTACCTACAAAATATACTTCGGTATCAGAAACGTGTACCTACAAAATATACTTCGGTACCAGAAACGTGTACCTACAAAATATACTTCGGTACCAGAAACATGTACCTACAAAATATACTTCGGTACCAGAAACATGTACCAACAAAATATACTTCGTTATCAGAAACGTGTACCTACAAAATATACATCGGTACCAGAAACATATACCTACAAAATATACTTCGGTACCAGAAACGTGTACCTACAAAATATACTTCGTTATCAGAAACGTGTACCTACAAAATATACTTCGTTATCAGAAACGTGTACCTACAAAATATACTTCGGTACCAGAAACATGTACCTACAAAATATACTTCGGTACCAGAAACATGTACCTACAAAATATACTTCGGTACCAGAAACGTGTACCTACAAAATATACTTCGTTATCAGAAACGTGTACCTACAAAATATACTTCGTTATCAGAAACGTGTACCTACAAAATATACTTCGTTATCAGAAACGTGTACCTACAAAATATACTTCGTTATCAGAAACGTGTACCTACAAAATATACTTCGTTATCAGAAACGTGTACCTACAAAATATACTTCGGTACCAGAAACGTGTACCTACAAAATATACTTCGGTACCAGAAACAGTACCAACAAAATATACTTCGGTACAAAACTGTACCAACAAAATATACTTCGTTATCAGAAACGTGTACCTACAAAATATACTTCGTTATCAGAAACGTGTACCTACAAAATATACTTCGGTACCAGAAACATGTACCTACAAAATATACTTCGGTACCAGAAACGTGTACCTACAAAATATACTTCGGTACCAGAAACGTGTACCTACAAAATATACTTCGGTACCAGAAACATGTACCAACAAAATATACTTCGTTATCAGAAACGTGTACCTACAAAATATACTTCGTTATCAGAAACGTGTACCTACAAAATATACTTCGGTACCAGAAACATGTACCTACAAAATATACTTCGGTACCAGAAACATGTACCAAAAAAATATACTTCTTTATCAGAAACGTGTACCTACAAAATATACATCGGTACAAGAAACATATACCTACAAAATATACTTCGGTACTAGAAACGTGTACCTACAAAATATACTTCGGTACCAGAAACGTGTACCTACAAAGTATACTTCGGTACCAGACACGTGTACCTACAAAATACACTTCGGTACCATAAACATGTACCTATAAAATATACTTCGGTACCATAAACATGTACCTACAAAATATACTTCGGTACCAGAAACGTGTACCTACAAAATATACTTCGGTACCAGACACGTGTACCTACAAAATACACTTCGGTACCATAAACATGTACCTACAAAGTATACTTCGGTACCAGACACGTGCACCTACAAAATATACTTCGGTACCAGACCCGTGTACCTACAAAATTTACTTCGGTACCACAAACGTGTATCTACAAAATATACTTCGGTAACAGAAACGTTATCAACAAAACATACTTCGGTACCAGAAACATGTACCAACAAAATATACTTCGGTACCAGACACGTGTACCTACAAAATATACTTCGGTACCAGAAACATGTACCTACAAAATACACTTCGGTACCACAAACGTGTGTCTACAAAATATACTTCGGTACCAGAAACGTTATCAACAAAACATACTTCGGTATCAGAAACGTTATCTACAAAGTATACTTCAGTACCAGAAACGTGTATCTACAAAAAATACTTCGGTACCAGAAACGTTATCAACAAAATATATTTCGGTACCAGAAACGTTATCTACAAAGTATACTTCGGTACCAGAAACGTTATCTATAAAGTATACTTCGGTACCAGAAACGTTATCTAAAAGTATACTTCGGCACCAGAAACGTTATCTACAAAGTACATTATATGTATATGTCAGTGACAGAAATTCGTGGAAACACGTTATAACAACAATGAGTGATTAAAGTTTCGATAACAGTCAGGGGGAAAATGTTAAAGCCCGCAATAGAATCAGGTTATTTTATACGTTTGTAGTTATGGACATTACAAAACTTACCTGGATTGGAGGGTTTTCACTTTTGAAAAGCAGAAATGAGCCCGGATATTGCAGTTCGTATTTCCTACAAAAGACAAAGAGGCATCGATTATGTCCATATTTCAAAACTATATCCATGACTATGTAAAATGAACAAAAATTATAACTTGATGTACATAACACTTAACATAATTTTACACGCGATTGAGCCCTTTAATAATTGTATTATGAATCAATTGTAAAACAAGCGAAAACAAAAACAAACAAAATCAAATATTGTACATTTCGAATGAAATCATAGTAAAAAGGGAATTAAGATGAATTGCATATGCTTTTTCCTTGTGATTGTCAACATATTTACCATCATGAAAAATTCATTCTGAATCAAATCTATATTAGCAACCATTTGGATCTATGTAAATCTTACTGTCGTCGTTACGATCGGACAAGGTATAAAATTACTGATAATAATAAAAAAAAAAACTATTAAATGATAAGGATTACAATATTGTCATGACGATAATACTCACAGTCCATCAAACGACATCATGTGTGGATCACAGAACACACGGCAGTGTTTTCCTTGCCAACTACGATCGTCTGCTCCTTCATCCACGGTCACCTGGCATAAATCAAAACGCTGACGTTAATAATGTTTAGTGTTCATAGCAAATCTAAACAGAACGTAGAGGATCGATTATCGGTAACCAGGTAGCTCAATCGGTACTACGGAGCATCTGGCTAGTGTTCGGAGGTCTCGCATTTGAAACCCAGTCTGACTCCTGTTACATAATTGGCGCTCAACTAAAATACTCACGATGGTGGTATAAGGTTTTCAGATATCTTCAAGAGCGAACACTTTGAAAAAAGAGGGAGGATTGTAGCGGGATTGGACTGGCTCGATTATCGGTAACCACGCATACGAAGCACAATTGGTAGAGCATCCGGCTAGTGTTCGGAAGTCTCGAGATCGAATCCCGGTGTGACCGCTAAATGTTCTCCTCTCCTAGGCCTGTTATAAAACCGTACCAATTACCATCATGAAGTCCCACCTTCCGGTGATCTGAGGTCATATTTTGACCTGATTCTTGTGACCTCACAATCACCAGAAGGTGGGACTTATTGACGGTAAAAGTAACTTTACCTAAGACGTTTTGGTATCATGTCAGATGAACACACGATAACGAACCTGAACAGAATCCGATTTGGAGTTTTCCCAAAACTGGTGATGTGAACTAGATGTTTCCAACTGGAATGAAAACTGTCGAGTTATCAGCCAAAAGTAACCCCTCATACTTTCAACAGAGGCCAGCTCAAAAGAGTATATCTGTGGTTCCCAGGTATCACTGTTAAGGGATGTCGTCTCACCCCGCACTTCGATATCACATTGCCCTCGGTGTTGGATCGTATTACTGTAGCATGTGTTCTCTGTTGACGTTTTCCTTATATGCAAATTGAGTTTGCAGTCACCGCTGTTCTGAAACCAGGATGAAGTACGCATACATCCGAAAGGAACAGTCTGCTGGAAGTACACTGTCGCACTCCTACCACGTTCAATAGGCACAGATTCATTAAGCATCTGTAAATATAGCAACTCATGGTTATAGTGAACTGACAATTCAAATAGTAATTGCTGTTCAATAAGGATTGATATCAACATTAAAGATGGTCCACTGCCGACAGAGCATAAACGATACCCATCATTTGAACAATAACTTATGTTTAATCGTCTATATATGTGTCTAACTAAAACAATAATACATATAAAATAATTTATTTTGCTTTTGGTACATGCACAACCCATACCTCATTCCATCTAGGGCATAGTGCCATGGATTTTCTTCGGACGCAGTTAATTATTTTGAAATATTTATCTTGAAGTAAAAAAAAAAGCTTAAAGCGCAAAGCTTACAATGGTGTTAATGGTGCAAAGAAAGTAAATTTTGTAACTGAAGTAAAATAGTAATTTGCCTGCTCCTGATTTTGACGGTGGAGCATCTTTAATCATTTGTGAAGAAATATGACATTTTGGATTATAATAAATTGTATCGGTAGATAACTATACCTTCATTCCAGCATAGAATCCTTCGCTAGTTACAAGAGATCCTGTCTGTCCGTTTCGAGATGATCTTACTCCAATACTACACGAAATCTTAAATAGTTCAACATTAACCATTCATAACAACACTCCTCATGTAATATTACTAAACTGTAATACGCACAGTCAATATTTATGTTTACCTGAAATACAAATTTGATAATATAATTCTGTTTGAAAAGTCCTATTAACTCTAATGATTTTTTTAGAATGTCAAAAGTCGAATCAATTCCTATAGGTTTTCGTATAAGTTCTTAAAGGATATACTTAATTTCATAATGTTTTATTCTCTTTTGTTACATAAATGAATCGCATTATCGATAAATACAGAAAACAAATAGTATTTTAGTAAATACAAACAATATGATGTATGATTTATTTGTCTTATAAAATTATTAACATGTGGAAACGCAATTGTTCACATTTTGTGAATATACATCTTCTATTAAATATATATCTATATACATACATGTACAGATAATCAATAAAATGTAGATGATAAAAGTTGTCACTTGTTGATCAATGAGTCATTGTAATGACATTCAGATACCAAACAAATAATGTCGAAATGTAATTTTGCATTTTGCGAATATAGTTCTTCTATAACAACAACATATAAACATACAATACAGAAAATCAAACAAATTTATCCTTACATTTATTCCAGCTGCATAACCAAACTTTGATACGAGAGTTTTCTCCGTCACAAACGCTTCTAAATTCCCGGTAACAATCATGTCATTTCCGAAATTGACATATCTGCCGTCGACATAGAAGTAGACTACGTAGAAATAGGCATTGCTCGTGTCTCTTACGAAATCACAAATGAAGCGAAGGATAGGCTCTTCATTTAAGTTTGAATTCAGTGCATTGTTCGAGATCAAGCCGCTGTTCCAAAATAATTCATACTTTATCTTAGCCTTTGTTGGTCGATAAGATGGAGGCGGATCTGAAATAATTTAGACCAATACTTTCAATATACTTATTTTGGCTCAGTCAAAATATTCGAACATATTATATATAATCCCTATGATGAATTCGCGCAATCATCAATTATAATTAGTGCAAGCATATTCTAGCGCAACCATTCTAGCGAGACAAGCACTAGTTCCAAGCGATAGTTTACTAAATTCAGCCCTATTGAAGCTGCGTTTGGAACTTTTGAACATTCAATAACAATGATGTATTTTGTTATTCAAAAGTAAGAAGCTACATATTTCTACGTAAAAAGGTTGAACAAGTCAAATTACAATTACTAATTTGTTGAGGAGAAAAACTTTTATGCCGGTACGGACACTAGAACATTCCCGGACGTGTGCATATCTAATCAAGAGGAACTTACCTGTGGAATCCGACGGGATGTCTATGGAAGAAATGAAAATACAACATTACACCAAGGTGGCATTACACGAAATAGTATTGGAAAACACTTACATGTATGAATAATACACCGGTACAATGATCGTGACACTGTGTACCGGTTAAATGGTGAGTTATTTATTTTCGATACATTTGCATTTTGACTAAAATCCGTGGATTCTAAACGCCAACAAAATATATATCTAAGAAAGATAGAATTGTTTAAATTCATGTGTTATATGGAGATCGATGAAACACGAAATTTACTTTCCGCGAATATGCTCCTTATAGTAAACCGGGAAATATTGACCTCACGAATTTAAAACGCTATACAGTACAACAGTTTCTTATTACACTAAGTGTACTTCATGTGAGGGTCATGATGGATCGATAAAAGATTTTGGAAACATGTCCTAATACCCGTATTTTAGATATTTCTAATAATATATGTTTTGAGTATTCAGGGATAATTTGCGTGACAATTGCACAACTAACTTGTGAAATTTAAAGTTGTAGTAATCTACTTGGGCTCTAGTTCATGAATACCAAAACAAATGGTTCATTATGAGTAGTAAGCCGTAATTCTGTAATCAACCTTGACTTATATTTAAAATATCACTGAACATAATATATGTTCGCCATAGATGAATCACTTGTTCAGGACTTTGAAGATAATTATTTCTGATAGTTTACCTCCTCAAAAAAAAATCATCTTTACAGAAGTTAAAGGCCCACTTCTTTCTGAAACGATTTTTTATTTTTAAAATGGGAATACACAACGAATCGATAATTTTACAGAGACACAAAAGTTATTAACTTACCGTTAATACTACACTCATTAACGTATTCTGAACAATTTAATTCAAATACATAAAATACATGTATTAATTTTCATAACGCGGGTCGTCCCATGTTCCCGCCGTTGTCCTAAATACCGCGCGTTAGTTGAATATCACTGTGCTAGAAGGCAAAACAGCGAAATGAATTTCCACTGTTGTTATTCTTGCATATGTTTGGTGTTGTAACCTCATCTTACGCCATCGATATATATTTTCTTATGCTATTAATATTTTAAGAAACCTATAAATTTTGCTCCGGAAAGGTAGACTATAAACGTGAGCTAAAATAGCAGAAAATTGCTCTGTTTTATTTAACTAAATATACTTAAGGTATTATATCCCTTAAGTTATTGTCTCCCGTTAAATATTATACAAATATTTCATGGGTTACTGTGCCTTAACCCGAGGTGATGGTATTCAACAAATGTTATATTGCACGAGGCCAAAGGCCGAGTGCAATATAACAGTTCTTGAATTACCATCACCAAGGGGTAAATATTATGAACTAGAGCACAGTAACCATGGAATATTTGTTTTATTACATAATCACCAGTTTTTCATTTATAAAACGAATACGACAATCACTTAACAAAATAATCAACACCGTACTGTACGGAAAAAAACTTAATATCCTATTGAAGATTGACGTTTAGCCCACGTACGTCACGTTGTAAATCCGGTTTGGATGTCTTATTGTCTGTTTTCACATTATTAGACCTGCTTGCAGCCTTTTGATCTAATACATTCATCGTGTCCGTCCTTTACTCGGTACAGTTAACGTCTACATGACGTGCTTGATTCGAGATCTATAAATCCAGCGCGAATTTGAGCGTGAACCTTTATGACGTCATAATAACGTAACTCACTGTTACTCACAATTCCTCGGAATTTCTTTTACAAAACTAGACAACAACATCGAGGTGTTCCTAAAGCCGTGAAATATAACATTTCGAACCGTGCAATATAACGTTTCCATGGAAGCGTGCAATATAACTTCGAACCGTACAATATAATAAGGTTTTATTGGACGGTCGGTGTAATAGTTGAAAATATTATATTTCTTCATATATAGATTGGTGTAAACAAATTATGTAATAAAATGATGTATCACCTGATGCAGTTGAACAGCACAAAGTTGAACATAAGTGCGTACGCATCAAGACTAACATAATGAAATACCGTTAAATCGTAGTTTGTGGTGCAGTCTGTCACTTTTGACAAAATGTGCGAGGAAAAAAAGTCATAAAAATATATTGAAGCAAGTTCGGAATACATTTTTGTCACCAAAAAAACAATGTAAGCATTTGTAAAATTTAATCCAGTCCAATCGTTGTCGGCATGTGTATTTCATATCTTCAACGTTAGAAAAAAATGAGAATGTTATCTTTTATAATGACATTATAAATATCTTCATTATACACCTTTCAAACAGCACCTCGATTCCTGATCTCAAGATACTAACAAAGTTTTTTGAACAGTGTATCGTGAATGTACACGATCAAAGAAGTGAGATACGTCCTTGGCACGATCAAAAGACTTGTATACAATGTACGCGTGTTGCGTAACGTTATCGACACAAAGCTATTTGCCTTATCATACCGATGATTTGTTACACTGTTGTGGTTCTGATATGAACAAAGGTGTCTACACACATATATGTATATATCAGTTACGTATATTGCTTTAACGAACGAACAAACGGCGCATGTTTTTCTTCATTGTAGATATTCTACAGACAATAGCTATGTCAACGCTTTAATATTTCTGGAAGTAATTACCAGTTATATTTATCAAATTAATATTAATTATAAAACAGCTAAACTCAAATAAAATAGACGAATATCATCATTTTTTTCCTTTCCGAACAGTTTTAAAATTTAAACATATTACACTTTTACAAACTTATCATCCTCGATACTCCAGGGGTCCCGATTACTTATATAATTACGATCTCTACACCCCAGGACTATCTCATTGTAAAACTGGAGGCAACAGAACAGAACAGGTAATTTAGTCTTTCGATGCACATCAAAAGAGCCATATAACCGTACACTTTGGTTGACAGTGTGGCTTTGAAGTTGGGCGTCGCTCTCTTTAGTCTTCAGAGATTTTTTTGCTGACCTGTGATTGATTCAAATGTTTCCCTCTAATCTGCTTTCAGTTTTACTATGAGATAGTCCAGTGGTGTAGAGATTCTAATTATAAGTGATTGGAACCTCGGTAGTATCGAGGATGCAAACTTATTTGAAATGAAAACTAATACTCTCTAGTTACACCCTATGTCTTTATTCTATTATATAACCACATATCAATCAAATCTGAGTTCCTTTTATTATGTATTAAATATGGAGCGTCTTATAACAATAATATTGGTACTATGCTTGTTAACGGGAATAACCAAGTCGAAATGCAAAATAACGACCTCCAAATTACAATTTATTCAATCTGATTAAAATACAGATCAACATTATATACTACGTTGTGGACGTAGTGTATAATGGTGATCTGTATTTTAATCCGATTGCCATTTATTACAGCATTGTTGGCCTTTGTTTGCATCAGCATGGTCCTATATTTTCGTATTGTGTATTTATATATGGAGCCTATTTCAAGGCCAATGCACCTTTCCGAATAAAAAATAAAAGTTTCTTAAAAACACTAATAGCATACGAAAGATGAGGTTACAATGCAAAAGGGTCCATGCGTAAACTATATGTTAAGAGTCAAGTGACTCGCGGTAATTAGAACGACGGCGGGCAATATAAGACGACCGGCGCTATGAAAATAAAGTTACATTTACATGTATTAAAATTGATAAGAATTTGATAATAAGCATAGTATCAACGTAAGCTAACAGTTTTACTACTCTACAAAAAATTCTATCTCCTTTTACATTCCCATTTTAAAATTTCAAAGCTGTTTGAGAAAGTTAGTGGACCTTTAAAAGGAAGATTAAAGGAAGAATGGTGACCGTAGGACACCACTCTAGGGGAAATTAACGGTTGAAAATGAATGTAAACTCATGAAATGATGGCCTGGTTGTGACGTCACAATAGTAATATTTCAAAAACTGGAAACATCTACAATGTATAATGAACCTCCACGTGACCATAATATATTGACGAAAGTGACAAATCATGGAGAATTCAGAGCATACAATGTATTTTTATGAGTTATTCTTACCGAAGCAATATGCACTATTATCTGGCGGTGTGGTGAGTTCGTACATCATGTGAGTCGTGCAGTTTTCTATGTATACAGACTGGGTATTTGCACAAGTGTCACCTGAAGTGCGGTCAGTAATACACAACTGCCTGGCGTGCTTGCTTCCATCAGCGACTGGGAACGTGCCTATAAACATTTAATGCGGTTCGACAGCAAAACAAAAATGATAATGCATACTGCTTCAAATTATCCATGAATATTTTTTCTAATGTCAATCTACTGACCACCAAGGATAATACAAGCAAGAACATAAATAAGACTACTAGTCTAAGAGAATAGTCTGAAATATTCTAACATTCTAAATCGATTTCATGTAAACTATTCATCTAAAAAAAGTCTCGTTAGAAAAGCGATATAATAGTAAAACAGTAATAGAATCCGGCTTATAATACGAAAACTGAAAACAAGAAAATTAAGTCAAAACACCCTCAATTACAACATCAATATCGTCAATAGTAAAATATTTAGCAATAAAGTCATGGAAAATACGACACATTCATAAACAAGAAGAAAACGAAAAAGAGAAGGTTCAAGGACATACAAACCACAAATGTTATAGGTAGAATAGCAATAAATTGAAAATAAGAGAAATCAAATGATGTAAGCTAAGGTAGATAGGATAGACCGTCCCTTCTGGTTTTATCTGAAGATTTTGGTTCATGTTTTTCTTTGATTTTAATGATAATAAAAAGCACATAATATGCTTTTCAATATGTACTTAAGTTTTTTTTCTAATTTTCATTTTTTTTCCAGATTTTAGAGATTTTTAAAGTAATATTATATCCTCCCTGTAACTTGCCTATGTAAAGAATATGCCCATATCATGTTTATACCACAAACTTTTCCCTAAAGTATACTAATCAATGCTTTTCTAAGACAAATGTTTTGCTTTGTGAGATTCCGTGTTAAAATAATTTCTTTTTCTTTTAAATTTTGCGTAGCGATTTGATAGGCAAGAGAATTTAATAAAAAAAAACAATTCACAGCAATTTTATCTATACATATTAATTGTCCGTTTCCAGATGGAAATTAGTTTGATTTACCATTCATCCAGATTTGTGAATCAGCACCGCATCGAGGTGAGTCTAGGGCTGGACTCCTAGTAAGAAGCAGATACTGCCCTCCAGAGTACCAGCCGTCTGTCAAAGGGGCACTGGAGTCAATTGGTAATATGTTGGTAGGACGGAGCATTTCTAATTGAGGAATGGTTGTTGGTAATAACTCACAGGGATCACTCACTAAAACAAAAACACATAAAATACATGAATCTGTAAAATAACGGGTTATAATTTTCGCGAAGGACCTCAGGATCTAAAATTAGAAATTTAATTCCAGCGAACCCTTTATCAACCACTTGGCCATCACAAACTGCTCACAACAAGGGCTTACTAAATATTGTTATGATGTCATTGTGACACGTATTCGATAGACATTTAGGTTTGTCGCATTGAAAATACTTATATGGCCTGTATCTGTTGTGGCGAATAAAACCACTATCACCAAACAGACATACGATCAAGTATATTTAGAATCCTGTCACAATAAATTCAGTTATTACATAAAAATAAAAAGAAAATGCTGATTTATAGTTAGAATAAATATGATTAACCATTATATCTTTCTTCATTAAGGAGTTATCTCCCCCTATCTTGCGAAGGCTATCTTAAGGTTATGCCTGGTGTCTAATCCTATTGGCATTTTAACATCTTTTTGTCCATGAAATATTTGGATATTGGAGAATATTGCTTCTAAAGAATTACATTATATTATATATATACTAAAGCTCTTTTGTACTTTAAGTTGAATCGTTTTCTTGTCGATTATTTTTTTTCTCGGATTATTATCGCCCGCAAAATACGCTAATTTTAATCGCATGGAAAAATGGCTGGTTTAGTATAGTAAACATACCGAATGTTGTCATTGTATGGGAAGGGCTGTCAAGGCCATCTACCCAACAGCTACAAGGGAAAGTATATGAATGTGTTCCGTCGTACATTACAAGCTGTGGAATTAAAATGGAAAAGAAATATTCAGTTAACAATTATTTCTAAACGAAAGTTTAATTAACAGGTAGAAAAACTGAATGGTCAAATTTGGAAAAAAAAATCAAACATGACCTGTTACTTGTTTCTTCTTTCCACACAGAAGAATATAAGTATCGTATAGATCATCGGTTTAGGAATAGACAATGTAATGTTATTTGTCTAAAGTTAATGTTTAAAAACTTTTATAACGAAATCCGATATTGGCACAAAATTGCAATTCTAAACATAAATATGGTTTACCATGATTATAGTACAATAGAAGTTTTGTTTCAAGTGTGGTAATGAAGAATAGGGATACGCCATGGGTTTAAAAACATTTTGTGACCCTCGGATAGAATATCCCTATCCTTCATATTCGCATGTGAAAGAGTCCGCATACTCCGTATGATATACAGTAGTTCATTGGAATATTCTTATATAGAAACTTGTACCAAAAATATGCTTTAGTAAACAAATAAGAGGGGAAAAATAACAACAACAAGAAAACATCAACAACAAAAAAAAACAACAAAAAAAACAGTTAAAAATTTGAAACAGTGATCAATATATTTAAAGTTATATGTGCCGTATTTTTCATACTCACCACTCAAGATGAGCTTTTAATATGTTATTCATCACCAAAAATTACCAACTGTTTTAAAATTACAGTGCTTTCAATGCATATGTTTTAATTTTACATGTACAAATAAGAGTTGAAAATGATTTTTGGCAGTACTGCCAATTATCATTTATTTACATCAATAGTGAAGTGAAATGAGTACATACGGTGAGACCATGAAGCCAAATTGTGGTCTACAATTTCATTACACATTTTTACGATGTTTTTAGTAATTATAAAGTGACTTCTGCAGGTATGTTTTCATTTAAACATATTTAAGGCATAAAAAACAACAATTTTTCAGTACAAAATTTCTGTGTTATAACTAGCATTTATAAGTCATCTGAAGCCGTTGGAATGATTATTACAACTTTATTCATTAAAACTTATGTTTTTTAATAAATTAATGATGAAAAAATAGCATGTCAAAATTATCGCCCAGTTACGGCACATATAACTTTAAGTGTAGTTTAGAATAACTGCTAAAAATAACTTCAATTTAATATTACCTGTGTAAGCCAAATGCCATCCGATGAAGATGTATATATCCGTGCACTTTCGATTTTACCGAAATTGTAATTTACATTTAACAGTTTTACTTCATTAACTCTAAATCTGTTTCCTAAATAAATTCCATTAAGGTGAGAGTTTGTGCCGTGGACATCGAGATAAAAGCGACCTAATGAGGGATCTCCACCGATAAACATGGTGATAGTCCAGTTGATGCCTGTAATAAAAAATAAAAGCATAGATAGATCAGTTTCCTGATACAAATCTTTTATGTTACAATTTAAGGATGAGAAGAGTAATATTTCTATTTATTGAGAAATTACAAACGAAGTTTGCTTAAAGATGTTCCATCGCTGACAAATGGGTTTTTTTCACTATCAAAAACAGGAACAGACGATTTATTATTTTTATTCAGTTACAAAAGTTACTTACATTACCACCATTGAAAAGTTTGAGCTTCTTATTTTACTTCAATT
Organism: Argopecten irradians; assembly: GCF_041381155.1. NCBI lineage: Eukaryota > Metazoa > Mollusca > Bivalvia > Pectinida > Pectinidae > Argopecten > Argopecten irradians. Next base: position 28,884,973 of record NC_091142.1, on the reverse strand, counting down.
TAAAAATATGAAAAACAATTAATTGCATCCCGAAAAAATTCTGTGGCACTATATCTTATATGGAATGAAGTAATGATTGCGCATGCACCAAAGGCGAAATAAAAAATTTTTATGTTATTTTTTGTGCTAATTAGGCATATATATACACGATTAAACGCCAATTATTGTTCAAATGATGAATATCATTTATGCTCTGTCGGCGGTGGAGCATCTATTCTGTTATATTCATTTCTATTTCTAGTGTATTATATAATTAAGTTTTCATTGTCCGACTTCAAATCCAAAATTTGCTGTCTTAAACATATTCAATTTATACGTTTAATATTACGACGATATACTAGTACTATCATACAAAATTTACAAAATCATTAATTAAATAAATAAATGTTCGTCGACATCGACGAAGAGGCAAACATGTGATATTATATTGCATTGCAATCTACAATGTATGACTACAATAATTTAATTTGCACATATTTTCATTAGATATAGATAATAACTTTTTCGTGAAATCGTTGATTGCTAACTCTTCTGCCGGTTAAAATTATACTTACATGCACCAAAGTGCACCACATAAACAATAATGAAAACAAGTTTCGTAACAGTCATCTTTCTTGGTCAAAAACCAAACATGTATTTCACAGTCATTGGTCATGTACTATATAATACCTATAACAAAAAGCGACATGCATTAGTAATAACAACAGTGGGAATGAATAATTTGTCAAAATTTTGACCAATACACATGTTATCATATCTGGAAAATCTATACCAACTTCTCAAATTAAAACAAAATTGTGAAATGATCTGAAAGGCATTGTCCATCACTTTCGATATACATTTTATATTTTAAGACTTTTTTCATACCATATGTTGATATGAATGAAGCTCTGAATGCCCATGACAAAGTGTAGAAAAGAATGGTACGGACATTTGAAATAGTATTTATTAATGTATGATATATTCAATATTTTAGAAAAAAAAATATTAACATTTTCTACAGAGGAATATAATTGTCGAAAAGGTATGTCACAAAAGATGACAATAAAGTAATTACTTACGTTCCTTTCTTTCCATGTATGATCAAACCATTGTCTTCACGAATGCAGCAGACATTTTCTTCCTATGTCAACACTGTATACTGGGTCTTGCAGAATGCATTACTTCTTACATACCTAATCAATTGTTTAACACATACATTGGTTAACCCTTAACTAAAGACAATTTTCACGGTACACCAAATTCTTTTGTGTAGAGTCACTTAGCTAACCATTGTATATAAGTGTCTTCAACCAGGAAGTATAAATCGTGTATGAATTGATTCTTGTTCAAGCAGCGCAAAATATTATAAGTCTTGTTCATATCTGAATATGAGAGATAGGGATACTCTACTCGAGAGTAGAACATTTTCATTTTGTGAAATCATTTTGTGATCTCGAGGGTAGAATATTCCTATCCTTTATATCGTCATATGAAAAAATAATTTCTCTCATAACAAGACGTGTTTCCTTTATTTTAGAGTTATGATATCCTGCCATTTTCAAATGCGTTCGAAGGAAACCGCTACTGCAAGTAAATTCTAAGAAAATGAAATTTGAGTGACATTTTTTTTCTGCTTTCCAACATTATACGTCATATGTGTGCATCGTATGTAGTCTCCTCTGAAAGTGTAGCTATATTTTATTGAAATTATACGAATGAAGAATTCAGTTTGATGTCCTATTACTTTATGACGTCAGATCTAAAGTATATAATGATTTTAACCCATGAACTATGGAATGAAATGGAGAGTTCCCGCTGATTTTGAACGATCATAATGTTGGAATACCTGCCTTAATTAGCGACCACTTGCTGACTGCTGAATAAGACCACTTTCTATACCTGCCTTAGCGACCACCTGATTAGTAAGACCTCTATCAATGGGTCTCATGTGGCAAATTCCAAAACACAAGAGTGATGTGTAAGTGGCGAGCTCGCGCTGATTTTTTAAAAGATCATATGATTCAAGTCGTAATGTTGGAATACCTGTCTAAACGACCACCTGCTTAGTAAGAGCACTTTCTATAAGTCATATAAATTAGACCACTTAGTTATCAAGACATTTTGTTTGGTCCTTGGGTAGTCTATATATGTATCATTTAATAGATGTCTAACTTATTCATCCTCGCTATACCAGTATCATATGTGTTGATAAAATCTTCTTGTTTTATAATAACTCTATTGATATAGTAACGATACGATTTCTAATTTCATAATAGACGAAAGGCGGAGTAGTAATTAAAAATTATTTAAGGATTAACTAAATAGATTTTTTATGTTATGGAGTTATAACACAAAATTCACGGTTTATGATGAGAGTACACTCGGATTTTTGTGTTATATCTCCATAACATAACAAATTTATTCAAATTAATCCTTATGATTTAATTTACTAAAGATAATCTCTTCAATACTCCAAATTCATTTTGGGACTCTTTTGTCTATGAAATCATTACGCCGTCACCTCAGCCAATCAGAAGCAACGTCATAAACGGAGACGCCATTTTTCCTTTATGGGCTGATAAAGTAAATTTTAAGCCGATGCAAATGCTGATAAAAAGCAAAATTGAATTATTCAATTGCAGATTGCAAATTGCCTCTATCACACTATCATCGTGTAGATACACCAACTTGGATTGAATTTACCCTATAATGTTGGTATAAATAAAACAGGATATTGCATAATTGTTTCATACTAAACGTTACTTTATAATATAAGACAACCAGAATCATAGCATGACTGTTTGTATTTAAAGATAATTTCGTCATTTAGGTCGTGCTCCTGTAAAGTGCATACATTGTGCCAAGTCTTATTCTAAATTCTGACGACAGCCGTCCGTTTATCTTACATTTCATAATAAAATACACCGGGAAGTTCAATAACGGCACTAACTTCTACAGAGAGATCTTTACATGGAAATCTTTATTCTACAATCAGATCTAATATACAACACTCCTTATTCCACAAGCATTCATTCCAAACAGTTCCGATGTACAGATTGATGGCTCTTTGTGAAGTTTAAATGTTTTGTTTTGATATTAGCTGTTACAGATCAACATTGTGATACACATATGAGTGATCTGTCATTCACGGCGTATCAACATATATCACAGACACTGTCAGCTGTGATATCTCCATTAATAATGAGAATTCCAAACAATCAGAAAATATTTACTGCTGTCTTATACAATGGGTGACATGTGTAATATAATTATAATTACATGTAATGACATCGTTGAACTTTCGTTTAGATATTACACAGACAATAGGGATTGCACTCAAGTTTTTTTCCAACTTAGTGACGATTTCCCTTATCCGTAATTTACTCACTGATAAATGTTCTATCAAGTGTCAATTACATGTGCAATAATGAGCCAACCCCACCCCCAAACCCCCGAACCCCCGTACCACACATTTGCAGAGAACACTTTTTTATTAAGTATCTTTTTTAATAATTCGAAAATTATAAGTACTTACTTCATGGTAATACTTTGACTTGACAGTTTGTAGTCGCTGGTAAACGTTATCCATTCAATTGGGTGTATAATTCATAAGCACTGAGCAAATTATCAATAAAGAACCCCAAAACATTATTTAAGGATTAACTTTAATAGATTTTTTTATGTTATGGAGTTATAACACAAAAATCTGAGTGTACTCTAAATAAACTTCGAAGCGGTTTATGATGAGAGTACACTCAAATTTTTGTGTTATATCTCCATAACATAAAAAAATCTATTCAAATAATCCTTATAATTCAATTTACTAAAGATAATCTCTTCAATACTCAAAATTCATTTCAGGACTCTTTTGTCCATGAAATCATTACGCCGTAATCTCAGCCAATCAGAAGCAACGTCACAAACGGCGACGCCATTTTTTCCTGATAAAGTAAATTTTTAAGCCAATGAAAATGCTCGTAACAAGCAAAATTGAATTATTTTTATGTAAACAAGTATTACTTTTTCCTAAACATATTTGTGACAAAAAGTATCATTTTGTATAACAATAATAATTTGGTTTGGTTTGTTTAGTTTTACGTCCTATTAACAGCCAGGGTCATGTAAGGACGTGCCAGGTTTGTTGGTGGAGGAAAGCCGGAGTACCCGGAGAAAAACCACCGGTCAGCGGTCAGTACCTGGCAACTGCCCCACATGGGATTCGAACCCGCATCCCAGAGGTGGAGGGCTTGTGGTAATATGTCGGGACATCTTAACCACTCGGCCACCGCGGCCCCAACAATAATAAATAACATTATTAATGCTTAAACACGTCTTGACTTATAGCTATGTTCATTTTATGTGCTACTTTACATTTAGGAATGTAACATATTTGATTATATTATCTTTTTCATTTTTCATACATTAATATTATATTTCATTTATTGCAATTTAGCAAATTACTTTTAATTATGAAACCCTGTATGAAAATAAAAAGTGCATTCCGTCCTCCTTCCACTCCCCTTATCCCCGGTCCCTTTCCTAGTGTATCGATTTTCGCAAATCTCCTCCCTCTTTTCTTTCCCGCACTTCATCTCCTGTATTACCTTTCTCATTTTTCCCCTTTTCATTAAAAAGGACAATGCCATCTGTTTAAAAACCATTTGTGAATGTGTGGATGAATATATAATATGACCTAGTATGACGCTGTCTATGTTATATGTTTATTTGTTGTATAGCATTGCTATGAAGCATGTCTTTAAAAATAAAAGAAATAGAAAAATGTGTAACTCGCCTTATACACCATACATGGACATATGAATGCAATGATATGTTGCATAATCTCATTTCTCGTATTGATAATTCATCTAGCATATCTAATTAAGATCTATACAAATACCCCCTCCTCTCCTCTTTCCAAAATTATGCCTGGTTCATAAGGGGGATATTTTATAAATATCCGAGACAACAATATGTATATTAAAACATCACTTTATCAGATAGCAACACATTGATTGTCTCGTATCTGTCTTAGTTCGATTCAGAAGTTTACCCTCACTGTAGGGAAGGGCGATATGGTAGCACAGGGGAGGTAACTCGCTTCCTTATTCCCGTCCAATCAAATGATTCAATAATAGAGGAGACAATCGGGAATATACCAGTTAAACTCGCTACCAATAAAACAAATAAACACGTAGCGGGTTTTTCTTGTTTTAGGTGACATTTTATTATAAATACGAGTCAGGCTGTATGTCTTTCAATCAAAGCCAATTATAGTCTCCAGCAACACGGTAAGTCATCATACATCGTATTCACACTATAGAAAACTGTCATGAAATACAATGTTATTATTTCATTCTTTTTGGAATTTAGTTGGAACTTGCTTTTAGACCCTTGTTATGTTTAGTTTTATTTTTGTTCAATTAAAACTTTTCTAGAACGCTTGATTACTGCTTTCAAATCCTTTATGCTAAGCGTGGTTGGATCATTCTGACATAACGAAATTTCTTCATAATAAAGAGTTACGGTCGGTCGTTTTAGTTTAAAATTATCGAGTTTTGAAATATATATTTTTTTAATCTGGTGTTTTCTGGAAGGAAAGAGAGAATTTAGGGATGTATAAAAAATAACATCTCTTGACTTATGGGAGCCGAAAGACGCAAGGTAACAAAAAATTGAACAACTCAGTCTGATGCTTTTTAGTAGTGCATTCATATAGATGTAAACTTTTAAAAAAATTAACACTTCAAATGATTACAAGAATATTATAATTTGAAATAATGTATTTTACAGGACATTTTTAGTGGGATGATGTGCCAGTATTTCTCTTCATTCTTGGTATTAACAATAGTATTGGGAGCGCCTACTACCACGACCAGTAGAACTTTATCCACAACACCTAATGTATACCCCAGTCAACACTCAAACACAACTGGTCAGATCATCGACATGTTGATAACACAAGACAGCAACCCAAGTCAGAATATGTTAACGTCCACGACGTCAGATGAAATAAAACTGACATATAAATTAAAGGACAGGGTACATGCTCAAGAGACAAGAAAGGCGTCATGTCTAACTGTTGTAGAAAGGTCCGTTTGTCCATGGAAATATGTCAGTACAATGAATGCAGATCGAATTCCTCCAGTGTTTTATGAAGCCCATTGCCTTTCAGATACTCCAAAGAATATTAATGGTAGTAGCAATATCCGGTGTACTCCAGTGATGGTGTCCTTCCTAATGAAATATAGAGACGTGAACAATAATTATAGAACAGTGTACGAAAATCATCCTGCTGCATGTACACCTGTAATATCTTGCTGACGACAACAATGAAAATAGCGAATGAAATAAATGAATGTATGATGACAGCAAATAAAAAAATATATAAATACCCACTATACATTTTGATTGCATTTTATCTTAATGTGATTCTCTAATCACAAAACAGTTATATGTGCTGTATTTTCCATATTCACGAATCAAGAAGTATTCACCACCAAAAATTACCAACTGTTTGAGAATTACAATACGTAAAATGCCTAGGATTTGACTTTACGAATACAAATAAGAGCTGAAAACGAGTTTGACAGTACTGTCAGAAATCCTTATATTTGCATCTGCAGTGCCGTGAGAGGAGTTCATGACGCCAACTTGAGATCTACAACTTCATTTCACATGTTACAATGTAATTGTAGGTAGGTTTTCATCTAACCATACATAAGACATAAAAACTATAATTTTACAGTGCATAACTTATGTGTTGTAACTAATGTTTATAAGGCATCATACATATTTGTCTGTCCGTTTGAATGATTTCCATTAATTCATTAAACCTGGTGGTTTTCAATAGATTACTGAGGAAATATGAATGTTCGTTCAGTTATGTTATACCTTAACAAGATCATTCAACCATATCGATACAGAGTTATCAGAGAATGAAGCATAAATTAAACGATACAGTTTGTCTAAATGGTCACGGCCTTGTATAAATGACAGTTGTTACTTTGCATTAGTAGGTACAGGACCCAGTTTCATAAACACTTCTTGACTTTAAGGAATTTTCCCATAGAAAAGCATTTCCAAAGAAAAATTCTTAAGTTAAAGATGCCCCACCGCCGACAGCAAATAAACGATACTCATCATTTTAACAATAATTGGTGTTTAATCGTGTATATATATGTCTGATTAAAATTAATATGATAGTATATATTAATAAAATAATATAAAATGATTTATTTTCCTTTTGGTGCTTGCGCAATCAGAACTTCATTCCATAATAGAACATAGTGCCACATAATTTTTTAGGGGTGAAATTAATTATTTTTATTTTTGAAGTAAAACTAGAAGCTCAAACTTTTCAATAGTGGTAATGGTGTAAAGTAAGTAAATTTTGTATCTGAAATAAAATACTTAATCGTCTGCTCCTTTTTTTTTATATAGAGAAAAAATACCATTTGTCAGCGGTGGTGCATCATTAAGGAGCATTCCTTAAAAATTGTAATGATTTCCTATGGAGAATTTGAAGTTAAAGGGATTCCTTAAATTTAAGAAATGTTCGTGAAACTGGGCCCTGGTCGCCCATTTTCATCATAATCGGGTGATGTTGTTTCTTACACTTTTAGTAATACCTTTATACAAAACACCTGGCTTTCGGGCAGGTGAGCATATCTACATGTAGTTATTATTTACTTCTGTTTGATTAGTTGGCTGGTTGATTAGATTTACGTCATGTTATTAGTTAGGATCAATTAATGAGGGCCTCCCGTGTACAGTGTATGTATGTGTTCATTTCATTTCAACTAACTTTATTAGCAAAGATGTTTCAAGTCAAATGGATTAAATAACAGGCAAAGCCTATATAAATTCTCTCCAATGGTGGCTGAAGTAATAGTTTAAACTTACATCAATTATAGATATTATATTTAAGTTTTGAAATGAAAATTTTACAACAATTAAAGGGAGGTAACTCTTTTGCATTACTCCATTCACACATCACACATATTATAAATACAGCTATTATTTTATTACAAGAACATGTTATATTACTAATTAGACCACATGTTACTCAGATATTAACAGACAATGACCAACAGTCCATGTGTATATATATACACTTGGCATTGCTCTCAATACTGTTAACTTTCTTGAAAATAATTGAAAATATACATGTATATACTTTTAATAGAATACGTATATGCTGTATATAGAATAAAACAAAGTAACATTATTAAAACAACCATGCTCAACAAAATACTCCAAGTATATCTTTGTCAGAGGATAATTAGAGTAGAATATATACAATGTATGTATGTGTTATGGTAGCCTGCAGTATGCTTGTGCTGTGCCGCTTTGTTATAGTGAAATTTAAGCATTTTTATAGTGCTATATCACTGAAGCATGTCACCAGAGACACAGACCAAACACGCCCCTCCCGGACACATAATACCGACAAAGGGCGAACCAGTCGTCCTTTATGTTGAACACTAGGCAGGAGCATAAACTACCATAGGAGTAGTACTTTCGCTCAACCATAATTAGGATGGAATGTTAAGAAAAGATCTGTGTAAACGTGATGCATAAATATCTTCTAAACATCAGAGAAACTTAACTTTCATGTACCCAAATTTATAATTAAATAACAGCTTCAAATTTTCCCGAATTTTTAAGTCATTTTTGAGTTGTAAAGTTATTGTTGCCAAAAATATTCCGTAGTTTATAATGACCCTTGTAGTATAAAATATTTTTTTTGCAGTTTGCTGTTTTGCTTTCCATACCAGATCAAAGTTATGTTATGTAATTTCTAATATTTTGATATTAGAAGACATGGGTTAAAACTTGTCTGATATAATAAGCTTATATCATGTCTATCCATCTGATGAGTCTGTCGCCAAAGATGTTTCTATCTTTAACAAAGGCTTTCGGATCTGAGTGAATAACTTGAGATGAAACTTTTTTTTTTAAATCATTCTGGTGATATCTTTTAAATAACCTATAATAATCATTGTTTAAAAAGCTTATTGGACACTAATTTGTTCTCGTTCATATTTTTATATAACAAAGAAAGAGGTTTACAAAGTAAAGTAACTATACATGTACCTCTCTTTTGACTTTCAGTTAAGTAAAGTTTTATGTGCCGTCTTTTTCATACTCACGAATCAACAAGCGCTTTTTAATATAATATTCACCACCAAAATGTGCCAACAACATTTTGAGAATTACAATACGGTGTACTTTCAATGCATATGTTTTAATTTTACAAGTAAATATAAGAGCTGAAAATGATTTTTGGTAGTACTGCCAAAAATCATTATATTTACATTATATAGTAAATACGGTGAGACCATACATGAAGCCAATTTTTGGTCTGCAGTTTCATTTCTCATTTTTAACAGTATTATTCGTTAATTTTAAGTGATTTCTGCAGGTATGTTTCCATCTAAACATGCATAAGGCATACAAACCAAGAATATAACTGTGTTGTAAATAACGTTTATAAGGCACCAGCTTTGCTCTCAGTAATAATTAAGGGAGTGGGACGACTCGTTCGCCCGTTGTCAGTATAATGTGACCGGGTGGGGTGTGTTGTTTGGCATCTTCGGCGGCATGCTTCTACCGCAGTCTCCCAAAACACGCACCACGTGCACGCACTTCATACACGCCACACACCGCATACATAGGAGACCGTCCTCGCATGACCGAAGGACGTTATATGTTAATCAATCAAACAAACAAGCATTAACTAGTAATGCTCTATCAATATTATTATTATGAAAAGCCAATGGATATACTTATATTATCATAATCATTTCTTAATCACTTCTTTATATGTGGTCTCCATGAAAGCTGGGTCCACGTCCCGAGACTGGGCATGGGTGCATTGCTCTCATGCGGATGCACACCACTTTTGGGGGTGTGATGTGCGTCCGCGTGATATCAGTGAAGCTGAAGGCTTTCACAGTAGCTCCAATTTGAGCCAACCTGTTTGCCGTGGGTTGCATCTCGTATCCGGGGGAAGAAGGTCCTGGTGGTTGAATAGGTTTTGCTCTTTTTTCTTCCTTTTTTTACTGCTACACACTACTTTGGCTTCTGACTCCGGTTAGACGAGAGGTAATATGGGCCCTGTATTATCAATCGGCTGATCATGCCGAGCCCTTGGTTCGAAGATATCCAAGAAGGCGGCGGCTTAGGGTCAATCGTGAGTTTAATTTGGATTGTCTTGATTCTGATCGATCTTGCGGGTAAACAATCTTGAGAGCGTGCTGTCGCAAGCTTGATTTGAATTATGTTTGTTCAAAATATTCTTCCGAGTATACTATGTGTGTAACCCTGACACTTTGACATTGGATATCCATGTCATCATGAGTGTCCCCCTGTTGGGCTCCGAGGTGGGTGGGGGCACAGCTAGCGAATTGTAAAAAAACTCTAAAAGATGGCTTCCAAAAACAAACAAAATGAACTACAACCAAAATCTCCCCAAAAGGAATCAACCACAAATCAACAAACAAAAAGCGGTACAACAAACACATTCCCACAGTTTCTGGTCATGTCCTCTACACAGAGTGGCAAGACCACTGCAGGTTTATCACCCTTAATATTGCGAAAGGGCATCAAAGGCATTGCTGGAGATGTCAAATCTGTCAAGCCTTTGGGATCGGGTGATCTCCTAATAGAGGTTTTCCGCAAGCAACAAGCGGAGAACCTCCTTGGAACCAACAGTTTTGCCGGCCTCAGTGTGTGTGTAAAACCACACTCATCATTGAATTGCAGCAAGGGGGTAATCAGGTGCCCAGCCTTGCGCAAATGACAATGAGGCTGACATACTGTCATACTTCCAAGAGGAGAACATTCCGGTCTCTCATGTTAAACGCATCATGACGAGAAAAAGTGGGAGCTTGGTCCCAACACACACTTTTATCTTAACATTCGCTACACCAACATTACCACAGAGCGTAACTGTTGGTTACCAACGTTACAATGTCACTGTCTACATCCCTAATCCATTGAGGTGCCGTAACTGCCAGAGGTACGGCCATCATGAGAACAATTGTAGACGGAAAATGGTATGTCAGTACTGTGGCCGTGAAGGTCACGACGAAAAAGACGAATGTGACATTGTCAACCGTCACTGCGTCAATTGCGGGGGTGACCATGCTGCGTCTGCTCGCACCTGTCCTGCCTGGACTCGGGAGAGGGAGATATTACGGGTCAAATATAACCGAGGTGTCTCCTTCCCTGAAGCTAGGAGGATAGTCGAGTGTTCAGACCTGAATGTGGCAACCTATGCCCAGATCACCCGCGCAAAGACGCCTGTTGACAGTGTCACCGTCAAACATGCGTCGGTCCAGGCCTTGGTTGACAAGCCTAACTGGGACAATGATGTCCCAGATATGGCTGATGCTAAGGCCTGCAAAGTAATCGTGGGGGACCCGAACAGGTTCAAGTCAGGTCCATCTAAACCACAACACAAACCACAACAAAAACCACCTGCTGGGCCACCTGGAGCTAAAACGCCAATCCCACCGGCGTCTCCAGGACTTACACAGCACCAAATTCAAACACAGTACATTAGAAAACAAGTTACTGCCGCTCGTCATAGACGTGCTTTATCTTCACCGTCTATTGACGTTAAGAAACTCCCTAATAAAGCCAAGCGACCAGCTAATACACCACCGCAGGAGCAACGCCAGACCAAAACCACCAAGGTAAAGCTGGCGAGGCTCCCTGCACTAAACAACAAACCCGGTAAGGGATCAGATGACCATATCCTTGGACGGAACATCTATGATGTTCTATCGGACGACAGCGAGTTTGGTGACAACACATTTATCGCCACCAAAACAACCTACTTCAAGTAGTCCTGTCGGTCCGACAAACTATCCTCAGGGACCAACATAGAGACAAACACTATCATACAATGGAACATACGCGGATTTAAAGCGAACATAGAAGAATTAAAACATCTTATACAAACAAAAAACATCCATATTCTGCCTTCAAGAAATAATGCTGAAAGACACCATCAATCTCAGATAATTTACACAATACACAAAAACTCCAACAACAGGTGGCCGCGCATCAGGTGGTGTGGCGGTGGCGGTGCATAAAAACGTCCCTCACAGACACATTCAGCTAAATACAACCTTACAAGCGGTTGCTATAAGCGCAACTCTTCACCGAAAAATAACAGTCTGTTCTATATATTTACCTCCAAATACTCCATTTAGCTGTGATGAACTGAGTAACATCGTATCACAACTACCAGTGCCATATATTATCATGGGTGACTTTAACAGTCATAATAGCCTCTGGGGCTCCCCAGGCACTGACGATAGAGGTTGACGTATCGAAGAGTTTATTGATAAAAACAGCTTATGTCTTTATAACACCAATGTCTCAACATATTTACACCCTACCTCTGGCTCGCTTACCCACATTGATCTACCGTTATGCCATCCATCAATTCTTCTGAACTATGATTGGGGGGTCAACGATGATCTTTGTGGAAGCGATCACTTTCCAATTATATTAAAAAATATAGGGTCACCAAAACTTGAGGAGCCTATTCCTCATTGGAATTTACATAAGGCGGATTGGGCTCAGTTTAAAACCTTATGCGCCGAGGAGCTCATCGAGGATAATTTTTTGAACCTCGATGACCCCATTAAAATTTTCACAGAAGCGCTCACTTCTATCGCTACAAAAACCATACCAAAATCCGTGCCAAAACCTACAAAGTTCCTTCTGTCAAATGATTCATTTATCAATAGATCTGGTAGAAATGCAGCTCTGAGGCGGTACTTGGCTTCGCCAACCGTCTCAAACTATAACAATTTTAAAATATGGAGAGCTAAAGCTCGAAGGTCTATTAAGTCCGACAAGAAAAGTACTTGGAAAGAGTACGTCTCAAAAATTAATTCCAATACATCTTCGAAGAAAGTTTGGGAAATGATTGGTAAAATCAGTGGGAAAAGAAAAGCAACACCATCCTCCCACCTCATTAACAAAAATAAAATATTTTCTTCAAAATCCGAAATAGCTGACGCCTTTGCCAAAAATTTTGCTAAAAATTCATCCGTCAAAAATCATTCCAAAAAATTTCAAAAATTTAAAAAAGAAAAGGAAAAGAGACGTCTTAATTTTAAATCCTCCAATAGTGAAAGTTACAATAGGCCTTTCGAGATACCAGAATTGCTCGAGTCCCTTGAGAAATAAAAGGACTCGGCAGCTGGACCAGACGAAATTCCATATATGTTTTTTAAAACAATTACCAGACTCTTCACTAAAATGTCTTTTAACTATATTTAATCAAGTTTACTCTTCTGGCAAAATTCCCGAGTCTTGGAAGGAATCTACTATTATACCCCTTCCGAAGCCCGGGAAAGATGCTACTGATGCCAATAACTATCGTCCTATTTCATTGACGAGTTGTATTTGTAAAAACTCTAGAACGTATGATAAATACTAGATTAGTTTGGTTCCTGGAACCAAACAATATTTTAAGTCCTTTGCAAAGCGGCTTTAGAAACCGCAGGGGAACGGTAGACCACTTAGTTAGACTAGAAACATTTATACGAGAAGCATTTGCCAAGAAAGAACATCTTGTTGCCGTATTCTTTGACCTTGAAAAGGCATACGACACAACTTGGCAATATGGAATCATGAACGATCTCCATGTTATCGGTATACGTGGTAATTTGCCAAAGTTTATTTCAAATTTTATATCTGCCAGGCATTTCAAAGTTCGAACGGGTTCAACTTATTCAGAAACAGAAACACAGGAGATGGGCGTCCCTCAGGGTGGTATCCTGTCTGTCACACTTTTTGGATTAAAAATTAACAGCATAACTAAATGTCTTGGCCAATCTACGTAAGGGTCTCTATTTGTGGATGATTTCTTGATCTGTTACAGATCAAAAAACATGCACACTATAGAACGACAACTACAACAATGTTTAGGCAAATTACAAAATTGGGCTGACGAAAATGGCTTTAGATTTTCAAGATCAAAAACTGTCTGTATGCACTTCTGTCAAAAACGAAAACCGCACAATGATCCTGACCTCACACTCAATGGAATTAAAATTCCAGTAGTTGAACAAACTAAATTTCTTGGACTAATATTTGATTCGAAACTGTCCTTTGTTCCACATATCAAACATCTGAAGGATAAGTGCTCGAAGGCGCTGAACATTCTACGAGTTCTTTCCCATTCTGATTGGGGTGCAGACCATGAAATGCTTCTACGTATCTATCGGGCACTTATTAGATCAAAACTTGACTACGGCTCTATTGTCTATGGATCGGCCCGCAGCTCCTATCTACAGATGCTTGACCCTATACAGAATCAGGGACTGCGTCTCGCACTTGGAGCTTTTCGAACAACACCTGTGAAGAGTCTCCATGTGGAAGCTAATGAGCCATCTCTAGACGATCGACGAAAGAAATTATCCTTACAGTATGCTGCTCAACTGAAATCCAACCCCAAAAACCCCGCATTTAACCTTGTATTCAATCCACAACATCAAGAAATATTTACACAAAATCAAAAGCTCATACCAACATTTGGCATCAGAATTTCAAAATTGTTGCTGGAACTAAATATAAATTTCGACACCATTGACGAGTACACCATATCGGATGTACCACCATGGCTCATTCAAACACTTGATATCAATTTATCTCTACATGAGAGGGCAAAATCCAGTGCATTACCCGAAGAACACAAATCCTCCTTTCGGGAGTGCATTAGGGCTTTCCCTGACCATGTTCAGATCTACACTGACGGATCAAAAGATGGTGATAATGTTGCGGCAGCATGCTGTACATCTAATCACTGCTCCTCTATCCGACTCCCGGATGTTGCCTCCATTTTCTCTGCGGAATCTTGTGCTATCGGTCTGGCTCTTGACCATATCGCAGAACACCGCATTGAAAAGGCAATTATCTGTTCCGACTCTCTTTCGGTTCTTCAGGCTTTGAAATCAAGAAACCCTAGAAACACATTAATCCAAAATCTTTTGATCCGAACATTTCGATTGTCTTCTAAAACTCAAATTACTTATCTCTGGATTCCCAGTCATGTGGGTATAAAGGGGAATGAACAGGCTGATAAAGCAGCTAAGACTGCTCTTCGCCTAGCACAAACAGATTTGAAACTACCATACACCGACATCAAACCTTCAATTCACTCAGCCATCAAACACCATTGGCAACAAAGGTGGTCTACCGAAACAAACAGCAAACTGTTTAAAATTAAACCTACACTTAATCCTAAACTGTCCAGTCGGAGAGACCGCAGAGAGGAAGTTGTTCTCTCTCGGCTCCGAACTGGACACACATATGTTACACATTCCTATCTATAGAGAGGGGAGGATCCTCCCACATGCCATTCATAAATGGAGCATATTTTAGTGCACTGTATTGATTTTAAGCACATACGAGATAAGCACTACGATGTCTCCGACATGTACACTTTGTTTCATGCCGTGAGACATAATCGTATTTTTAATTATCTCAGAGAAATCGGTATTTTAGATAAAATATGAACGTTTTTCTCATCATATCATCGTATCAACTCAACATTTCATCGTTTCGTCAACATTTTGCATGAGCTTTCTCGTGTGTTTTAGCCAAAACTATTTTATCCCATGCAAACCTTTTTTATCAAATAAACCTTGAAGCCTATTAACAAGGAATCATATCAGCTTTCAATTTTCTAAACCGGTTAAAAATAATAGTTTTTCTTTGGCACTAAAGCCATTGACATTAATTGCTGATAATTTAAGTAAGATTGGTCCTTTTTATAAATTGAATTAAACATTTTTGAATAAATCATTATCGTCTTGATACAGTACTTTATGTTATTTCATCTTAAGGATAGTACCATACTTCATTTCAGCATTTTCTATAATACCTTGCCCTCAAACTGTTCTAGTACATTAATTGTTCTCAGTGTTGAAGCTTGCACCTGATTTTTTCGCTTCACTTGCGCTTTTTGGACTTCACAGTAACTATCCTGTCTTTGAGGGTGTCATATAGGGAATCAAGATAGTCAGCCAACAGAGCTTGAGTACTTTTGCTGCTCTTATATATATATATTACGGTGGCTGATTTGTGCCATTTCGTCTTTTCGTCCTTTCGTCCCGAAAACACGAAAAATAACAAACCTTAATTTTCGTCTTTTCGGGGTAAAAAGATTAAAAGAAAACGAAATTTAAGGTTTATTAATTTTCGTCTTTTCAGGGCGAAAAGGACGAAAAGACGAAAATTAAGGTTTGTTAATTTTCGTCTTTTGTAGTCGAAATTGCCTACCGGTTAATCTCCCTCAAAAACAATCTTTTATTGTCAATATACAGTAATTCTCAGCGCTCACGATATTTTTACATAGTTATTTTCAGTTTTTGCATGCCATGCACCTGTTCTTCAAAATAACACAATAAAATGTTAAAATCAAAATTTTGGTTGGATAGACACGTTTTCAATTTACGTTTTCTGCAAAGCTCAGCTGTTGCTTCATTGACATTTTTTAAAGAATAGAAACAAATGAAAATTGCACAAATTTCTGTTCTTTCTTTCCTCTTGTCATTGATAATCAAGGATTTATAAGTGATAAGTCTTTGTTGATAATTTATAAAGACAAGCTTATAAGAATACATGAACATGTATTTAATGATATATACAAATGTATATGCTATACATATAGTTTGATGATCTTGCGGGAGCGGGATGATACTGTGCGTACAAATGGTGGTTTATATAAGGGGGTATTTATATAACATATTTTTACTACGCTTTTTATTATTGACAGAACTCCTATGATCTACTGTATGTGGGATATACGTACATGTATACATTACATACAAGGGACAGTCTATGTGTACAAATGTACATATCGCGCTTGTATACATGTATCTAAATTTATTTACTTGCAATAACATATTTTCTCTATAATTTACAAACGATAAAGAGATGAAAACGTTTGCGTGGCCTTGTATTCTATTGCTAATGTTATGTAGCCCTGGGCACATTTATAATATCTTTGAACACCACTCGGCTGTGTCCTGGAGCCATTTACCCCCACTGGCGCCTCTTCACTTCCTAGTTCTTCAATCGGCCACCAGGTGTCGCTGTCAGTCTGTCATCCTGTTCCGAAATAACATTTTGTGATGTACAAGTAAAGTAAACATGATGATTAAGTGTGTCATACGCATCTAATACGACAAGATGTCATCGAAGCACCTTCCTAAAGTCATTTCCCATAGAGGAAGAACATCAACTGAAGTTGAACGTGAAAATTTTGAGAAAACACAAGTAAGAAAAAGTTTTTTCTGACAGCGGAAGTGGTTTTACTTTTTGACAACATAAGATTTCGTCACTGTCCGTCGGCAATATTTTACCTGAAACCGACCTAAATCGTATGTGTCACGCGTCCTATTAGGATCGGTTGATATTATTCATTAGTGTGTAAATCATCGAGATTAAGATACATAATAAAACAACCGATTCACAGTTTATTTTGCTATTTCGAAAGAATACGGGAATTTTCGTACCGGAGAATTTTCGTACCGGGAATTTTCGTACCGGAGAATTTTCGTACCGGGGAAATTTCGTACCGCAAAACTATTGATATACTTACATGATATAATGCTGTGTTATTAATGCTGTGGATGTATTGAGTTACTCTATGAATTACAATGGACGATTTCTTTTGCGTACAGTATTTAGCTTTTCAGACATCGCGGCAGTCAGTGCTTGGTAGTAACATATATTACATGACGTATCTAACAGTACTTAGTTTGACACAAATTCAAGTCGTAGATTATCTGCTGAACCAAGTAGATTTTCTGGTGAACCATGATTTAAAAATCATACAAAATGCCATTTATTTTAGAAACATGTCTTAAAGAAAAGGTAGCTGAGTCACCGGTTCGGTTGAGGAAACCGCCTTGTCAATCATCTGTAATATTATATTGACTGACACGTGTGGTGAGAGCTCGCCAGCCAATGATATTCAATGGGGGAGGAGTCATACACTTCACGTGCCTGTCAATTATACCTGACTGACTGATTGATCAAAGGAACAGCCACGTGCACGGGAGCACGTCAGTATCAAACTGTGTTCTACAATCGTTACACATATGTATGTTGAATTTATATATTGCTAGGGTCATCCTGTTTTTTCACAGTACCTCGCAAGTTGAAATATGCGCCAGTAAATTATATTTTTCAGTAAAACTACTAGATTAGTGAAAAATAAAGAATATGCGTATACATTGTTTCAAGAAGCGTTTGACAGATAATTTTATTCATGCAGGTAAGAATACATATTTTACGCAGTGTCACCAGCCCAGTTCTTCCGAATTTATAGACATGTATAATGTATATTGATATAATGAAAATGGCAAAGTGCTGAACAATAAAAAATAACAGTTAAAATTTAAATAGTAAGCAATGATTGAGGTTTATGTTGCCATAACTAAGGACAGGCAAACATTTTCAACAATTTCTAGTGCTGTACTGTAACGATAATGACATGCATAGAAAGAATAGTATTCATTGTAAAGATTATATACTCTTCATTTTGGAGGAAATAAAGATAATAATAACTCAATAACCATTATATTATTCAATGTGAGAAATTGATACATACGTGTACGTTTTGGAAGGACATTTGACAGTGACATGTTTTTCTTCAAAATCGTTTAATAGATCTAACTTTTATTATTATTTTGCTTAATTTAAACCTAGAAGCTATTCTTTATGCTGTCCTAAATAGACTTATTACTTGCCGAAATTTATGTCTCTGTTTCGTGCATTATAATTGATTAAGAGATAAACATCAAGGACGAAAAATTGTCTGCTATTGAGATATTGACCCATGTCCATCTTTAGCTAATCATGATAACATTTTCATCAGTTTCATTTTGTTCTATATATGTACTTGTAATTCATTAAACAAGCACCCAATTAAACCCCAAGGGCTCTAGATGACAACGTAATTACTACAACGACGCTGACACCTGCCAGCAAGTTAACAACACATGTACGTAGAGACTACGTAGTTTCGTAAACTGAATAATGTGTACAGGTCTGTAATCGCCTGAAATAATCAAAATAATGTTGTTGACAAGACTAATCATCAATAAAATTAAATGGAACACTAAAAACGAAATAAAAATTTTCGGTACGAAAATACCCGGACGAAAATTCCCCGGTACGAAAATGTCTCCGGTACGAAAATGTTTCGGTACGAAAATTCCCGACACCTTTCGAAACATAATCTAGCTAATATAATAATGCACATTGTAATACCACTTGCATCTCGACCACAATCTTTAAACCAGGTCAAAATAATATATGACAGCTGAATAACTAAATTGCAAGATTTCAAATTATGTGACTCATTTCATTTAGTGTTGAGCATATGCATTCTGATTTGCAATGAATACAACAAATACATGTATGTCTTTTATATAAGACACTCCCACTACTTAGCCACTCCTACAACTAGTCTAAGTCTGTATATGCTGGAATGAGGTGGAGGGGTTGGGTGGAGGTAGGGTGGGTAGCTAATGGTCGTATATACAGTGGAACTTGGTTGATACGAACTCGGATAATTCAACAACCCGGCTTAATACAAAGTACTTGGACAGTCCCGGCCAAATTCCCTCTTTATCTTTGTTAAGAGACTCGGATAATTCGAATTTGGAAAACTTGAAGAACTCGGATAATACGAAGTAATTTTTTGGCCCAAAGGACAAAAATCATATATAAAATGTTCTTACAATTTGAAAAGATATTTTTTGGACAACGAGATCACCAAAATGCCGATTTCTTTTTCATAAATCTGCCATAGAACGGCATTTCAAAATATATATCTAGGTTTTCTTGTTATAATTTTGCAACTAGCTTCGGCGATTTTGACATCTCTCTTGTTCACATCGTTTTATGACATGGAACTAGTCTATATATACCAAGTAAAGAGATAGTTAGTAGAAATGAGAACTCGCTTTAAAATTCGAACATTCAAATAACTCTTATAAGATTTATCTCGGTCCCTTCAAGTTCGTATTAACAAGTTCCACTGTACATGTAGTGATTACAGGTGTTACCAATTGTTCACAATTTACATGTAATTAAAATTAGACTTGTAAATCCGCTCCACTATGATACATCTGTGATACACATAATTCGTCATGTGTTAAAACTAAAAATCATGATCTAATTATCTCCATTAGATTTATGAAAAATGACATTCTATCCCCTAATTAGATGACATTGTATCACAATATGTTCTTTTGTATAATATACAATATAGTTCTACATAGATAGAACAGTCAGTTTGTTAAATCTTAATACATAATTTCAACTTTCAAGACATAATATTGTAATGATTAATTTAGGACTATTGAAAAAGGCATGCTAATCAGAAGAATGGGAATAATTCACGTACCACATGATTCCTGATAATTATCACGTCGTACATGAATTAATCAGTTCCATTTGTTTTAATGTTGATATCACAAATATATGTGACTTGTGGTGTTGTTTTTTTTTTTTCAGACTGTTGCTATAAATAAAGCTATCAACACTCAGGAGGCACCTGTCAAAGAAAAGCATGTAAGGAGTATCCTTTATGTATATAAAACGAATATACGTACCTGGCCTACTATACCTTTTGGCCAGGTACGAATTGGTCCCTATGTGTCGTAGTGGAGCAGCGCCACCGAAAATCACTTGGGCACAATTTTCTATACTTTGTTGTAGGTTTCCAAATAATATACGCATATACAAGCATTGTTATTCTAAACAAACATCACTACCATTCTTAATATCTACCGTACCGCACACAAGACGTCAAATTCATAATTTGAAGACTTTCGGTATAAATTCTCTTCAGAAAGGCCTTCATATGTATATGTAAAAAAAATAATGTCTAGCTGAGAATTTGATATTTTATACGGTTTAATTTTTATTGTAAACGATATAAAACAAATAAGATAAAATGCATGCAAACGTTTTAATAATGGTTTGCATAACTTTTACTTTGCTCCATTAGCAGTAATAGGCACCAATTGTAGCTCTAAAGGCGACATCATTATCTGTCTAAAAGTCTTTTGAGCTACAATATTGCAGCTATTATATATACAGTGTATACATATTTTACAGTGATTTATGGGACTCACCTGCATGTCAATTCCTGAATATACTCGCCAAAATTTTGAGAACTCTCTATATATGTATACATATATATATCACTTTGTACTGGAATTCCGATCATGTATCATTTACATGGTGTGTATATATATTGATTATAAATATAATAATTAATATGTATTTATTCCATTTAACATTACATAATTAAGTCAATATTTATTCATTGATAAATTACTTACCCGGTAAATGTCATAAGACTTTTCTAAATCATCAAATGGTTATGTTTCATTTTGTCCCGCTTTTATTTAAGAATTAACCTCTTACTTTGCTTAGTTTATGAGATGATAAACCCAATGGAGCACAAGGTAATTTGCGTAAACGCGAAGTGTTAACATACAATTTACGCACCCAATCGGGTCACGTTCTGTTATTGGGAAATAAACAGATCTGACTCAACATTGTTTATCGATACAGAAACAGTGGTAATTGTAAATATTTATAATTATAACTGAAAAACTTACTTTTTCTTTATCAATTTATAGTAATTGGAATTATCATTTTCAAATCAATATGCGAATAGGAACACTGATATGAGTGATTGAAAAAACGAGAAGTGCTTATATTAATAGAATCAAAGTCTTTCATAAAATTATCACATATTTTGTAAGCCATAAATCAACTTGCAAAAGAATTAAAATCAACTGAAGAAACCAGATTGGTTTTCATTTATTTTTGTCAGTTTGCATTTGATTCGAGGTAACTGAATTTGAAGCTTCAAAAAAAGTGGGAGAGACACTTAAAGGGTCGGTTCACTAATTTGGTCGAATATATGGTAAAGCTCAAACTTTTACCCCTAAAACCACACTTATGATACTTCAGTACTTTCTCTTCAAAACTAGGACATAGAGTTTTAAATAAAAGTTGTATGTTTTAAAAAAACTCAACTATATAAAGTATCAATCATTTTCTTATATGTTGTAAAGATGTAATTTAAACTTGTTGCATTGAATTCTTCTGATTATCACACAGGAATGAATTCAATTATATCTATATTTTGGATATTGTAAAATGTTTAAGCTTCAATCGAAAGTAAAAATACAATTATAAGAGGCCTATGAGTCACATGATGTGGTTTTCAGACATCAATTTCCCCCACAACATAGGCGTACACATATACAGTACATGATATTGTATGTATATGATGTAGATTTGGAATCAAGGTCTAGTGTCATGGTGAATTTCATTTCTGTGGGAATTAAAATGAGGAAGTCATTTTAACATCATTATAATGCGGATGTTAATTGTTGAAATGATTAACATGTAGATTACATACAAATGTACTTGATTATATTGCAGTACCTTTTTATTATGCAAAATGGGATGAGAAAATTGTGATACGTACATTTTCATCTGAAGCAGCATCAGTATCTATATAAGCTTATTTATTATATAAAGCCAATGCATAAAATTTGGACCAGTGGTATGTTTGCTATCTTGAATAAAATATAGTTTTTAAATTGATTACCCGAAGGGTCAGGATGACCTATAGTCATCATGCTTCGTCCGTCGTCGTGCGCCGTGCGCCGTCCGCCGTCCGCCGTCCGCCGTCCGCCGTCCGTAAACTTTTCACATTTCAATCTTCTTCTCAAGTTTGACCAGTGGGATTGAGCTGAAACTTACATGAAATGATCCTGACATGGTCCCGACAAAGTGTTGTTATTTTTCGGGTCGATCCGAAATCCAAGATGGCCGCCACAGCCGCCATCTTGAAAACACATTTTGAACTTCTTCTCAAGTTCTACCAGTGCGATTTGGCTGAGACTTGCATGAAATGATCCTGACATGGTCCCGACAAAGTGTTGTTATTTTTTGGGTCGATCCGAAATCCAAGATGGCCGCCACAGCCGCCATCTTGAAAACACATTTTGAACTTCTTCTCAAGTTCTACAAGTGCGATTTGGCTGAAACTTGCATAAAAATGATCCTGACATGGTCCCGACAAAGTGTTGTTATTTTTTGGGTCGATCCGAAATCCAAGATGGCCGCCACAGCCGCCATCTTGAAAACACATTTTGAACTTCTTCTCAAGTTCTACCGGTGCGATTTGGCTGAAACTTGCATGAAATGATCCTGACATAGTCCCGACAAAGTGTTGTTATTTTTTTGGGTCGATCCGAAATCCAAGATGGCCGCCACAGCCGCCATCTTGAAAACACATTTTGAACTTCTTCTCAAGTTCTACTAATGCGATTTGGCTGAAACTTGCATGAAATGATCCTGACATGGTTCCGACAAAGTGTTGTTATTTTTCGGGTCGATCCGAAATCCAAGATGGCCGCCACAGCCGCCATCTTGAAAACACATTTTGAACTTCTTCTCAAGTTCTACCGGTGCGATTTGGCTGAAACTTGCATGAAATGATCCTGACATAGTCCCGACAAAGTGTTGTTATTTTTCGGGTTGATCCTAAATCCAAGATGGCCGCCACAGCCGCCATCTTGAAAACACATTTTGAACTTCTTCTCAAGTTCTACTTGTGCGATTTGGCTATCTTGAATAAAATATAGTTTTTAAATTGATTACACTATGAAGTACATTCACTTTACTACAGATATGTATATAAATACATCAGAAATAAGTAGGTCAGTATATATAGGCGTATACATTGGACCTGCCTTTAAGTAAGGGTGACTGCCAAGGATCATATTAATTAGCTGTACTAAACATGAACCCCATGCTATAGAAATAATTACTTATATGTACTTTAAGTATATATGGTTATTGTAAAACATGCCAGTGACACAACTGAGGTCCTTGAAGACCTAAAGGTCTGCAGTATATATATGATGATAATATGATTCATAAAGTGAATGTACCGTGTGGTGGTACTGGTCCCTCAGTCTTTGTTAAAATCTTATTATTATATAAAGTGTTATTATTACCAGTAGAATTTCATTCTTGCCAATATATCCACCCTACCCCCAGCAAAAAAAAATTAATAAGACAAATAAGTTATACATGTATTAGTTTAAAATGTCAAATGTTAAAAAGTTCTGGAATATCAATACACATTAAATTCAATTCTTTTTATTCAGTTAACAGAATTAACACTTTAATGCTCACCTTTGTTTATATACACATATAAAGTACAGTTAAATGGGCGATGAAAAAGATACTGCAGGAAGATTATATTAAAACAAACAGCATGTGCTGCCTTTTAAATATGTCCCAAATTCTCACATTTAGATTATCCCTATCTAAAAACCATAGAACCATAGGTTATAATCTCTGTAGTTGATTTTAAGAAATAAAAAATGTGTTTACATTCACCTTCAATTTGGATAGGATACCGGTATAAATCGGTCAATAATGTCCTGAGTGAGTTAGTAGTACATGTATATATATTGTATACTCATACCATGGCCAGTTGTTGTTTATAGCTATATTAAAAAATATATAAGAATATTTCCTGTAGACTAGACAACGTCATGTATATACCAGTACAAGTATTAATCATGACTACATGTACATGTACATGTACAGTACTGTATATAGTTTGTATAAAGCAATACCTTTTTGTGTACATGTATGATAAAGCAAATACTACATGTATGTTGCCAAGTTTTTTTTAGAGTCTGAGATTCTTTCACTTGCCATCCACCTCATGATGAGTGAAAAAAATCTTTCATTGGTACTTTTAACTTAATCTTTTATCAATATTTTAATAAGTGGTCATTTTTTAAAAACAACAGATTTTATCACTAGGTAAGGAGATCAGATAAATAGGTAACCTTTCATAGACATTTTAAAGTTTTCTTAATCTTTCTTTGACATTGAATTTTTCGAGTGGTCATTATTTAAAAGCAACATGTTTTATCGCTTTACAGATAACAGATAAAATTATTTTTTATTTAAATTATAAGTGTGATTACAATACCCTATCCCTAGTTCTGGAAAATGTAGATTGTAGGTCATAGTAAGTAGCAGCTAATATAACAATCTTCTCCTGAAAAGATCAGGTGGAATGTTTTTGTAGTAACAATACTTCATACTGTGTATTGATGGGTCTGATTTGTCTTCTCGTGACATATTTCACAACATCTGGCTATTGATCATGATCAGTCAGATTTACTAGAATGTTAGACCACACATTGAATATCTACTTAGTCAATTTCATCTGTTATCAGAGCCACACTGGCCGAATGGTTATAAGATGTCTCGATATTTACCATATTTGCCCTCCCCCATCTGGGTTGCAAGTTTGAATCCCATGTGAGCAGTTGCCAGGTGCTAACTGCTGGTCAGTGGTTTTATCACCAGGGTCATTTAAGGACGTACATATCATGTTTAGATGGTGGAAGAAAGTCGAAGAACCTGAAGAAAAACCACCACCCAGTAGTAGCTTATATAGTCAGTACCTGGGCCCAATTTCACAAACATTTCTTAACTTTAAGGATTTCCTTAACTTAAATTTCCCCATAGAAAATTAAAAAATTACAGAAATGAAGGAAAAAATCTTGAGTTAAGGAGTCATCCTTAAAATCTATAATGCTTTCCTATGGAGAATTTTAACTTAAGGGATTCCTTAAATTTAAGGAGTGTTCGTGAAACTGGGCCCTTTCAACTATTACAGGAAGTAATTATCATACATAGTGATATTCTGGTACAGTCACATTGAACTTAGTATTTTCCATGTATTAATTCCCCAAAGCTTCCCCTCATAGCCCTCTTGTCCCCCTGCCCCAACTTTGTTTTACTATGTGACTGTGAAGTATTGCACCTAGCCTGCTGAAGTAGTGTTACATTATTACCTGTACTAAAAGCTAATTACAGGTAGACGAGAATCATACATACTTTAGGAGGATTTAGTAGTAAATGAGTTATTGATCATCGTTAGGCCTTTGTGTTGTAAAGTTGCTGCTATGGCTGGCCTGTTGTACTAAATAAAACCTGTAGTACATGTATGTTAAAGTATAGATACAATGGAGGTGTTGTATATTTATATGATAACTAGGATGTAGGTTTCAGGTACAAAATACAAGTAGACAATTAAGATTGATTTTCACACCATGGCAATGAAATTATGGCCAGTCAGTAATGAGAGATCTATTCCATTCCATCAGCTACCAGGTACATGATCTGTAGATTGTGTAGTGTTTGACTGTGCATATATGATCAAGAAATTGTGCCATTGACAGCTTGAACAAATATTTTTATGTATCAGAATATGAAAACAACTGTATAAGTATTACATGTATACATTATGTATATATTGCATTTCATTGCAAATAAGACCCCTTCCGGAAATAAGACCCCCCCTTCCCACCTATTTTCACAAATTTTCAAAATTTGCCAGGATGTCTGAAAACAAGACAACTCCCACCCCACCCCCATAACACCCAGCATTACTGTGTAAAAGTTGGAAAAGTACTGTACACTTGTATATAACAATATTCCCTTAACTGAGACCAGCCACGGTGCTAGGAACATTCCAGGACAATGGGGCAGGCCTTTTCTGGAGTGTGGCTTCCAAACTTCCTGTCCAAGGAAATCCAATTGTGTGCTGGAAGTTTCTACATGTTCTCCACAAGATCTTCCGAGAGGGACACAAACATGTAAGGAACATTTTTCAATATCCTGAAGACAAACATATATAAAGTGATAAAACATCTTTTTGATACATGAAAAAATTGTAAAAAAAAAAAAGGCCTTTGCGTCTTATACACAGGTGCGATTTATTATCAGGAAAATATGGTATGTGTAATATTATTCAACTCATTTAGCTTGCAGTTAAAGTCCAATCTGCCTTCATGACTATCTTTGTATAAAGACCACATGTTTAATAAATTAATAAGACCAGTTTCTTATATAAATAGGGTCTCAAATGACCAATTTCACCAAAAAAATGACCTGTGTATAAAGACCACTAGATTTTCCCTTTGTCTGTTTGGTGGTCTTTATAGACAGGTTCGACTGTTTTGTAAAGAAAAAGGCAAATACAGTCAAACCTGTCTATAAAGTCCACCCAAGGGACACATGCTCTCTGTAGACAAGATACACAAGTGGTCTTTTTACACAGGCCAAATAGTGTTATAAATGGCTGATTGGGACCTGGACAAAGTGGTCTTATTAAGAAGAATGTCTTTATACAGAGGTTGTCGGTAAGGCAGGTTTAAATGTACTGATTCAGATCAAGTGATTGTACGACAGAGGGAGCTGCTAATTTATTATAACACATTTTTACTGTATATCTGTATGATATGTTTAAATCTACACACATCATTTCAATATTATATTTTGCCATCAATACTTTGTACCATGAGAGAAGTTTGTAGGAAAATGTTTCAATGAACATTGTATATTTTCAGTGTATGCATGATTCCTGGCGATATTCATCCCACCTTACAGATTTGGGAAAATTATGGGTAGGTACTGAAATCAAAGGGCAAATAACTCTGTATAGCAAAAAGACAGAATAAGATTAACTACGGGTAGGTAATAATCAGATTATGCCAGTAATATTTAATAGATTATTATCCTTATCATCCTGCACAACTTCAGTCACTGAAATTGTGTGTTTATTCAATCTATGTTAGAACATATTAAAACAAGTTGCTCATTTTAGAGATACAGTGGGACTCACTTCATTTTAAATTGGTTATATTGAAGTATTGATTAATATGAAATGAATTATAATCCCTGATCACACATATTCATTGTCTTTCTCCTCGGTTATATTGAAATCTGGATACTTTGAAGAGATTTTACATTCCCCGGAGACTTCAATATTACCTGGGTTCCACTGTATTTGTTATTTTATGTCTGAGACATTAATTCATACTATTTTTCTGTTGTCATTGTATTAAAAGACAAACAAACACCATTTTGTCCTGTATGGATGATAAATATGTATTTGTGTTGTCAGAGTCACCTACGAGAAGGGTATGGGCGACTGATAGCAAGCTACTGTGCGCTGTTAGTACAGAAAATGAAATTCCACAAAAAGGTGAGGTCAATATTAATCTGAGCTACACGATTATCTGACAATTCTTTCTCCTATATACTTGACAGGGTTATCCCCCGGTTGCTAGAGAAAAGATAACTCTGTCTTTTACAGGCTTATAGAGAAAAGACATACAGCTCACACTCGCTAGACAGTGACGTCATCAATACATGCGGCGACCAATTTTACGCACAATTACGTTCATGTTGACTGAATTTTCACCATTTCTGGTTAAATTATTGGAGAAAAAGAATCTTACATGGGCCAGTCAGGAGGACAGGGATATTTCAACCCTCGTGAAAGATTTTTACCATTGACCCTCAGCAAGCCTTGGGTTGATTAGCCAAAATCTTTCCCTCGAGTTGAGATATCCCTGTCCACTTGACAGACCCATGTAAGATTCTATAATACCCTACTGATTAAAAAAATAGATGAAAAAGATAAATTTGGTCATTTCAATCTGTAAATGATTTGTAAAGTAGAAATGTTTTTCATTTTGGAAAATATTTCATCTGGGATATTTTTGGAAGAAATAGGGCAAAATATGAAATAACAAATTAAATAATTAGATTAATTTTTTTATATGTAATACTTAATGTAGATAGATATTTGATATAACTGATTTTTTTTTTTTTCGATATGTAGTGGTTCAATTGGTTCTTGATTGGGTCAATCATCGTTAACTAAGGGATCAATCAATAGAGTATTTAGACAGTATGCAGAGGTTCTGGGTTTGAAACCAAGCTTGGCCTGACATTTTCCTCTGCTCTTACATACATTTATTTGTTTGATTTCAAGAACAACCATATACCTGGCAGTCTGATTATGTCTGATGAGCAGTTCTCCAAGATTTGTGGATCAGATGTGAACAATTAGTAAGTAAACCACTGGGGATACTGTTTTCTATTCTATCTTTATTTCTTGTAGAGTTATCTACCCTTGTGAACAGATTAGTATGGGTTTAAAGTTTATATATATATATATTATATATTTATATAATTGACAGTGAGTGACACTTCAGGATTTGTCGGGTATATAGAGGAAAGCTAGCGTATAACAAACAAAAACACAATCAGCCGTCAGAGCTTGGCAATGGCTCCATCTGTTATTCTAATAAATAACCCAAATGTGATCTTGAAGACCTCGTCAACCACAGATGGTTGTATTTTTGTTGTTAAGATTAATTAATATGACAGCATCGTCTATTATATTATCATACTCAAAAGGGTAGATAACTCTACATAACTAAAAGACATATAAATCATGAGATTTGAATTCATCGATCAGTTTAAAAAAAGAACCATATGTGTGTATTATGATTGAATTTCTGCTTCAGCGGAAATATTTCATTATAGATTAAAGCCATTGTTCCTTGCATGCTTAATAATGCATGTTTTATGATAAATATTATATTTTTTGTTATTTTAAATTTTTGATATCTTAATTAAGTTGAATGACTATTAACATTAAAAAATTATATCTATTGTTGCTATATTGTAACCAATAAATTCATTTTCATGTCTTTGGATCAAGAACTTGCATGTCAAAATTAAGGTGAAGGATTAAAATAGTAGACTGATATAATTTATAGACTAATTAGCATAAAATACACTGGGAAACGGTTACTGACAACCAAATCAGATAAACAGTTGGTATTTGATTTTATCATTCAGTTAATTGGTATTTAATTTTATCATTTCAGTTAATTGGTATTCAATTTGATCATTCAGTTAATTTCATAATACAATGTACTCAAAATTTAAGAGCATTTGGAAAAAAAATCTTTTTTTGAAAATTAAAGAGAGTAATTTCATATATATATACATGTGTTTTGTAATTTGGCTTCTGTTGTTAGTAAATATAGTAACTTAACTGGTAGATTAAATAGATAAGTATATTATCTATACATGTATTTGTAGTTTAAAATACAACAATCAGAATTCAAGAACATTATGTTTATTATATTTTTCATCACTTTGTTATGTGACATGCTAATATTAGACTTGTTGAATTGGCACCAAAACATGAAAAATGTAGCATGAAATATTTTAATTGAATTTCAAGAGATATATTGATGAACAAGGTAAATGACAGTATTAAGTATCATTGTTTCTCCATATTTTTTTTTTATATTAGATAATATTATAATATATACATGTATAATTAATAATATACACAAAACTCTGAAATTATTGATTATTTTGTTAATGATTATAAAAATGTACAGAGCATTACCCTAATTTCATAATAAAAATAGAATTGGCTCCATCTAAATTTTACTGATTTTCTATTTATGACTATTCATACTAACCATATGGAATGCTTTTTTCCTATGAATGCACAGCGATGCCATGTATAGGCAAGTGTGAATTACCTCCCTTTGTTTGGCTAACTTGTCCCCTGGTAGTGGTATAGTGTCTGCTGCTAGTGGGGCCGGAAATTAATAGTAACCATGGGAAGTGTACAGGTCCTGTTCTACATCAACATCTTTATTCCATTCATAATTAAACAAGTAACAGGTCAAACGCCAATACAGGGGTTTCAAGATACACTGTACCAAAACGATGTGGGTAAAGAAAGATTTTCTTTTGAATTCATTTTAAACGCTAATCAGTTATGATTATGTTCAAAATGGATAAAGATTTTTGAAGTAGAACAAGATCTGCTGGACGGTGTTATATTGAGTTTCATGTTCTGATTAATCAGTGATTTTCTAATTATTAATCAATAAAATAGAAAAAAAATTATATCTATGGAATTCAGAAAACTGTTGGACCTATTTGGATCTAGTGTATTACATGACAGATTTTAAATATTGCCTTGATTTAAAGTGGGTATTTGTTCATTTCGATAATTCAATTAATATGTTTTAACCATATTTATCTTGAATGCTCAAATAAGAAGTATGATTCATCTAATCAGTAATCTTTATTTTCCTAAAAAAAATGTATTTTCATTAAGATAATCATTAAAGTTCAATAAATCCTTTGTCACTTCCATGAAATTAAAAATATATTTACATAACAGTCAAATATCTCAGGAAAATATTGACATATTTGAAAAATTTCTTGAGATGGCATGATGGTTAAGCTAGATTAGGTGTTGCTAGTCATCAGAGAAATATATTTCATTTTATGCAGATTTTATAAGCTTTGACAGAATATATAATATCATATATACAGAATCATTTTTATGAAGAAAAAGATGTATTATCTACAGACTTATAAACCAATTATACTGTGCATTGAGTGTGTTTGATAAAGATGTATTTTGATATGTAGTCAAACAGAATGTTGAGATCAATTATTATCTATTGTCTGTGCATATTATAGGGACACTTATTTCCTCCATAGATAAGTATAAATTGTGACTCCATGACTATCATTTTGTGACAGAAAACTAACATCAGTTTGTTTGAAATGTATGACAGCTAGCAAACAGATGTGTCACAATCAATGCCTAGCTTGTATAGGAGGTAATTATGTAATTCATGTATGCACAGACAGAATAAAGAAAATACTTTCTTCAGAAAATTAATATTGAGATTATGAATTATGTTAGAAACTAATATCATGTAAACAGACTTTAGCATTACTCCAATGAATCAATCAGATACATGCAATGTCTCTTGATGAAATTATGAATTTCATATACGGCCAGTAATGACTGTTATGTTAGCGTTATTGTAATTCCTGAAATATCTTTCCGATATTGTTCCGTTTACTTCTGAATGTTATTGGCCTTTGGCTCAGTGCCCTCCATGAAGAGACCATGTTGTTCAAGACCTGGATTGTTGTGATAGTGTGTTTACACCTCATATTGGCGTACCTGGTATTAGATACTCTATGATTTTCCTCCACTCTCATTGGCTAATAAACTGTCACATGTTCATTGTTATTTTGAATACTGACCTGAAATATTGACTTTAAATATTGCAACAAACTTTGACATAAAGAATTAAACTAGGTCAAGGTTGTGATTTTGACGTAATTACCCGGGTACAATATTCTCAACATTGAGAAATGAAGGAGAAGGAGAAATTCTTAGGTCATTCTTCCGATAATTTTTGCATATAATAGCTCAGCTTTGATTCAATGGCCCATAGTTGGTAAATATATTTAGGTTCAATTATCAGTAAACAGATAAAGATTATCAATAATAACTATGCTTGTAATGGATTTAGTGGAGACATTTGTTGTCACTGGTGATGGGTCACATTTGGGTAAAATATTAATTGTTGTGAATTTGAGACCTAATTAAGGAGAATTCCTTTCCTAATTTATTTGCAGTGACTCTTAACTTATATGATCAGTTTGATATCTAATGCATGAGCAGCTTTATACATGCACTTATATGGTGATGGTTAATTAGTTTCATATTTTTTTACTTGGTAGAGATAATTGTAAATACATGTACATGTATATGAAAATCAGGTTTCATGAGACATTATATAATAGTAAATAATTGATTTTTGAAATAGCATGAAAGAAAAATGCTGCAATATATACATTGAAATAGTAGTGGCTTTACATCATTTTAGGGAATCTGTGGAAAGAGTGTAGAGCTGAAAAATGTTTCTTCTAATGAATTCCTACCCAAATTATAATTCCTTTAAACTCTTCAAAAACTGCTTCACTTTCTTTGATAGTAAGAATTCAGCTGTTTGCTTGAAAAAATCTCTTAATAAGGACAAATTTTAAGTCTAAAAAAATAAGCATTGTATAGAATGTACCTATTGCATGATTGTAATAGGTGACTATTTGTTACCTTTTATATTTTTTTCAAAATGATTCAGGGAGATAAACTTTCACATTTTGTTTAATCACAAAATTCCCAAAAGAAAGTTGGTTTGCTTAACTGTCATAAATGAATGAAAGTAAGCAATGGTTACTAAAAACAAGGGTAAGTAATTCTATGAATAATTGCTTGACAGAGTATGAATTAAGATATAGAGATTTGGTGTATACATCGGTAGTTACATAATTATGGTGTGCTTTACCTGAGATCTAACTAATATTATCATGTATGTATATCATTTGTTACTACAGCTTTGAGATTTGTGTCGACATGCTTGACTACATGGATGAAATCCTTAATCTCCAACAATATGGTAAGTACCTTATTAACATACAGGGGCTTTAAAGGGGCTGAAACTCTTTCAATGATTCTTTTTTGAGAAATATTTGCCTTGAATTGAGTAATCAACATGATATCAGAATAAATTAGAAATTATAAATTCAATATGGGAATATGTAAAGTTTGTATTCGCATTTATTTTTTTAATCTGTACCATATTCCAATCTTTGCATATTATGAATTGTTATTTTCTCATCTTGCAGGTATGCATAAATTGATGTCATTATTTTGTGAGTCAAACTCGCATCGTTTTCTATAAAAAAATTGTGATGTTATGCTTGCAAACACATGACATCACCATGGATACCTCCATACCCACAAGGGCAGATAACTTTTTGAGATGTGACTTCAGTTGCATTTGACTGCACTTATCCAATTCCTATTGATTTTATGGTATAACATAATTGTGTTTGTGTATTATTTTTTCAGTATTCGGTTCTCTGGATATGTCAAGATCCAATTCCATGACAAACTCTGGCCAGTGTCGATTAGCTCCCTTGATTCTTTGTATTCAAGACTCGTGTCAGCTGTACGATTATATAGTCAAATCTCTGTTTAGACTGCACTCTAGTAAGTATCTTATATTTTTTCATATCTTTATCAAATGTGAATTTTTAATGGCCCACTTTGAAATGGATGCATTTAGTGTTGTCCATGTGCAGCTTGTTCTGTCTCGTCCCATCCAATTGTCAGTTTTTAATTGAAGTGTGGGCATATGTATATACAGCATTGATGTCTTACAGGCATTCCTAACTCTTTTACGTATTATTTAAGTTTAAGGTTTGTTGAGTACATGCTGCTCTGTATTTACTAAGATTGAATTGTATATAGTTACCTGTAAATGTTTGGGAAATCGTAACACAAATACAAGCCATATATCTGGTTCTTGGTTTCTAAATTTAGAAAGAGTTATGATGATGACAAAATGACAAAGTGGATGCAACTGAAACTTTTATCAAGTTAAATTGGAAGTAGCCTGTTGGTCATATAAGCAAAAAATTCATTATACATTGGAATTTTTTCAAAATTTGAATCAAGTTTTTAGATAAATACAAAACTTATTCATGTTACAGTTTTGACTGTGTTCTGTCTGAATATGTTTGACAATATGTGACTAATAAAATATGTTACCTGTAAATGATAGAGATCGGGTTATTTCAGTCGAGGGTTAAGATTTTGTAACATAATCCCAACCGAGGCGTTGATATTACAAAATCTTAGCCTGAGACTGAAAAAACCCGATCTCGATCACTTACAGGTAATAGATTTTTTTCTCGCGCCTCTAAGGCGTAACAAAACCCATCTACATGTATATACACCGTTCAAAGGGTAAAATTATTCCTGGTTCAAAGCCGATTAACCATTTCA
Source organism: Argopecten irradians (assembly GCF_041381155.1). Taxonomy (NCBI): domain Eukaryota; kingdom Metazoa; phylum Mollusca; class Bivalvia; order Pectinida; family Pectinidae; genus Argopecten; species Argopecten irradians. Next base: position 28,850,328 of record NC_091142.1, on the reverse strand, counting down.
TCTGCTCTTCGAAGTCACTCCGCGTGAAACTATATTTCAGTTATATCAAAGAAAAACGACGATGATCAATTGGTACATATTTTAACAATAAAAAACAACAACCAAACAAAGCATGGTTAATGACTGAATGCACATATTTCTAATAATATTGGTATTCTGAACCCTGTGATGTCACCGATTCAAGAGTATGACGTCATATGCGCGGGGACTGTTACATGAATGGCATAAAGTTCCGCCAAAAATCGCGTAAAGGTACCAGACAGATTGGACGAGATAGAAAAATATAGCACTGGGTATCACGTGAGATTTCCTGTCCGAGGTGCGAGAATAAATTATCTCAGAAATACTAGTCGTCCATTGATTTGTTGACAAGGTTTGTAAACATGTTCAGACTGAACTGTATGTTGACGACATCTTTTACCAACATTTTTAAACTTTGGTGTGTATTTATTTTGCAGGTCTCCCCCCTGATACCTTGTCGGGACACAGGGACCGCTTTCTATCAGCATATAAACGGTGAGATAGACAGACACATACTCCTGTGATATGATCTTGTTGTAAAAAACTATAGAATAAAAATCATTGATTTTAGCATTGATACATATTTATCTATTATTAACCTCAAAATGAATATTTTCCTAAGCAAATTTAAAAAGTTTTACTTTTCTTCTGATGTTGATGTCATCAATAAAGTAGACTATATAAAATGTCACAGTGACCAGCATATATGGTCAGTAGATACAGGTTCCAGAATATGCAGGTTTAATCACTATCAATCAGGACAGAATATGCCATACAATTAAGCTGAACAAGACAGTGATCCAGATTAGAAAAAGGTCAGTTTTGACAGGTTACAATGTATTTCTTTATAAACTCTGGTCCTCCGAAAGTGTAAAATCTAAGATCTATGTATCATAACATATTTATATTATCTGCAAATAAATATGATATCCAAGTTCATGTTTAAAATGTTAGTAGAACTTTTAATTTTCTTTACATTTCAGTCTTAAGCAATTTTACCTCAGCAGTAGTAACTTACAGTACTTTAAAAATCTGGTCCAGGTTCCGTTTTTACCCGATGTAAGTACAAAACAATGTTGCACAAATTTAGTATAAATGCTAAACTGTAGATCAGCAGTTGACTCAGTGATTGATTAATTGATGGAGCTCACTATCTTTGGTTTTAATTGAACCTTGGACATGTAAGACTCGGGTCGATTGATTTCTATGACATAGGAATGGGCTTTGAGTCCACCATCCCCATCCTTTACTAGAGTTCAGGTGCTTTACATTTTGTCCTTATATAACAATTATGTTAATTTCTTTAGCCTATTATCTAGTCTAGGCTATGTCTTCAGCTACCTACTAATCAGACCCTTAGCTCACTTTGGTTATTTGTGTCTTATGTTCCACAGGCTGGATATTGACCTACATGTATTTATTTGTTATTTGTGTATAAAATTAGATAAAAATTGTTTAAAGAAATGGAAATATAATTAATAATAAATGTAACTTATTTGATTGAGTAATACATGCACAAAACATGCATTTGATGAATTTTGGTTACAGGAGCCTCCAAATTTCTTAATTGCTTCTGACTTTAACAAACACGTGAAACCTGTAGCTGTTGTGCCAACGGAGCCTGAACCAGAACCCGAGCTGGAAACTCCAGACACTGATAGTATCGGAGATCTGGTGGACACTTCTGATCCTCCTCAGGTAAACACTTATCTGTGGAAGGATGTAGTTATTTTACTCTGGTTGTATGTGGATTATATCTATCTAACTATCTAAAATTATTTTATAATGACAAGTTGCAAATGTACTATTAGTTTATATATAGAGAGTGCTCATGGAATCATGAGGCCGCAGTAGCTGAGTGGTTAAGATGTCCCATGGTTTTTCTCCGGGTACTCTGGCTTTCCTCCTCCAACAAACCTGGCACCTCCTTACATGACCATGGCTGTTAATTGGACGTTAAGCTAATAAAACCTAAACTTCATGGAATCATGGCAGCTGAAATATTGCTTAGATGAATAATTTGATTGATTTTATCATTGTTACTGCTCCTAAACTTTGTTTCAAGGACCTTAAGATAATAGGTAAAATTTATTTTATGTAACAGAGATCTTAACTTACTAGACTGATGCTCAATAGATCAAGCTAAATAGGAGTTCTCTAGTCGAGAGATACATTGTGGCTTGTATTCATCAAGGTTGAGCAGGGTGAAGTGAGTAGTATATTGTATATTTGTTATGAGTCTGATACAATTTTATAATACTTTCCAGTTTGATGAATCCTTTGGGAATGGTTTTGGTCCACCAGAAACTGATGAGAGGTCAGTATCTATCTATAATACAGTGGACCCTTGTTAATCAGGCACTTGTGTCCTCTGCCCAATCCGTCCAGAATGTGAATTTTCTGCACTGTCAGATTATGTTCACTTAGACAATCAAATCTGTTCCTAATATTTTGTCTGGACTGTGAGTTTTGGGACTCTCTGGGTTTGGATTAACACGGGCTCACACTCTATATGAGTTTGGATTTCTGAATCTATTTGATGGATTTGAAATCTGTTTATTGTTTGGTTATGTTATAGCATAATTGTTGTTTTATTTTCAAAAGAGAATGGTTTCATGCCTTTGGTGTTATTCAATAATTGAATTTACAGTTCATCAAATTTCATTTCTAGATGTTACTTGAATAGTTATATATCACTTATGGAATATTTTTACAGAGATCTGTTGATTGAGTTACTTGAATAGTTATATATCACTTATGGAATATTTTTACAGAGATCTGTTGATTGAGCGGCTAACACGAGAGGTCCAACAGCTGAGAGCAGAGTTGGAAAGAATGAGAAACGAGGTAAGCATGCATGTATTTATGATATTGATTTACTCTTACTAACCTATAAATAGATATGTATTATGATATTGTATACCATAGTGCAAAGAAACATTTCTTTTATTAATACAGGATATGAAAATCATCACAGCTCAGAAAGAGGAAATTGCAAGGCTAGAAAAGATCTTATCTGAGCTACGACATTCTGCTGAAAAGTCCTTAAAGGTTTGTTTATCAAAATTAATCTTAAAATTACTGATGTTCCTCAATCTTCATTTTGATCAGTATCTAATCTTTCTGTGCTGCCTGTATTTTGTACAAGGAAACAAAAAAGGTTTAATATCAATAAGCAAAAGACTTGATTTAGATATAACGTTATTGTGATAAAAATTTTGAATTTCATTGAAATATTAAATTACATGTACAATGTACTTATGAAGGAAAATGACAGTCTGAAGAAGAAGCTTGAAGAAGCAAGTGTGCATGCTGGAGCTGCTGTTAAACTATCAGAGTCAGAAAGTGAGATCTTAAAATACTCTTTTATAGCTGGCTAATGATACAATATATGCTGTGGTAATTTTGATTTAAGTACATTTGTACATGTTTAGTTCCATTGTTCTTAAAATACTTTTAGTTAATATTGGGGTCAGTTACATTTTGATTTATGAGTATATATGTAATAAAATTATCTGTTTTACACTGTACAATATACATTGGTATTATACACAATTATAATAAGTTATGATATAATATAAATATAAAAGTTTGTATTCTATATAAAACCTATGTATATTGTACTGCCGAATGGAGTAATCTTCCTACCTATTTCATTTTTGCCTGGGATTTAATGATAACATTTTCTTTTTCTTGTAGAAGCAACAAAGGCCAATGAAGAAAAATTTAAGAAAATGAAAGATATATATGGGAAATTACGAGAAGAACATGTGAATCTGTTAAGAACAGTAAGTGTAGAAGAAATACACACTTGAAATGTTAGTTAGTCGGTAGTTACGTTTAAACTACAGCTTAGTAAGCTTTTTCCTCAACTACGCTTATGTGTTTGATATATGAATAGACATGTCCCTGAAATGAATTTCAATACACACGTATTTAGATTTAAAGAATGATTAAGGATAAGAACATTGCTATTACACTGTTATAAAATAACTCTTGTTTTGATGTGATTGACATTACCAACAGAAGGAAATTAAGATTTTAATTGCAATAACTATTTGCAAATTTTGATGTGATAATTATTTAAACATATACTGTATACATGTATTCATTTGTTTCAGAATGCTGAAACGACAAAAAAGTTAGAAGGAGAGCGGAGATCTCTGCAAGAAAAAGAACAATTACTGAAGGTAGGAAGAACACTAGTTTTTTTATATCACCAGAAAACAAAAGAACAAAAGTAAGATATTAAGAGATTTTAGGATGATATCAGAAACACTTTTGCCAAACATTTTGCCAAGTCTTATTTTTATTTAAAAAAAATTGTAAATAAAGGTATTATAATTTTAAAAATAAGTTAAATATTTCTGTTGTAATTCTATTTGTTGTAATGTTAATCCTTGTTGTACTTTTCCAGATATTTCAGATTGATGCCTTTCAATGTTCACCCTTTAATTTGCTGTTAAAATATTTCTATGTTTGACTGTATCCAATAAACCTAAGCTTGTTTGAGATAAATCAATGTATGGAAACACTAAACCAGTGAGAAGAGACTGTATTTATTATGTAACCCCCAACACTATCTCGGCAGTTTTCTTACATATAATACTTTACAGCACGTGTAGTTATAGATACAGAAGTGCATATGGTAAAGATATTAAGATAGCATAATGTAGCATTTGTATTTTGTACTTCATACTTATATTGGTGCATGTCCTAAACATTACAGTCAAACCTCGATGTATCGAAGTTCAAGGGACCGTCAGAAAAACTTTGAAACATCGAAACTTCGAATTATTCATTGTTGAAATTAGACCGATGTTTTTTTACCATGACCAACTGTGGTAGTTGTGTACATGTCGTCTTTGTTCCGTAAACTTTATAATCATTGTAATTACCACAAACAAAACAAAATAAAAACAAAGTATGCAGTTAATCACATGTATTGCTATCGTTAGCAATACATGTAATTATAAAAAAGACTTACGTGTACTACCCATGTATATATGTGTTACGTTAGGTGACTATTTAAGCGATGGTTAATATTACGGAATGAATATAAAAACAAAAACAAGTTGTAAAAACAAAACTAAAAAGGAGGAACCGAAGGCGCTACAACACGTACAAAATACTTCGATTTAGAATGATTGATTTGCTCCAGAATTTATGCCAAAGTTTTGCAATGTAACAGTTTTGAGTATGAGTTACCAATAATGTGGTTCGCTGTTTCCTGTTCCATAAATTCTACAAACAGCTACCAATAGCGGCAGCGAACATCAAAAACGACTAACTGTATCTTTGCCGTACTAATGATTTAATAATGCAGCTTGTAAAAACAAAGAACCGGGTATCGGCCTGATCAGTGATATTAATTATCTTGATGATATCAAGCAAGCAACACAAGCTGTCATAATCCCTATTGTCCGTCAAAGGGCCATCGCGAGATAGCTAGGTGTGACAGCATGCCGCAGGGTATCGGCAAACACCTGATCTGTACAGGTAAATTTTTATTCGAATCATTGAGTGTCAGTTACCTATAATTCTATAACAAATGGTCCATGAAAAAAGTTCAATACATCGAGAACTTCGATTCTTAAAACTTTGATTTATACATGGGTTAGTTAGTAATGTTATATAGTGAAGAAATTCGGGACCAGACAAAAAGTTCGATACAGCGAGAAATTTGATTCATCGGAGTTTGAATCATTGAGGTTTGACTGTATATAATTATCATCATGCTCCTCAGTATCAAAACAAAGTATGCATATATTTGCTTATACCCTTAATGTAAATTTTCATAGATTAACAAAATTTTCTTTTCATTATTTTTCTGTTGCCATGGAAACAAACTTGCTTGATTCTATACTCATATGATGAAACTGAATCCTTAGATAGCATGCAGTGCATTTATCTTTCCCTATACTTCCCAAGAGAGTTGTATCGTTGTTTTTTGCTGCTCTATCCTTTTTGTTTCTGTGTCTTTTGTGATTCCAACAGGTTTGTTTACATATCATTCATATAGGTCATTAGTTCACCAAGGTGAAGTTAGGGTATCATATTACAAAAGTAGGTAACCGAAACCTACATTTTGACCTTTGACCTGTATTAAGGATGGCATGTAAAAAGTAAGTGACTGTAATTTACATTTTGACCCTTGACCTATATCAAGGTTGTCATTTAACAAAAGTAGTGTACTGTGATTTACATTTTGAAAGGCCCTAATTGATAGTATTACATACCTTGTAGTATAAGAAACCTTAGTAAATAGTTCTGATACTAATTGTAGTGTGCATCTGTATTGCATGTTAATGTGTCGTGTGTCTATAACCCTAACATTACAGGAATCTCAGGGGGATATACAGAGGATGGAAAACGAACGTAAAGTTCTACAGGAAAGTTTACAGCAGAGTGCGGACGAGGTCACCTCACAACTAGCTGTAGCCACTGCCAAAAATACCGAGCTTGAGAAATCTGCCGAGGTACAGCATCTTACAGGGGTTGGAATGTTAAAGTAACAAAGCAGACAGTGCTAGTTACTGTAGTGTTTTTGTTGTCATGTTTATACCATATTCACCATGATGGGTGCCTCTTCCCTCGATGATCTTGCGCATCTTCCCACGATGATCTTAGTCCTAAATGAAGTTATAAAAGAGCCTTACACATCTTCACACTTCTCATTCACGGCTTATTTATCATAGAAAAGAAGTTTGAATCTGGCCTCAGTTTCATGAACGTTCCTTAATTTAAGTTAATTCTGGATTTGAAAATGTTCTTGTAGACACAAGTTTAGGAAAAAATTCATAGTTAATGGAACTCTGTAAATACTTTCCCACAGAAAAACATCAATAATTTAATCTTGCTTGTATCAAACATTTTCACAGGCTTAAGAAATTATGTTATCAGCTCGTAACATAAACAAATGACTTCACCGTTTAAAATATATACATATGGCAGTTAGATATCTGTATTAAACTAATAAGTGCTGCGTTTGTTATTGAAGTAACCCCATTGTCACTGTGGATGAGCGCTCGTTATGGTGTATATGGTAGCAGGACGACAGCATCTTGTTATAGTGTTATATAGTGTCCTGCCCCCTTTTACCAACAAACTCTGCATCTTGAATCAAAGCATGGGTCATGTTAAAAAAATCAGAAGTAGAAAATTGAATTCCAATAAAAAAAATGCTTTGATTTATTCCCAAACCAGATGTTTGAAGCCCAAGGGCAAGGATTTGGTGCCAATCAGGTAATACAATAAAATTCTATTGATAATATAATGTGTTTTAAGGAGTTGGGTTTCCAGATGACAAAAATGTGTGTTTGATTGGTGATTAGAAAAGAACCTGTAATGCTAATTAATAGTTATTAATTGTAATTTAATTAGATATTTTTACCCTGTCTTTGTATATTAGCTCCCTATCAGGTAGGTATCCATTGTGATATTATTTTGTGGGCGAAATTCTCGTCATTTTCTCTGAAAGTATGACGTTATGTTTGCAAACATATGACATCACAATCATTATCTAACTGCATGGGCAGATAACTCTGTAATATGTAAATACAGAATAGTTATGTAGTGGTATAAATTGGCTTCAAATTGGGTAATCCATAAATGAGCCAAATTTTATACTGAACTTTTGAACTTATTTTAAAGTTCGAGAGGACAATGGGAAACTCTGATGATTATATCCTGTAATTATGCTAGAGCTAATGAAGCCTAGATAAAATGGAATGTTCACAGATAAAGTGGAACATTTGCTCTAAAAGGGCCAGGAGTGGTATTCTTGATAAATCAATGTTTTAAGTACCCTATAGCTTTTTATTTTAGCAGGTTAACAAAATTACAATTGTCATATAAAATTTAATGAAATTTACACAAGCTTCATTGTGATGATCTCCTGATACAAGGACCTAGTTTCACAGTGTCTTATTTCATGGATTTTATTTCAAATTCTAAAAAATATCCTCCCTGTGAAAGTAAAGAGCTGTATATGGAAACGAAATTTAACATTCATCTTGTTTTGTTCATTCTGTTGATTTTTATCTAATTTTATGAAAATAGCAACTGGAGCACAAGGTTAAAACCCTGGAGGAGACCAAGTCGAGCTTGATGTCACAGTTACAGAACATGGAGGAGGAGAGCTCTGCTCTGCAGACTAAACTTGACGAGTCAAATGAGGCTCGTCAACACACGGAGACAGAACTGTCAGGGGAGATAACTGCCCTACAGGCACAACTTGAACAGACACGCCAGGAGAAGGATGCACAAGGGACCCAACTCTCGCAAGAAATTACAGATCTCAAGGTAGAATTTCACTAAACTCATTTCAGATCGCAAGATAGAAATTCAATAGTGCTATCACAGACCTCAAGGTAGAAATTTTATAGTGCTATCACAGACACAAGGTAGAAATTCAATAGTGCTATCACAGGCCTCAAGATAGAAATTCAATAGTGTTATCACAGACCTCAAGGTAGAAATTCAATAGTGTTATCACAGACCTCAAGGTAGAAATTCAATAGTGTTATCACAGACCTCAAGGTAGAAATTCAATAGTGTTATCACAGACCTCAAGGTAGAAATTCAATAGTGTTATCACAGACCTCAAGATAGAAATTCAATAGTGTTATCACAGACCTCAAGGTAGAAATTCAATAGTGTTATCACAGACCTCAAGGTAGAAATTCAATAGTGTTATCACAGACCTCAAGGTAGAAATTCAATAGTGTTATCACAGACCTCAAGGTAGAAATTCAATAGTGTTATCACAGACCTCAAGGTAGAAATTCAATAGTGTTATCACAGACCTCAAGGTAGAAATTCAATAGTGTTATCACAGACCTCAAGGTAGAAATTCAATAGTGTTATCACAGACCTCAAGGTAGAAATTCAATAGTGTTATCACAGACCTCAAGATAGAAAATTCAATAGTGTTATCACAGACCTCAAGATAGAAATTCAATAGTGTTATCACAGACCTCAAAATAGAAATTCAATAGTGTTATCACAGACCTCAAAATCAAAATAGAAATTCAATAGTGTTATCACAGACCTCAAGGTAGAAATTCAATAGTGTTATCACAGGCCTCAATATGGTTAGAAATTCAATAGTGTTATCACAGACCTCAAGGTAGAAATTCAATAGTGTTATCACAGACCTCAAAATAGAAATTCAATAGTGTTATCACAGGCCTCAAGGTAGAAATTCAATAGTGTTATCACAGACTGAAGGTAGAAATTCAATAGTGTTATCACAGACCTCAAAATAGAAAAATCAATAGTGTTATCACAGGCCTCAAGGTAGAAATTCAATAGTGTTATCACAGACCTCAAGGTAGAAATTCAATTCAATTATATAATGACTCAAAGATATTAAGGTACAAATCACTGATCTCAAGTTAAACTTCAATACATTATATATCACAGATTCAATAGTTTAGAAATTATGAAGTTAGAAATACTGGAAAAACCTTGAAAACATTGAAGAGTGATGTATTGAATTTGATCCTTTGTTGAATGTTAATAATACAGTGTATTGATTATCTTACAGGGAAAGCTTGAGGAGACTGTAAATGAGAAGAAAACAATGGAACAAGATCTGAACCAACAACTCGAGGATCTCCGAGCAAAACTGGCCCAAACAGAGATGGACAAGGATAACATTGAGGAGAAATTGACTGGAGACATCAGTTCAATTCACTCCACGATGTTAGGTAATTTACAGAGTTAAGGGACTTAGTAATACAAATTGACAGGAGACATCAGTTCAATTCACTCCACGATGTTAGGTAATTTACAGAGTAAAGGGACTTAGTAATACATATCTATAGCTGGTTTAAATTTCACACATTACGGACTGATACATTAAAGCATTCAGCTGCCAAAAGTTTAAGAACTTCTTAGAATTGTTGATGAAGAATGCAAACTTTCATGATATTTGTGTTATATATTTCAGCAAAAGCCGTAGAGGAGGGTAGAGGGTTCATACAAGATGCTCTGGACCAATTTGAGAATCCAACACATATTGCGGTCAAGTGTACTGCAGGTATAGTAGCATTTTAAATGTTGTAGCACTTAAATTACTGTACTCAAACTAACTGTTGCAGTTAATAATTTGAACAGTTAGGTCTCCAACCAGCTTCTATTCGTTGTAAATTAAATGTTTTTATGCTCCTGAAATGAAGAGTGGGGGAGGGGACATATAGTGTTCATTCTTTCTTGTTTGTCCTGTCCTGTAGAGTTCCGTCCACTTTGATACATAGATGTGAGGGCATATATGGCTCATTGACACTTCAGATTTGATCAATTTAGAAAAGAGAGAAAATAAAATATTACATGTTAAGAAATGAAAATATATATGTGTGAAGGGATCTAGTTTTACATCCCTCGCAACAATGTTAAGGGGGGTATACTGGAATTAGGGTTGGTCTGTCCATCTGTCCATCCACCTGCTGTCTCTAGACAAAACTTGGTCTGGCGAACTCCTTAACTACTTGACAGATTTTGATGAAATTTTGTACACAGAACCTTGACATAAAGGGGAGTTAGGTAAACTATTATACAAATATTTCATGGGTTACTGTGTCTCTATTCTAATATTTAACCCGAGGTGCATGGTAATCAAACCAAATGTTATATTCTGCACCGAGGCCAAAGGCCTCGTGCAATATAAACATTTGTTTGATTACCATCACCGAGGGGGTAAATATTATGAACTAGAGCACAGTAGTAACCATCAGGAATATTTTGGTTTTATTACATAATCACCGGGAGTTTTTCAGTTGAGTATTTTTTTATTAAACTGAATATCAGGACAATCACTTAACAAAATTCATCAACACTGTACCGTTACGGAAAAAAACTTCAATAATCCTATTGAAGATCGTTGACGTAATAACCCATGTACGTCACGTCGTGTAACTGACTCCGGTTTGGATGTCCTTATTGTCTGTTTTTCACATATTAGACCTGCTTGCAGCCTTTTTGATTCTAATACATATCATCGATGTCCTGGTCCCTGTTTTACTACGGCTAGAGCAGAGAAAAACGCTCTAGCTATCACACATGACTATGCACATCGAGAATCTATGTAAATCCAGTGCGAAACACTTCAGAAGCCAAGCGTAGGGAACCTTTAGCTGACGAGCAAGTAAATAACGAAATCTTCACTGTGTATAGCTACTCGCAATTCCTCGGGAGAAGTTTTTTAACAAAAGCTAGACAACAACTAGCGAGGTGTGTCCTAAAGCCGTGCAATATAACATTTACTCGATACACCGTGCAATTTAAACGGTTTCCCCATGGAAGGCCGGGAGGTAAGTATAACTGTCGTGACCGAGCTAATATAACGCAGGTTATTGACATATGATCGCGGTCAGTGTATGTATTATTATGAACACATTATTATATTTCATTCCTATCTTGAATATAGCATTTTGGTTGTAAACAAAGTCATGTAATAAATAGGGTTCTGCAATGTCCCCTATTGATGGAGTTAAATTTGTGCTGAGGGGGTATTAGTCTTCCACTCTGGTAACTGTTCTAATTATGCCCCAATAAGTAATGGGAGAATATCCTGTATAGTATTACCCTCCCATACCGTGCTGCCCTGCTTTGTTAATGTGGGAGTATTAATTTATTAAAGAGTTCTAGTTTAAAAAAAATTTATTGATGAAATAGGACATAGCTGAAATTAATATTTTTCTAATTTCTCTCAGAATTCCTCCTGATGCGTGCTGAGCCTGTCCTGACGTGTTTGGATAGCCTAAAGAATGCCCACAGTATTTACAGTATAGATAAGAAAGGTGAGATACATATCTACACTATTGAAACTGAAGGTCTTGAACTACTGTAAAATGGTTCTCTCTCACAGGATACAGACAAAGAAAATGATAAGAAATGAGGATAACTTTTGGTATCACATTCATCTGTTTTCCTTTTGGTATTAGACTTAAATTATTACCTGGTAGGCTGTGATTTCCTTTAATGGCAAAATTTGTCAAAATGATTGTGCCATAAAAAGTGAAAAGTTGATTTTCATTAATAAAAATACTGACAAAAAATTGCCATCTGGCTTCCAATAATTCACCCATATTTCTCAATACATCATGGATCTAATGTTTGCAACAATAAGAATTTGCTGCAATAATAAAATCTTAGTTGATAATGGTAAAATGTAACGACTTTGATGCATAAACTATTCAAGGACAAGCATATCTTTCTTATTAAAATAATGTCCAGCATCAAAAGCAATTTTTTGGTCATATCTAGCTATTATATACATGGATTGCATATTTATTAATAAAAAAAATAAATAAAGATTCTGCTTTATAATTGATAATTTGAAATAACTGTTATACCTTCTGTGTATCTTAGCCGTGTCATTCAGCATCATAGAGTCTCTGCAACCTGCTCTCATACTCTCCTTTGTACTCCCCAAGAAAGTTCTGCAGCTGTCTTCTTGTCTTACCACCCGTGATCCTAAAGATATTGACACTTAATCCTATAAGGGTTTTATTTGAGAGAAAGAAAATTTAAAAAAGAAAGGAATGAAGAGCAAATCATGATTAGTTCTACATAAATGGTAAATGAAAGTTAATCTATTTATTTGACAGATTTGGAGGCCCTGGTGAAATCCATCACATCGTACTCTCATCACATGGGAGACTGTGTATTACACGGTATAGCTACCACTCACTCAGCACAGCTGGAGGCGGCGGAAGGTAGGTTAAGTATTGTCAATTTCTCTGGTGACAAACGGAATAAAATATGTTATATATTGTCAGTTGTCTGTAGTTTCTCTGGTGGCTAAGGGAATGAAACAGGTTTGACATCCTAATATAAGCCATCTACTTGTGGGTTACATGGCAAGTACTGAAGCCATGATTGGATTGTTTATGTGTAGAAATCCAAACTCTTTCAAAACATTCTTGTTTAAGCTGTTCAAGGAATGTAAAACTCCACTGACCAAAAATAACATCTGGCTGTAATTAGCTGTCATCTCCTTACACACTTTGTCTGCAATGTCTCCTTCATAAAAGAGGACTCAACTTATTTACATAAAATTATCTGGTCCCGATTTGTTTAATTTTAGCCCTCCATCATCAGATATTCAAATAGCTTTTTGTCCATGGTCAGTCCTTCAGTCTGTCCTTTCGTCCGTCCTTCCGTCCTCCTATCCGTTAACGATTCTTGTTTCCGCTATTTTTCAGAAAGTACTGAAGGGATCTTTCTCAAATTTCACATAAAGGTTCCCCTGGGACCCTAGTTGTGCATATTGCATTTTGGGACCAATTGGTCAACAAAATGGCTGCCAGGCAGCCATCTTGGATTTTTGATAGTTTAAGATTGTTACCGCTATTTCTCAGAAAGTACTAAAGGGATCTCTCTCTAATTTTACACGTAGGTTCCCCTAGGGGTCTTGTTGTGCATATTGCATTTTAGGATCAATTGGTCAACAAGATGGCCGAAAGGCCGCCATCTTGGATTTTGATAGTTAAAGTTTGTTATTGCTATTTCTCAAAAAAGTACTGAAGGGAGCTGTCTCAAATTTCATGTGCATGGTCTAGTTACTACTTGAATACTTCTATTGATTCTCTATAATATATGTTGATTTTTTTTTTTCAGAACTTGGAAATGCGTGTAGAGAAGCTGGCGATACAGGTCTCAAACTGCTGGATGCTATTGAAGCAGGTAAAAAATTTATTTAAGCTTATTGTTGCATTATCAATTATGATATTTATTGAAAATACAAAGTAATAGAAACCTTTTTATAGACTTTATGTGTAATTTTCACATGATGTAATTTTACAAATGGCTTGCTGGATGAAGACTGGAAGAAAAAACCAGGAAAGATGGGAACTTTCTGAATATTTGCGTTACATTCATACTCCTCTTTAATGCTTACATGGATTACAATCAAATGGTGTGAAACAACATTTGGAGAGGACAAAAATATTTTATATAAATGAGTTGGACTGACCTCTGGGGATGGGGGGATGGTCTCCAAAAGTTGGTCTTTGTTGTGTTTTTGCTATAAAATCCTTAAACTTGTCTTTCAGTCTTTTGTAAAATAGATTTAGTAGTTGGCTGGCAAAGCCTCTTATTTCAACTATGTTCACTGATTAGTTCATAGACTCAGCATGAATATTTTCCCCAAACATGCTGTTTAATCTAATGATTGGTCTTTTCCTGACAGGCGGGTTTATAAACACAGAGGTGGACCAGACATCCCAGAGTGTGAAGAGACTCATGAATCTCGCCGAGGCTCTCGTCCCCAAGATGGTTGACATCAAGGAAGGAGAAATCGGAGACTTGGTGGAGAACGAAATGAGTGCCACCAACTCTGCTATAGAACAGGCTGCTCAGAGAATCGAGGTTCGGCACTATACGTTATTATTCTGTATTTGAATATTAGAGTTATCTGCCCTTGCGGATATGTATTGATTGTGACGTCATGTGTTTTCGAGCGTAATACAGAGGACTCCACATAATCGAATAACGGTTATTTGAATATTTCGGTTATTTGCATAAAATTCTGCGGTCCCGATTTTTTCCTTCTTATCTTTGTTTTTCAACTCCGTGTATTTGCATAGACTTTTACATGACCTCCGGTTATTTGAATAAAATATTTGGGAAATTCTAAAAATAAAATCGAATATTTTTCAATTTTGCAAAATATTTTTAGCAAATTTCGCCGATATGTTTCAAGATACTTAGCTTTTACTAGAAATAATCATGGTGACAGATTAACGTTATCGTATGGCTTGTTATTTTATGCATGAATCTGCAAAGGTATTCGACGCTGTTACGATTTACATCAGCAGCGGTTGATCACAACTTTAGTATAATCACTGACTCAAACATCTAATTAAAGCATTTGCACTTTCAAATATGTTTATTTATATCCGTAACGTACCTTAGTTCGCGATCGGTTGGAGAAACCATGCTTCCTTACAACAATCCTCACTCATGACTAGTCTTGTTCAACCAGAGTCTTGTTGACTACGACAGACATGTGCGTATCAAACGTCTCGTTGAACGAGACATAAAAGCATGCAAAGTCGGCGTGCAATGACTACCGCAAGTTTCGTACAGTATGTAGGATACAAAAGATACTTGCTACATTGTTTTATTGCTACTTGAATATGCATTAATTTCTGAAATGTTAACAAGCTATTTGCTGTATAGATCAACAATACATGGGAGAATTCTCAAAACACATTTAGGTCCAGTGAACGCATGGCTTCACCTGCCGCCATTTTCGAATTAATACACATGTGTAAAAAACAACACTACTAGTTGATCGGCACTTTGAAGTTTAATCACGATCGTAAGTTCATTTTGCAAAATGTATGTATATTTGTTTATTATTTAGGTTCAGAATTGTAGACACAAATTCAATCCTGTTTAGTTATTGCATTTGATATCGATCATTTAGCTGTTTCTCAAATATTCACGTGTCGATCTAACGTTAACAAGAATCTAATATTGGAATATTTCTTGTTATTAAACAATTAAAATCGATTTACAACTTCGAAAATAATTGCTTGTTCGTTTTAAGTGTAAATAATTTACGTATTTATCAAGTAAACGAAACGATATCTATTTGCCTTTTCACATACATATGTGTGAGGTCAAACGAAGGTACAAAATGTCATCTCCGCCTATTCGAATACTCCGGTTATTTGCATATTTTCTTCTGGAAAATGACTTATTCAAATAAGCGGAATCCTCTGTATTCTTTTTGGAGAAAACACTGTGAATTGCGCTCATAAAATAATGATGTACCAATTGATACCTAACTGCAAAGGAGCTTAAGTCTGTAATATACAAAGAGGGAACAACTTTCATTTCATAGAGATTGGAAATTCAAAAGTAATAAAATGAAAGAAATTAAGAAAAGCCTGAATATTATTAGATTACTTTCTGTTGCTTGGTAACCTATATTTTGCTGCAGCATTAATACTTTCAATGATGATAACAACCTTTCTAATAAAGCAGGTTTGTACTGCAGGTAATATATGTAGACATTTAGCCAATAGTTGCTTGATTTAACAAACGTTCTGATGTCTCATAATTGATTTGCAATGATTTTCTGGAAATTAAATTCCCTTTGAATACGTTGATTTTGAGATACCAAGACAAAGTGGGTAAAGTATGATTTACCTTTGATTAGTCCCACCTTCCAGTGATTGTGACATCATATCTTGACCAAATTTATGTGACTTTACAATCACCAGAAGGCAGGACTAATCAATGATAAACCATACTTTACCCATATTGTTTTGATATCTCGTAACCCCATATTTCCATGTATGTGTTTAAATAATTGTTCTTATTGTTTTTCACGTTTTAACAGGAAATGCTGCACAAGAACAGGTCTGATAACTCTGGTGTGGAGCTCCAGGTAAACGAGGGAATATTGGACTCCTGTAATGGACTCATGGAGGTACGTCTTTTATACAGAATAACTGGTAATTAATGTGATATGGTTTTACTGCCATGGCTGACTGACTTTGTCTGCACAATAAGGAGGTTTTTGAGGGATTCAGATTTGTAGGATTCACTCATTTTATCTCTCCATCTAATTTGAGGCATACATAATTAGGTATATAATATAGTTACCAGAGCTCAACTCGATTTGCACTCTTTTAAGAATAGTTGTCTTCTCAGAAGATCTTCCAGCATATTGATGGAAGATCTACCATAAGCATGCACAGACTGAAGAGCTACAAATCGATTGAACAGTAATATTATAGAAGTAGAAGAGGACAAATCGTGATAGACTCATTTCTATCTTTTTTCTCCATCATGAATCCTAGCATGTCCCCAAACAATTTTCAGCAGAATGCAAATGATACAAAAATTGATTATTGATATGTTGTAACCAGAAGTTGTATAAATTGAAGTAAATTAACTTATCTCTACACAGGCCATCAAGATTCTGTTGTCCAAAATTAACTCTACTTATCTCTACACAGGCCATCAAGATTCTGTTGTCCAAAATTAACTCTACTTATCTCTACACAGGCCATCAAGATTCTGTTGTCCAAAATTAACTCTACTTATCTCTACACAGGCCATCAAGATTCTGTTGTCCAAAATTAACTCTACTTATCTCTACACAGCCATCAGATTCTGTGTCAAATTAACTCTACTTATCTCTACACAGGCCATCAAGATTCTGTTGTCCAAAATTAACTCTACTTATCTCTACACAGGCCATCAAGATTCTGTTGTCCAAAATTAACTCTACTTATCTCTACACAGGCCATCAAGATTCTGTTGTTCCAAAATTAACTCTACTTATCTCTACACACAGGCCATCAAGATTCTGTTGTCCAAAATTAACTCTACTTATCTCTACACAGCCATCAGATTTGTTGTCCAAAATTAACTCTACTTATCTCTACACAGGCCATCAAGATTCTGTTGTCCAAAATTAACTCTACTTATCTCTACACAGGCCTCCTCAAGATTCTGTTGTCCAAAATTAACTCTACTTATCTCTACACAGGCCATCAAGATTCTGTTGTCCAAAATTAACTCTACTTATCTCTACACAGGCCATCAAGATTCTGTTGTCCAAAATTAACTCTACTTATCTCTACACAGGCCATCAAGATTCTGTTGTCCAAAATTAACTCTACTTATCTCTACACAGGCCATCAAGATTCTGTTGTCCAAAATTAACTCTACTTATCTCTACACAGGCCATCAAGATTCTGTTGTCCAAAATTAACTCTACTTATCTCTACACAGGCCATCAAGATTCTGTTGTCCAAGTCTCGAGATCTTCAGAAGGAAATAGTGTCTCAAGGACGGGTAAGTTACACTTCAGAATGAAGGCGGTGGAAGCTTGTATTCTAATCAAGGATAAGAGCAATCCTCCAATGAGTAAAACACCATATTACACAAAAGAAAATGAGAGTGCCATATTTTGTTATTACATGTTGTCTAGATAATGGCTGTGAACAGTAAATGCACTAGTAGTACTGTCAGTATGCAAAGACTGATTTCACTCTCTGCAATTACAGCTATTTAATAAAAAGTCCATCTCTTGTTTCATTACACAGGAAAAGTCTGTTACGAAGTGTTACTATATAGCAGTAAAAACTCTCATCATTTTAACATTTCTGAAAGTGACAAATTGATGAAAGTAAATAATTTGTCAAATAACTTTAATTAAATGAAAAAGTTTCTGAAGTATGTTCATTTAAGTTATCAGATGTGACATTTATGCATCAAATAAAGAGTTTCTTTGATGCTATTTAGGCTCAGATTAAAAGTTTTGTGGATGCTGATGAATTAGGTAAGATTAAAGAGTTTTGCTGATGCTGATGAATGTAGGTACAGATTAAAGAGTTTTGCTAATGCTGATGAATGTAGGTACAGATTAAAAAGTTTTGTGGATGCTGATGAATGTAGGTACAGATTAAAGAGTTTTGCTGATGCTGATGAATGTAGGTACAGATTAAAGAGATTTGCTGATGAATGTAGGCATAGATTAAAGAATTTTGTGGATGCTGATGAATGTAGGTACAGATTAAAGAGTTTTGCTGATGCTGATGAATGTAGGTACAAATTAAAGAGTTTTGCCGATGCTGATGAATGTAACAGATTAAAGAATTTCTTTGATGCTGATGAATTTAGAGGTAGATTAAAGAGTTTTGCTGATGCTGATGAATGTAGGCGTAGATTATAGAGTTTCTTTGATGCTGATGAATGATGGCGTAGATTAAAGATTATTGCTGATGCTGATGAATGTAAGCGTAGGATTAAAGACTTCTGCTGATGCTGATGAATGTAGGCGTAGATTAAAGAGTTTTTTTGATGCTGATAAATGTAGGCATAGATTAAAGAGTTATGCTGATGAATGATGGCGTAGATTAAAGAGTTTCTTGATGCTGATAAATGTAGGCATGGATAAAGAGTTATGCTGATGAATGATGGCGTAGATTAAAGAGTTTCTTTGATGCTGATGAATGTAGGCATAGATTAAAGAGTTTTGCTGATGCTGATGAATGGAAGTGTAGATTAAAGACTTTCTGCTGATGCTGATGAATATAGGCGTAGATTAAAGAGTTTTGCTGATCCTGATGAATGTAGGCACAGATTAAAGAATTTCTTTGATGCTGATGAATGTAGGTGTAAATTAAAGAGTTTGCTGATTCTGATGAATGTAAGTGTACAGGGCTGATGAATGTTTCCTCATCCAGTAAGGAGTTCTATAAGAAGAATCATCGATGGACAGAAGGATTGCTGTCTGCTGCTAAGGCTGTAGGCTTTGGAGCTACCACGCTCATGTATGTTCTCTTTGAATCTTTTTTCATGTACATATCAGCGCTTAAAAATCACATGTTAATCTTTACTAAATTCAAGATTGACAAAAAACTTCTTGAACTATAATTCACTCGAGAGGGAAGGTAGCATTCTAACCCATGTTTGTTTTAAATGGTCATGTCACATCAAGCCCTGTCTCATCAGTCATGGAAACATGTGTACAATAGTGTTTGTTTTAAATCTTATGTTAAAATGCATGAACAAACATTACGAAAGTTGAAAAAAATGGCCTGACATTCGGACCAGCAAGGACTCTGAATAAGCAGGACTAAACAAGATTTTGCAGGACCAAACATTAATGTGAATTTTGACAAAAGTAAACATAACTTCCTGCTATTAGTATCCAGGCAGCTGTTTTCATGATTATCTTATGCAGTTTATGTTTTTACCAGGTTCGGCACCTGCGTAATACTTCAAAGACGCCATTTCTACCATCTTCCAGTACTCAATAATTGCCGGACGGTCGGTCCAGATCACATTTTAAAATAGGCGGTCCGAGTCCAATTTTGCCGTACATATCCGCCGGACTGGCAAATTTCGCGATGTCTCCATACATTATCTAGATTTAGATTTTAAAAGTATTGAGGATATTTATGAATTGTGTTAAGAAGAGAGAGGTCTTATCAGAGATCCTTGACTTTGATAACCTAGAGCCATTTGTTACTATCATTTACAGGGAGGCGGCAGACAAAGTTATGAAAGGCGAAGGGAAGTTTGAAGAACTTATTGTGTGCTCAAATGAAATTGCTGCCAGTACTGCACAACTGGTCGTAGCTTCCAAGGTCAAGGCTGACCGCCGCAGTGAAAAGCTGAGAGCTCTGTCAGAGGCCTCCAAAGGGGTGTCTACATCAACAGGCAAAGTGGTGGGGTCAGCTCGGGAGGGGTCACAGAGGATAGAGGAACAGAGTAAGTAACTCCTGGGGGTGGGGGAGGAGGGGGCGGTCACAGAGGAAAGAAAAACAGAGTAGATAACTCCTAGGGAGGGGGACGGTCACAGAGGGTAGAGGAACAGAGTAAATATCTCCTGGGGGAGGGGAAGGGGGCGGTCACAGAGGATAGAGGAACAGAGAAGTATCTCCTGGGGGAGGGGACGTCACAGAGGATAGAGGAACAGAGTAAGTATCTCCTGGGGGAGGGGAAGGGGGGTCACAGAGAGAGGAACAGAGATACAACAGAGATAGAGGAACAGAGTAAGTATCTCCTGGGGGAGGGGGCACAGAGATAGAGGAACAGAGTAATATCTCCTGGGGAGGGGCAAGAGGATAGAGGAACAGAGTAAGTATCTCCTGGGGGAGGGGAAGGGGGCGGTCACAGAGGATAGAGGAACAGAGTAAGTATCTCCTGGGGGGGGGGGTCACTAGAGGAACAGAGTAAGTATCTCCGGGGGAAGGGGGCGGTCACAGAGGATAGAGGAACAGAGTAAGTATCTCCTGGGGGAGGGGGGGGGACGGTCACAGAGGATAGAGGAACAGAGTAAGTATCTCCTGGGGGAGGGAAGGGGGGGTCACAGAGGTAGAGGAACAGAGTAAGTATTCCTGGGGTGGGGGGGAGACGGTCACAGAGGATAGAGGAACAGAGTAAGTATCTCCTGGGGGTAGGAAGGGAGACGGTCACAGAGGATAGAGGAACAGAGTAAGTATCTCCTGGGGGAGGGGGAGGGGGGGGGGCAGTCACAGAGGATAGAGGAACAGAGTAAGTATCTCCTGGGGGTGGGGGAGGGAGACGGTCACAGAGGATAGAGGAACAGAGTAAGTATCTCCTGGGGGAGGAGGGGAAGGGGGGTATCACAGAGGATAGAGGAACAGAGTAGTAGAGGACAGAGATAGAGAAAAAGTATCTCCCTGGGGGTGGGGGAAGGGAGACGGTCACAGAGGATAAAGGAACAGAGTAAGTATCTCCTGGGGGAGGTTAAGGAGGGCGGTCACAGAGGATAGTGGAACAGAGTAGGTATCTCCTGGGGGAGGTTAAGGAGGGCGGTCACAGAGGATAGAGGAACAGAGTAAGTACATGTATCTCCTGGGGTGGGGAAGGGAGACGGTCACAGAGGATAGAGGAACAGAGTAAGTACATGTATCTCCTGGGGGGGGAAGGGAGACGGTCACAGAGGATAGAGGAATAGAGAAAGTATTTCCTGAGGGTGAGGGAGGGAGACGGTCATAGAGGATAGAGGAACAGAGTAAGTATCTCCTGGGGAGGGAACGGTCACAGAGGGATTGAGAAAAAGAGTAAGTATCTTGGTCTCTTGAGGAAGAAGTGGAAGATGGAGCTAAGGGTTTGTAGGGAGTATCAGAGTAAGGTAGTAATCTTCTTTGGAGACAGTGATATCATAGAAGATCTCTGTTATTGATAAGCAGGACGTTCAGTAATTTGTAAGCAGTTTTACTGTTTTACATATTTTTGAATAAGTAAAAATCTTTGAAATGTTAAATATTTTTTGTCCTGCAGGCCTTATGGACTTCACCAAACTTACCCTACATCAGACGAAGAAAAACGAGATGCAGTCCCAGGTAGGTATAATGTGTTTGGTGATCATCAAGACTAGTACTTATACCTGAAGTAGCAGTAAGCTATAATAGATTAGATATATTCTGTGATGGTAAGAATATAACAATGATTCCTGTTCTCATTTTTAAGATTAATTAAAAAAAAAATAAAAAAAAAAAATTCAATCACGTAACATTAGATAAGTAGGCTTAAAGTGTTACCAATGTTTGTCTTGTTTATCCTGTCCTGTCCTGTTCTGACACGGCATTTCTAACTCTCATTCAACATACCGGTACTAGGGATGTGATTTAAGTGGTATTTGAAATGTATAATTATAGGTGCGATTATTGGAGCTTGAGAGGGAACTAGAACTGGAGAGATTAAAGCTGGGAGAACTGAGGAAACAGCACTACCAGTTGGCCGGGGAGAGTGAAGGCTGGGAGGTTGGACAGGTAGGTGTGGCGTAGGTGTGGCGTAGGTAGCTGGGGTTGTGGCTAACATCACAATATAAGCGTGGCTAACACTCGGTGTGTGGTCAACAACATAGGCGTGGCTAAATCTGGGGATGTGGCTAACATCACAATTTAGGCGTGTCTAACTTTGGGGGGTGTGGCCATTACCACATAGATGTGGCTAACTTTTGGGATGTGGCCTACATATCCCACCGTAGGCATGGCTAACACGTAGGGTGTGGCCAATATCATATTGTAGCTGTGATTCTATAATTTTATGTGGCTATCACCATTTTGTAAGTTTGGCTGGAACTGGAGGAGTGGTAACCTGTTTGTGTGGCTAACCCAGTTAAGGATTTTCTCCAATGTTTTGAGTCATGAATGATATTATATAGATTTCACTGTAATTGATGTGGCTATAACATGCTGGTGTAGGCGTGGCTAGTTCTGTTAATAAGATGCTCAGGGGGTATCTTTACCTTTCAGACTTGAGGTTGTAGACCAATCTGAAAGTTGGCAGAACGATTTGCAGAATTCACAGTGCCTTGTTGTTTTCTTTTTACCAATTCTACCATTAAATAAAACTTGTACATTAAATACAGGATTTTTTGTAACTCATCAAAGTATTGATTATTTCTGTTAGTAGCAATTTACTGAAAATGCCATCCATATAACATACCTTGGCCCTCTAGAACTTTATCCTCATCGATAATCAACATTTCAATGTGTTACCAATTCTCATTCCTTCCATAGTAAAAGTTGTCATCGTGATGCTGAAGTATGGGAGATATTGACGGTAACTTTTGTCCTATTTCATGAACTTCTTAAGGAAATTCTAACTTAAAGTTATCCAAATTCCTTAACTTTAAGTTTTCCATAGGAATTTCATAGGAAAGCATTACATACAAGGATGGTTCTTTGGCTGAAGAATTTTCTTAACTGACAATACTTTCTAATAAAGAACTTTAAGGAGTTTCCTTTAAGTTAGGGAATGTTCCTGAAACACGGCCCTAGTCACTGACCAGTTGCATTCTGTTATCCATACTTTACAGGGACCATTCCTTACCACTGTGGTAAGTTTAGGATATGCATGAGCAAGTATTTGTGTTCAAGTGAAAAAATCCATGTATACAGAATATCCTGTGTCATATATTTATGTGATGGTAATATTTAAATTAGTTTGAACTTTGTAGAAAAAATTTTAATCAATTGTTTTTTAAATTTAATAGCATCATCATTTATTCTGTCTTTTGCATATGAAAGTTATCTTTCCTTGAGGATGGGAATTAATTGTGTTGTCGGTTATTTGCGGGCGTAACACGCCGTATCTTATCTGAGATAAGAAGTCTGTGAGTTTCGCTCATATAGAGATTATGTCACAATTGATAACTTCCCTTCAGGGAAATAACTCTGTAATGAGCAAAGACAGAATATCCAAATGTACGGTATCCCATACAATTATCTCCCTTTGTGGATAACCCCAGAAAACTTTTTATCAGATTTTGGTTTAGTAATTTTTCATGAATCTTAGGTACCTTGTGTGGTTATTTTGCTTGTGGAGAGAGTCTTAAAGCTCCTATGATTTTTATAGTGACTTTTATTACTATTTTTGTTTTATTTAAGTTATACAGTGTACATTGATTATAATTTACTTTTTCCTTATGTAAAATGTCATGATGTTGGTATATCTTTATTTCATTAGGCTTGTCTGCTTAAAAACATTTTTTCAAAACATTTCTTTTCTAAACGAAAAAGAAATATTGGTATAGAAATTGTTTCTTCAAAATATTAATATTTCATAACAGTATCATTAAAAAGTGGTAGTGTAAAACACATAGTAAAGTCATGGTCCTGTTTCAAATTCCGTAAGAATTAAACTACGTAGGTACATGTATAATGGAATTCAACTTAGTGAAGATATTATCAGTAGGAGAATTATGTACCACTTTTAGTCCTTCTATGATAAGACTCACTTTGAATTACAAACTTATTCAAACGTTAGTGTCAAATCTCATTTGCATTTATTCAAATAAAATGTTAAAATCAGAATAAAAAAATGAAGCAATTAAGCCTAAAAGAGCAAAAGTCTGCTGTCATAATTAAGAAAAAATACTCTGATCAGCTTCAAAGCAAAACGGTATACATTGTATCTAAGATATTGATGCAAACTTAATTTGCCTTGATGGCTATCATACATAAATTATCCAGACTGATTTGATAATGAAAGTATTTTAAAAAATAAATGTGAGAATAAAATCAAAGTTGATAGAGGTTGAGAAATTTTATTCTTCCAATTCCCTGCCTGATATATAATGATTGAATATGATTGAAAGATACTTGTAGTGAAAGTTCAATTCCTTTTGCCTGTTTAAAACAATACCCTGTATTTTGTGCATAACATGTCGCTAAACTAAAACACCTCAACCAAATTGTGTATATACAAGTTATTATCTATACAGGTATTAGTTACACACTTTCAAATACGAGATACAAATTGCTAATAATTATAATTACAATTGTATCCTACAGTTATTATCCTTCAATCTGTTTGATGTAGAAGTGTCATCTTGTTTTGTTTTCAGAATTGTTTCTGTTAACTTACTGTTATATTCCTATAACATATAACTTTCAGATCCATTGACAGGATCAAAATAGCATTTTTGCCATAATTAGTGCTTAAAAAACTGTGACAAAAGGGTCGCTTACAAATGAGCGAAAATGTAAGTTGTGGATAAAAAGTTCAGCCAAATCTTGGATCTTTCTGTAGGCATAGTAAATTTATCTGTTACAGTAAACATGTACATGCCTTTTATCCTTTGAGACACATTATTATGTCGTGATTCACATGTAAAAGACTCACATGCTCATGTAATATGGGATACAATATTAATGTTGATGTTAGCGGCATCACATGTTGTAAAACATTGTTAAATCCATGGGATGGGGGCGTTTAAGAAACTTCAACTCTTCTCCGGTAAAGAAGAGGGTTGCTTATTGGGGGAGGGCGTTAATTACAGCAAATACGGTAAATACAAATCATTACGAATAATTGCAATTTATTTTATCATCATCATGTTTTCATAAAATTTATTTTAATAGTGATTGATCTTAAACACTTCATTTTAATTCTATGAAATAATTTGATTAGTGTTTGATGTTGGCATCACATGCTAACGTTTAATTGGGTGATACCCCTTCACAACGTATAACATGAAACGTTCATGGGTACTTTCTTTTCTGGTTTGAAGCATCTAACTTATTTCGTGGGTATAACTATTCATAGTTGTCTTTCAGGACAGTGATTCCAATCACATTTAAACCATAGTTGTTGATTTTATTAGTAATTCGTTGTTTAACAGTAACCACGGAAACAACCAAAGTTTTTACACAAAGAACGTTCCATGTTATACTGTAACAGTACTGTGAACGTACCTATTTAATCTTCTGTACTCCTGTAAATTATTATGAATGATACTTGTCTAAACAGGTCACCGGGACCAGCATATTTGGCCAGTTTAGCCAGGTTTCTAGATTATACAAGTTTTAATTACCGGTATTATAAATTAAGAAGGAAAATACCATACAATTACATTGGACTATACATGGATCCAGGTTAGGCAAGGACCGGTTTGGACAAGTTATACTGTATAAATATGTAAAATTATCATAATGCTTACAAAACCTATTGAATACTGTCTAAAATTTGAATCCAGTTTATTGCTATTATCATGATAAAAACTCCATGAAAATGCTAGTCCTCCCAAAGTACGTTTACAGTAACGTTTGTTAATCAAGTAACATTTTTGCTGTGATTTGATTGGTTGTTCACTCCGCTACACAGGATGGGGAGGAGGCTGGATCGGGCGACGGCCACCACGATGCTGTGAGTCACTGTGTTAAGTCTCTGTGTATTTATGTGTGCTATCCCTAACTGTTGTAAACCATTTATCATCACTTCTGCATATTAACCTTCACCGTGCCTCTTGTCATCTATTATGACCTCCACATATAACCAGATAGAGCAGACCATCAACAATTCCCAGGTATAGACAATTCTCATAATGATTCATGTACCACGTGATACCCGATAACGTTGATGCAGGACTAGTATCTCCAGTGGTGATGGAACGTAACTAATATACATTTGTTGACTGAGTTTGAGGTCAACATGTGTTATGTTGAACTAGAGGACCAAAGTGTTGCCTGAGGCTGGAGGCTGAAGGCAATAGTTCGGTCTGAGAGTTCAATATGGAAGGAATCTCCTTCATTGCAAATGTATAATAACCCGATATAATGTACCAGGTATGGTAGCAAATGAAATGAATGCAGACATTTTAGTTTTGAAATTAAATATTACAAAGAATGAATTCATAGATTTGGGATCAATTAAATAATGATAAACTATTTGGCGGAACTCGGAACATAGAACATTGATACAAACAAAGTGAGTTTTGTTCTGCATGGTTCCATCTGTTTTTCACCACATACAGACATATGCCGTGATGTAATAAGTTCCACGATTGGTTTACGCATTTAGGCTGAAGTTGCCGAGTAGTACCGAATACTAATGAATTGTGATGTCATGATGATTTTATAAGCAGTCAACATTTCAATGTTGACCAGTCAACATTTCACAGGAGCAAACATCTGAAATATTGGACTTGTTTTACCATTGTGGATAGTATTGGGAATAAAAACTTAAGGTATCACAATTTGTAAATAATTGTTCCCGCTGAAATGACGTTTATGCAGGATATTATCTTTTGACATCATTCCATCACCAATAGAAACAATAGTTTTGCACAAACATTATCCGGTATCGTACATGGTACATGAATTAGTCCCATTAGACCCAAAAGACAATTAGGCAATTAAGCTCCAGCCATACAAAGGAGCATAGTGTTAGCCATGTCCATCCTGGCCTTTCCTGTCCCATCGTTCTATGATATACAAGCCTTTGTCTGGTTATATGTGGAGTTTACTGTACATATATTTTGAAAATCATACACAAAAAAAAACCAAGAAAACATATTATTCGGAAGAGACCAAGAGGCCATTTGTAGTTAGTTACAGTATGACACAACAACTCATCCCTGAATACAAGAGCAGATAACTCTGCTTACACAGAAGCCTCGATATGTGCTTTGTCTGATAAATGTTAGTGTGCTTAATTAATATCTAACCTCTAGATTACATGCACCTTCACTCCTATGTTGAATTAAACAGTAATCCTCTAATCTGAATTATACCTTATATTTAGATTTTCAATTGTGTAGCTATATATATTATACAGGTGTTCTCAGTTCTCTTTGCAGCTTTGAACTGAAACTTTAGTTTTCCTGCAAAAAGTATCTGAAAACATTGAATCATATATAACTAGGGGTATCATATATTATTTATATATATAAGATGCATGTTTTAAGTAAATTTTGTCAATATATTTAAAAAGAGTTTTGCATATGTTCCAGCGAGATTATTGAAATTGCATATAATTAAATGTCAGCTTTGATTGCTCAATATTAAGCAGAATTGAAAAAATCCTGATGTGTCATTGAGAGGAAAAACTGATTTTGGGGCTTCAGGAGTTGATTTACAAAACCAGAGAAATTATGTGAATGTGATATTTGGAAAAGGACATGTGAATTCTGATGATATTTAAATTGCTTATAGAGCATTGTCCTACATTCCTTTTGCCAGAAAATCATGCTTAATACATATTTATAAATTGAGCTCCAAACAACAGAAAAAGGAATAGTAAAAAATGGAGAGAAAAAACTCCTTTACAAAGATTGCATTTCACAGCTTATTATAAAACTAAACCTCACCTTGCTGAATGGCTTTCAAAATAGTTCACAGAGAATCTAAATAAGGTTTTGGAAATTTCTTAAATTTCTGAAATAGAGTTTCCTTGAACTGTATAATATGAAGTAGAAAAGGAAAATCACCATATCACCAAAACCTAGCAGGACTTGTACTGTATTCTGTATTTGGAAAAAAAAATATTTGTGGTATTTACTAAGGGAGGTAACTATGATTCTCAACCAAGTTCATCTCTTTAAAGTTTATATCACTTTAAGCATTTATCATTATAATTGTAAACACATAATTTAACTTAAATAAATGCAATTCATTAGTTTTGTGAGACATTTGAATTGTGATTGGTATTTCCTTTTTTGTGATATTTTCAGCATGGTATGTACTTTGAAGTATACTGTACCATTTTGTTTCAATTTTTATACCTATTTATATCTTAATTTTTAGTCAATTTATTGCATATGCATATTTATATGTTGTGATATTTTGTTGTTTTTTGGGGATTTTTTTGTTGTACTTTTTGAATGTATCTATGTTTATCTTTGTTTATATAAGTAGATTGAGTATAGAATTAGATATTTGAGTATAGAATTAGATATTGAGTATAGAATTAGATATTTGAGTACAGAATTAGATATTTTATTAAGTATTTCCATCCTGTCTTGCTCTTGAGGATCATACTATCATGTATTTGTATGTTTAACATTTTAATTTACAGGACTAAAATCTTCATTGGGATGAAATCCATTATCCAGCTCTGTAAGGAGATTCACAGTTTTACTTTAGATCACCTGTAATATAATTATTGATGTTCATCTTTTGTTCCTCACATCATTTTCAGTACATCTGTTATTTTCATGCACATTTTTATCTGTTGATTTTTTGCACTCTGAACCATTTCTTCAAGGAAGGGGTGCTTTTTAACTATCAGTGTTTCTTAATATATTTTTCAATTCTTCTGGTAAAACTGAATATTTAAAAAAAAAAATCAAAATTTGTTTTGATTATGTTATGTTTATGAGCCTTGTTTGGATGTAAAATGAGAACATTGTATTGTATTTTTTCTCATTATGTATTAATAGGAAAAGATATACTGCAAACTACTTTATTTCCGCATGAATTTCATTTTGTGTCTTCGTTTATAATTAATTGTCAAAGTTTGTAAGACTATAATTTACATACTTATCAGTTTACAACACGATTTTTCCCTTCTCAAGATTTTCTTTCAGAATAAATTTGCTTTTTGATACAGGATGGATACATATATGTTCCCTGGGACCAGGGGTCGTTTATGTGAGGTTGGTAAGGTGATGTCTGTCTGGGAGGCACGGCATGGTGTGATATTGTGTTGTTACCATAGAAACATTTATAAGATGAAGGAGGCTGTGTGTCCTCAAGTGTATGATAGTTTTTGTTGTTCTGTCTGCTTAAATAGAGAACACATGGTCACTGAAGTCTATTAACTGGAATTTTGGAAAGGGTTAAGAAAGACAATAAATATACTGGCCAATTTTGTCTCTCTGTGCCCAACCCAAACTTTTTTTATCCAGCTATATTCATAAAAACAATTACACCTGAGCTAAAAAATGTCAGGGATGTGCTGAAGAAACTCCAAATTACAGATGATTTTTGTCAATGCCACATTGAAATAGAGGAAAAGTATGTGTTTAAAAAGTTCAGTGTTTTCTGACTGAATCTTAACACTGTAAGATGAGGTACATGTACGTGGTATTAAAGATCTTGTGAATGATTTCGGAATAGTTTTGGTTGGGTAGCTCTGAAGGAACAAATAAAACAACAGAAGGAGTTTGCTTTTAGAAATATAATTATATAACAATAATTGTCTGGCATCTTACTTAAGTATCTTAAGGGAATACCTTAAAGCAGGAGACTCCATTATGATGTTTGACTTTATAGATCAGAAATACATGTATAATCGAGTTGGCAACTCAGGAATAACATGTAATTGTATCTTATTTAGATTGCCAGCTTTTAATTACTTACTGGGCATCATTGTCCTGTAGTTATTAACAATTCATTTCAATTTATTTTTCAGTTGGTATGTTTGCTGAGTTTGTGGTTTTAAGGCAAAGCTGATACCACAGTTTTGAAAAGACTATATTCCTGCATGATTAATGTTTAATTTATTGAAAATTCCCTGTAACATAATTAACCTGTCCATGTATTACTGGCGATTTATACTGACTGCATGGTGTTCAACTGTCAGCCACCAATTACTGGTTCTCAGCAACTGGTTCTGATTTCGTTGACTAATTTTAGACTTTGAGAAACAGAGACTAATTAATTTTATCAATAAAAGGTTTCAGGCTCAAAGTCCTCTAACCTATGTGAGGAATGATTAAAGATCAACTGAGGGTACATCAGAATTCTATAGCTATGAATAATAAAAGGTCAAAGTTCAAGGTTAATTTTACTAATGAAGGCAAAAGGTCAAGGTCCATCTGACCAAGATAAAGGGTCAAAAGTTAGGATTCATGAAAGCAATGTGCCCAAGGTCAATGAACAAAGTAAGTATGTGACCAATATATAGAGTCAAGTTTCAAAATGCATTTAGCTGATATGAGTGCCAAGGTCAAGGTCATCTTTGTGTCCCATTCATATACTCTTTGGTATAGATATCTCAATAGTCAATAGGCATTTCTAGTGTATAGTTACTTAAAATTCAACTTGGTAATATTTAATGGAATGCATTTTTAGCCCACCATTGTCAGATGGTGGGCATTTCAAATCGCCTTTCGTCCGTTGTCCGTCTTCCTTCTGTCTGTCCTTTAACAAATCTTGTTACCTCCATTTCTCTGAAAGTACTAAAAGGATCTTTATTTAAATTTAATGTGTAGGTTCCCTAGGGCCCTAGTTGTGCATATTGCATTTTGGGACCGATTGGTCAACAAGATGGCCGCCAGGCAGCCATCTTGGATTTTGATAGTTAAAGTTTTTTACCTCTATTTCTCACAAAGTACTGAAGGGATCTTTCTCAAATTTCTTCTGTAGGTTCCTCTAGGGCCCAAGTTGTGCATATCACATTTTGGGACTGATCGGTTTACAAGATGGCTGACTGGCCTTTTGAAAGTTAAAGTTGTGAAAAGCAGAGAAAAGATTCCTCTTGTTATATGTCAGACATAGATCATTCTTTGGTGGGTGCCAAGATCCCTCTGTGATCTCTTGTTTTCTTTCGTTTTTCTTTTTTTTCTCTGTATTTCTAGAAAATAAAATCTATATCATAGATAATTGTACTATTAATATATGTCACTGTAATGTTGAACTAATTAACTTATTGAATATAATCTACAGTTTTTTACTAGTCTAGAATTCATTTTAACAATGCATACATGTATCTCTGGATAGTGGAAATGTTGAGTAAGAGTGTTAATTATTGATGATGAAAAATGACCAGATGGAAATATTAACTGGATATTAAGTTAACTGAATATTAAGTATTATAGATATATCATATTTATGAAACCCACCAAGTATCAAGTCTGTTCTGTAACCAAGTATCAGGCATGCACATATTTAGCCACTGTCAGAGGTTTTCAGAGTGACTGGTCCAAAATCAGTGATGATTTTTATACTGAAATATTTCGGCTTTCACAAATATTAGTCGTTATGTTGTAAAACTTTCATGATTACACTCAAATTTCATTGCTATTAATTCAATCTTTTAAAGTTTAAGACCCTGTTTAAACTACAATGTAGTAATTTTTTGTATGCCGAGAAGTGATATACAATGTATCGGTAAACAAAAAATCACTAGTTTTACAAACATTAGTATTTACTAGATTGTACAATACAGTACCATGTCTCTTTAATTAGCCAAGTATATAATATATTGTCTAGCTGTAATATTATAGTTACCCTTTTGTCTAGTAGATTGATTTCCAATATTGACTACCAATTTTCATGAACTTCTTTTTCAGCATAAATTTAAGAAGTATCTTAAAGTACAAATGATTCTGTCATTTACAGGCAAATTAGAATAAAGAATGTGTTTAATCTTTCATTTTATGTCTTTCCAGAGTAAATAAAGATAACAAGAGAAGAGACAGAGATTCCCATGTCTACACACAATGAAGAGGAGCTCTTCATCATATCATGTAGTTACCAAGGAAACGGTCAGCTTATCTGTAACAAATTCATGGATGAAGGGCACATTTCTGTTAATATGATTTTATCACTTTGTGTTACACCCAATTGTGTCTATTTTCCTGATGCATTTTACAGAAGCATTTGGGTATTTTGTCAAGAAATTAATTCACTCAAATTTGAAATGGAATCTGCCACCATTTATTCATTGATACTTGTATATCTGAAAGTTATGATGAAAAATTCAGCTATAATGTTAGAAAGAAGCACACAGTTTTTCTTTAAGTACATAAATATTTAATGTCAATATTTCACTACATGTTGATTAATGAACTGCCTGAGTGTCTTAGTGTTAACTTTTTGTTGACAATATAATATAGTTGACTGCCTTTGCCGGATGTTAACCTCACCTAAAGCAGAAAGGTGACCAGTTTGTGTTGTAATGCAGTGTTCAGGATCCGTCAACAGTTCTCAGAATTGACTTCTTCTTGGAAATCACTGGCCAGAATTCAACCAAATTTGTAGGAATGATATTGGAAGTGGAGCCAAATGGGTTCAAATTGGCTGTATTGCTATGAATTACTTCTTCCATAAAAATTATCAGTTGAAATCTCATATACCGTATGCATGATGATACTTAATTTATTTGTTTATATTTTCTTTTGAAAGAGACGGCTACATGTTACTTGAATCCATTATTACAATAAATGATGCTGTTGAGTCAGATTCTAGGCCAGATAAATGTTTTTATGGAAAATATGAGATTTTGTCTTATTTACTGAATTAGCCAGGTTAGTGAGTGGGCTTCGGGCCTCTTACTTTTATCTTTGTAAGTAAATATTTAAATATCATTTCAACCATAGGATACCATAGCATGAGTATACATGTGTATGTACATGAAATGGTGTAAAATTAGTGAACACAGAATATTTTAAATGTCATAAAATTGTAAATGACAACATGTGTTTTGTCCAAAATAATACTTTACGGATAAATACCTGGTAAGCATTATGTTTCTGAGGTCACTTTGACACATGTATACATTCAGGTTATGTAACACAAAACCAATTTCTTTACATTAAGTCACAAGTTATTTCAGCATCTTGATCCTGTATTTTATTTTTTAGCCCACCATCATCAGATGGTGGGCTATTCAAATCGCCCTGCGTTCGTGGTCCGTCGTCCGCTGTCCGTCGTCCGTCGTCCGTCCGTAAACAATGCTTGTTATCACTATTTCTTAAAAACTGCTGCAGGGATTTTGTTCAAACTTCACATGGAGGGTCCCCTTGGTCCATATTTGTGCCATACAGATTTTGAGGCTGATCGGAAAAACAAGATGGCCGCCAGGCAGCCATCTTTGATTTTGGCAGTTGAAGTTTGTTATCGATATTTCTTGAGAACTACTGAAGGGATTTTGTTCAAACTTCACATGGAGGTTACCCTTGGTCCCTAGTTGTGCCATACAGATTTTGAGGCTGATCGGGGAAAAAAGATGGCCGCCAGGCAGCCATCTTTGATTTTGGCAGTTGAAGTTTGTTATCGATATTTCTTGAGAACTACTGAAGGGATTTTGTTCAAACTTCACATGGAGGTTACCCTTGGTCCCTAGTTGTGCCATACAGATTTTGAGGCTGATCGGAAAAACAAGATGGCCGCCAGGCAGCCATCTTTGATTTTGGCAGTTGAAGTTTGTTATCGATATTTCTTGAGAACTACTGAAGGGATTTTGTTCAAACTTCACATGGAGGTTACCCTTGGTCCCTAGTTGTGCCATACAGATTTTGAGGCTGATCGGGAAAACAAGATGGCCGCCAGGCAGCCATCTTTGATTTTGGCAGTTGAAGTTTGTTATCGATATTTCTTGAGAACTACTGAAGGGATTTTGTTCAAACTTCACATGGAGGTTACCCTTGGTCCCTAGTTGTGCCATACAGATTTTGAGGCTGATCGGAAAAACAAGATGGCCGCCAGGCAGCCATCTTTGATTTTGGCAGTTGAAGTTTGTTATCGATATTTCTTGAGAACTACTGAAGGGATTTTGTTCAAACTTCACATGGAGGTTACCCTTGGTCCCTAGTTGTGCCATACAGATTTTGAGGCTGATCGGAAAAACAAGATGGCCGCCAGGCAGCCATCTTTGATTTTGGCAGTTGAAAGATTGTTATCGATATTTCTTGAGAACTACTGAAGGAATTTTGTTCAAACTTCACATGGAGGTTACCCTTGGTCCCTATTTGTGCCATACAGATTTTGAGGCTGATAGGAAAAACAAGATGGCCGCCAGGCGGCCATCTTGGATTTTGATAGTTAAGGTTTGATATCCCCATTTCTCAAAAAGTGCTGAAGGGATCTTTCTCAAATTTAATATGTAGGTTCCCCTAGGGCCCTTGTTGTGCATATTGCATTTTTGGACCAATCGGTGAACAAGATGGCCGCCAGGCCGCCATCTTGGATTTCGATAGTTAAAGTTTGTTATGGCTATTTCTCAGATAGTACTGAAGGGATCTGTCTCAAATTTCATATGTAGGTTCCCCTAGGGCCCTAGTTGTGCATATTGTGATTTGGGACCGATCGGTCAACAAAATTGCTGCCAGGCAGCCATCTTGGATTTTTATATTCAAAGTTTGTTATCGCTATTTCTCAGAAAGTATTGAATGGATCTTTCTCAAATTTCACATGTAGGTTCCCCTAGGGCCCTAGTTGTGCATATTGTGATTTGGGACCGATTGATCAACAAGATGGCCGCCAAGGAGTCATCTTGGATTTTGATAGTTGAAGTTTGTTACCGCTATTTCTCAAAAGGTACTGAAGCGATCTGTCTCAAATTTTATATGTAGTATGTTTGAAAAAGTTTAAAAAGTAGAGAAAAGATCCATCTTTCCTTTGTCAGATATAGATCATTCTTTGGTGGGCGCCAAGATCCCTCTGGGATCTCTTGTTTATCAGATCATGTTGATCAGATGTAAGTTTTCACAAATCATTGAGGTTTTTTTTTGTTTATACATATACATGTACATATTTATCAGCTTTTGTGTGCATGGAATTTTTTTTTCATACAACGTTACCTGCCCTTGTTAGCAGGAACTGATGACATCATTGAATTTTGTGAAAGAAAGCAGGAAATGATGACATCATTGATTTTTGTTAAAGAAATTTACATTGTTTATAATGTAATTCTTGTCAACAAGTGATATAAAAATGATACATGTGCATGTGCGCAAGAGTGAATAATATGAAAAAAAAGACAGCCCTATAAGGAAGGCTTTGTTTTGTTTTTAGTGGAAGTAAGTACTGCATGCATTGTCAGAACATATGATAATTGTCAACAAATTATGTGGTCATTGCATCAATTGTTTTATCATCTTTTTCACCATTGTAATTGTCAACAGATACTGTTTATGTGCTATTTCTCTGGAGGGTTTACAATCTCTATACCTGTAGTCTATACACAAACAGCTTGAAATCAGATTCTCAGATAATGGTTATACAACTCCGATCGATTATTTTGCTGGATATATGCTTTTCAGTAATATAACTTTGCATAGATACATGTTTTTACAAAGCCAATACCATATAGTTGGATATTTTCCTGGAGATGATATTTTTGTGATTTCGCGGGTCATCGACGTGATCACGAAATTTTGATCTGAAATATTAAGCAATATTAGTTGGATTATGATACCATTAAAACCAAACTGTGAAATGCTGCTTCACTGAAATTAAATTTTCCTAGTTTTTGGTTCAAATATTGAGAATTTTGTCCCGCGAAAATTGCAGACTATACAGTATATTCATTCATTAAATTTTCGTTCTTCATTGATATCATATAAAACTTCATAAATTACTGTTACTGTTCAAATCATCAATGGGCAGAAATTACAAACAATAGAATATAAAGTCTCTTCATTCATGTTGCCATTATTGAACTTAATATATTAATTAACTAATTTAAAGAATTCAAAGATTTTATTCATGGAAAAATTTGCAGCATATCAAAACAAGCTGTGTATATTTAAAAGAAAGTATCCTTTTTATTAGTTGAACCTAATGAAGAAGTACCATATAAACAGTATTACATATGATATATATATTATAAATATGTATGTATGTAGCATATCTATATTGGAGTGTACAATGTAATGCCAGCTACCGAAGATAGAACTTGAGGTAGAATGGCTGTACAAGTTCGGAGTTCATAAAACGGGTTACCGACAAAATTTGATGAACATCAAGGAGAGAAAAACAATGTTTCATCAGTCCAACATGGCTAGTGTTGTAACTCTAGCAACTATCAAGCTTCTGAACTACTCAATTGATCCTGGTCGTACAAATGCTTGTCTCTAATTATAGATAGTAAATATGTGTATCGACCGAGTTGATAAATTTTTATCTGTGTCTCTAATAAAAGACCTTTCTAAAAAGTATCCATCATCAAGTTAAATGTTTTACAAGTAGGTTTCTAATTTTACCATGCAATCATGATCTGTCATTATCAACATTATCGATGACTTAAATTTTCCATTTTTTTTTTAAAGAAATCCAAAGAAATGATTTTCTAGCTTGATATTTTCATTTATGATCATGAATAAATCCAGGAGATAATTGATTCAGGGTTTTTTTTTTTTATCAAGGAGATCCAAATAATTTTATCACAGAGTATATATACTGTTAGTCATGCTTTCAAAAACTTTCTTTAGACTAACTAGAGTCTGTATCTAGACCTTATGATATACAATATTTTAATAATGAAGGAACTAAAATGTCCAAAATTGAAAATTAGACTATTAAAATACAATTATATAGAATGTCATTTAAAGGAAGTTTCAACATCAATTTCTTCTTATGGATGAATAATCTTCTCAGTGATAATTAAGTTAGAAAATTCTGAAAGTCTCAAGTATTTAATGCGTTATGGATATATCTGTAATATGAA
The DNA here is from genome assembly GCF_041381155.1 of Argopecten irradians. Classification (NCBI taxonomy): domain Eukaryota; kingdom Metazoa; phylum Mollusca; class Bivalvia; order Pectinida; family Pectinidae; genus Argopecten; species Argopecten irradians. The sequence continues at coordinate 28,813,176 of NC_091142.1, read as the reverse complement.
AACACTTAACAATAGATATATTAAATGTTTCACTTGATGAAGATCATGTTTGCTTCAGTCTTCAGACCAGGCAGGTTCACTAGGATGCTTTCTGTGCTTTGCGGTTCAAAAGTTTTGTGATGAGTGTGTCCAGAGAATGGAATAAAAATGTTCACGTAAAAATGTTTTTGTGTAAATTGGTGGCTTGTACATAATTTCTAATAAGCATGTAAATGAAAAGCATAGATTGATGATGTGTATAAAAACAATTATCTAAATGAAAGCTAACATTTAGAAACTTGTTGATGTTTTTCAAACTGATTCCTTCAATTTGATTGTAGAAATTGATCCATTTCACTAAAATGTGACTTGTAATTTTAAATATTTAAGGATTTATTCTCTTATTGTTTCTGGTACCCCGTATTCAGACTTCTATTTATGTTGGAATCTCAATTAAAATGTAGTGTAAACTTCATTTCAGTTTCTAGTTATGTCTAGTACACTGATATTTGAAAATATTTTCTCCCTTTTTTGTCTTTTCTTATGTTACTCTTTCTATAATGAAAATACAATGTACTAGAATCAGCTTCATAAAATTCATTTCTTGGGACCAGATAGAATTTCTCATTATTTGAATTTGTGATCTTACAATTCACAGAAATTTTCCTCATATTCATATTCTTCATTTTCATATCGTCTTTTAACATCACAAAATTGTAAACACGGAATGAAAATTAAAAAAAGAAATCAACATCAACACTATTTATTTTTTCATAACTTTTGAAAATATCATATATGCTTAGTACTATTATTTATTTGTAGCTCGTGATCACCCAGATTCATGTACATAAAGAACTGTATTTATTGTGTTTTAAAATAGGTGCTGCGTCAATTCCCTTCCAGGAAAATTATCTTGACGTGTTTTAGGATTTTTGAATTGTTTGGTAGAAGATATAGATGTGTGTAGTTTTAGAGACAATGGGAAGAAAATGGATAAGTGATAACTGACTTTAGGCCTTTGACCTTGACCTGGTTTTTGTAGAAGAAATGATAAACTTAGATGAAATGAAGGTATTTATCTACATTTGTGAGAAAAAATATGATAGCAAAATAATTATGAAAAAAGGAAATGTATGTAGATCTTTATAGAATTTGTTTTCGTTGAATGTGGTTCAGAATTACTAGTTGTCTCCCCTTGGCTAATCTAATCCTTAAGGACCCATTTAAACGTGTTTAAATTCTAGTTGCAACGTTATTTCACATTAAGATTGGGAGAGGGGGGGAACAAATGTGTGAATTGTTGCCAAATGATGTGTTTAGCCTTTCTCTGTCTTTTGAGTTGATTTGCTGTTCTCTGAAAAATGATAGTTTCTTCTGAGTGACTTTGCATTAGTTCATATTCATACAGGATGTTTGTTTGTACAGAATTTTATTTAGTCTAAGACTATAAGACTAAATGTGACTAAGACTAAATCTCTTATTCAAGTTTTGACATTGTTTTGTATTATAATATTATTTGATATTGATTGATACAGATTAATGGTTATCTCTTGGTCAGTAGTATTATTACAGATTACTATTTTTCAGTTATATATGTAGATCAATAACTATGAAAAAAAATTCCTATAAACTATCTATTCAGAAATTTATGATATTTTTAAAGTCTTGAATGAAAGACGGCAGGTGAATGAAAGTAACTTTATATAAGTAACTAAGATTTCCAAGTTGCGAAAGTGGTCTTTTTAAATACTAGTTGAAGAATTTTACTTTGAAGTTGATATTTTTATTCAGATTTAGTGGAAAGATTCTGTATATATATTTTTGATGTGTTTTCAGGGTAAAACCTTTATTTGTTTTATTTTTTCCCTTTAAAGCTACGATGTGTGTGTATATCGAGTCTAATTGTTTGAAGAGCTATCTCCCCCTAGAAGCAAGTACACGCAATGATTGTAGCATAATTGATTTTCTTTTGAAAATTTGTTTTGTTCTCTCAATCCAATGGCGTTACACTCCAAACAATCAATATCAGTGCCCAAGGGCAGATAACTCTCAATGATGTAGACTAAATACAAGCCTGATGAAATTTTCCGTTCTTTAGTTGGAAAATAGACAATTCCCTAGCCATGTTGACGTGAGAATCTAGTCATTAGTTATGATATTTCCAGTTCTTGAGTTTTAATCAGATTATATTGATTTGTTTTCCATTGACTCATTCACCCCTGAAGACACATTTAGACTCTTCTAAATCAAACACTAGACCAGTCCATTGTGAAATTTCAGGGGGGAATAAGTTAATTTGATTTATACATGACTTGCTAAAGTGTTTATTACCATTTATTCTGACCCTGACGTTTAAACCTAAACCTTCTATCCTATTTGGCTATATTGATACTTGATATTGTTTGTGAACATGCATTTGAAGACTACATGTATATGGAAATGACCATTAGTTTTCAAGGCACGAAAAACTTGTTCATAATCATGCTCTGTAAAGAAATTATATAGAAAAAACGTATTTCTGTAACTGGTATTAAGTTAAATGATTGAATGAATAACAGATATTAGTAAGTTTGATCACCCCGGATGTGACTAACGAAGCACTTTTATGCAACTTCAAATTAAAAAAAAAACAACCAAAAAACACAGGTCAAAAGAGGAAAGTGTATCGGCAGTTAGGTTAATCAATTTCAATTCCAAACAATTTTATTGACAAAGACAATGTCATTAGATACTGAGTTTAAGTTATATACATATTAAGATGTTAGAAAGCTATGAAAGTTAAGTGGGTGTAGAGTTAAGGTTTATATTAAAATAAAATTGATACAACGTAGCGTGTAAGTTGTCAATGGTACATATTACTATGTTAGAACTATATGTTTGTTGATTTATAAACACATGCACCATCCTGTCACATTTTCTAATGGAACCCAAATCAATAACATTTGGAATACAGTAAACCACTTTTGTGACAGAACTCCAAAGCTAAATCAAGTGTTTTGTGTTAACACTGTAATTGTACTGCACATATATGTACACATTTAAATGCACAATTTTCAGTAAAAACCCTTGATCACAAAATTGAATTGTCATTATTGATATATTTGCAAAATATTTATGCAAAAATGAAGTGGTTTACGGTATCGAGTAGAAGTGTGTCACCAGAATTTGTTATTTTATTTTATTTGAATTGTTTTCAGTTTTTGATTTCGTTGTTAAGTAACTTAACACTTTGTTGGTAATTAAACTGAAAATTCAAGTCAGTGGCAAATTTTGACTGCTACATATAGTTATTTCTTGCACATAGAAAAAGAAAATATTTTAAATTCATAGAAGAATTTATAGAATTGAACCAAGAACAGATTTTGTTATTTTTGTGGGGTATCAAGTGTATGGTAAATATAATTCTGTTTATGTTGGATGTCGAGAAAATATTTCACGGAAATTAATATTATATTGTTTTATAGATTATAGAGAAATCCAACTGTCACAAATATCTTTAGCCTCTACATTACTAGTATATACTTTTTAATTAGATGGTAATGAAGCAAGAGTTAGACATATACTGTATCCAGGATTATCATCTTGTGTATAATTTGACACTAAATAATTATGTAAAAGGTATTACCATTAGTAAATATGAATAATATTGGTTTCCACCATATATCTGTACAACATACGGTCCTATGTAACTATACATTCATCACAGGTTGTAATGATTTATAGAAACAAATATATACATGATGAACTCTGAAATTAAAAAAAAAAATTATATGATAACTCTTGTGTTTGTTATTTTGTTGATATAAAATTAAATTTCAATTAAATGTCAATATAAAATTGAATTTCTTTGTCCGTTTGAGTTGTTTGAAAATGTTCAGTCTAACAGTACATTAAAACTTGCATATGTATGAAAAACAAATTAGTTCTTATTAGATTTAGTTGGTTTTACTGTGATATGCCAGAAAAGCCCACTGTAGTGAAATGTATGTGAAATGTTGCTGTACGCAATTACACATTGTGGTCAGATGTCTTGTATGCCGAACCCTGGCCCTTGCCAGTGTACGTAGTAAAGAAATTTTTGTCTAGAACTACTCAAAATCCCTCTCACAGTAGTGTGTTTATATGTTTAAGGTGCACATTCTTGTCTAAATATAATTTCACCAACTCCTCAGTGTTTATGTATTGCATTTGATTAATGTACATGACTTCGGCTCGGGTATGGGTACAGCATACATGTTATACCTGCTTAATCGTATTGATCAACGATTTGGAATTTTAATGTTGTCAATCAAAACACTTAACAATTGTCGTGGAATTTGTCAGTATTTCTTATTAAACGTTTCATAAGGTATGTAGAACAATACATTTTTGTCATATTTTGCTTGGTGGTTATGTAACAGAATTAGCCTCACTGAATTGTCCCTTTAAAAGGAAGGATCTTATCCCTGTACTTAGTTATGCTGAACAGGTTTTATATCCTCATGAAATAAAGTGATTTGTTAATGATACAATATCCAGTTTATAACTTGTGTATCTATTTATATCATTAAGAAGTAATGAAATTTAAAGGACATGCCAAAATTACTCAAATGAAAGATTAACACGAAGCCCATTTATATTCATACACAACAATTGCCATAAAGGGAGACTGTATGCGAAAGCAATGGATTACCTCCCCTTATCTATTTATGTTGTAAACTCCACAAATGGAAAAACAATCAATCTTTTTTTGTTATGAACCATTCTCATTAAAGACGATTAAAACAACAAATTTAAAAGAAAGAACTTTGCTGTTTCTTACAATTGTACCGAGATAGCAAGTATCTTGAAATAAACAAATTTGTTCTGTGTGGATAAAGTTTATGCGATGATCTACCTCTCCCAAAAAAGAAATAGAAAGATAAATGAATGGTACATCAATGTTTTAATTAACTTAATTCATTCTAACATCAGTATAGCTGTACACATTCATACACTTGTTCAACTGCATAAAGTCACAGTGCATTTACAACCACATCTCCATTTAGACTGCATATTCTATGTATATCCCAATCCATAACAAAATCAAACCTAGCCCATCCCAGAACTCCAGAATTTGAACTAATGATAACAACAGAATATTTATCGATAATATATAATATCAAAGTTATAGTGGTCAAGCAGTTTTAGAATGAGATAGTCGAGGGATTGATATAACAACAGTGAAAGTCATTGAGGACGAGGTTAATGATACCATCAACAGAACTTCAACGATAATATATTACATCAAAGTGATAGTGGTCACGCAGCTAAAACTGTGGACAAACTAAGGTGATATATATTTTTGCATCTTTGAATTAGAAATATTTTGTTTTAAAATCGTGTTTAGAAAGCATGCATGTTAACACCACAGAAACCAAGTAAGATGATTTCAGCATATTTAAAATCACTCAAATTCAGTATTGTATTGTTCAACTATATTTTAATGATAAAAAATGGTATACCTACTAATTGCCGATCTTAATTTAATAGGAATATCATTGAACAAGTGAAAAATAAAAGATTTTTGAACATTGGTAATAATATATGAAAGAAGTTTATATGCGATTGACAGGGATTTGTGATAATATATGAAAGAAGTTTATATGCGATTGACAGGGATTTGTGATCTCTAAAATGAGCACAAAGAAAAACTGAGCAAGAAAACCATGTGTATCCAAGAAAAACAAAATCATTCTGTAATCAATGATAAATGATTTATGTCTTAAGTTACCGAATCTTCCTGTTATTTGATCGTCTTCATATAAGCATGGAGTCAATGAGCGTCAGAACTCTGTCCCTATATACAGTGTAAGTGATCGGTTCACAGACTGACATTGAAATATGTTTTTGAAGTTTTAATTTCATCAATATTAGACTGATCAGTGTGCCAATCAATTATTACTCACCAATAAACATTAATAGTAAAGGAGTTCTGACACTCACAGCTCAATAATTACCTATATATAAAGGTGACAGAATGTCAAAAGGACTACTAATACTTAATCATAATCACGTCAAGACTTCAATATTTACTGATATACAATAATTAAAATCAAGTCTTATACAAAGCTTCAATCAAGTCTTATGCAGAGCTTAAATGTACACACAAGGTTTGCACAGGCCCATGAAGTCATTGAAAAATATGCCCTCAGCAACTTCTTATAATGTATGATAGTTTGATAATCACCTTGATAGGTGGAGGTTAGTTAGTTTGACATATAGTACTCTGCTATTACAATAAACCATATGTGACACAATTACTGAATTTGCCATGTATTTTGTTCTAGAAATAATTTACACCATCCACTCATTCATTTAACATACTGTACTTGTACTTAAATAAGCGTACTCAAATTTTAGGGCTCTGAGGAGGTATTGACATCACTAAGTTCCACTAGATACATGTATACAGGATGACATCTCTTAGCACTATATTTGAATTAGGACAATACCATGAGTGTGAAGGCACTACAATCAGATTACCACTAACATTGGTACATTAGCTTACAGTATTTGAAATAAAATGTGTCTACTCAATAGTATTTAAATTCTATCAATTCATTACTGTTTTATAATACATGTAGTATTATCCTCTAACAAAGTGAACATAAGGCTATTTCTACGACAAATAACAAATCTGATAAAACTACAAACTTAAAGGCAACAATATATCAGATTGGTTTATTAGTGAAGTATTCAATGTTGATGCCATGCAGTTTGAAATTTAAACGTTTATATTCAACAAATTACAAATTTATCACAGAATTGATCCATGTAATTTCATATTTACAGTACAACATATAGGAATAGTTACATTATATTACATGTTAGGTTTTACATATATTATTTCAGCAGATAATTGTTAAATGTCATGTGCACTTTGCCAATAATTATCTAGCTTTCTTTCTAACACAGTTCTTTTGAAAAACTAAACTTTGAAATGAAGAAAGATAGTCAGTGTTTACTTCTACTTGGCTTGTAAAGATGATCATTTGCTTTCTGTCTGACATATCGCTGAGATGATGTCTCTGAGTGCTGAGCTCTATGCCAGTGATCTAGTCATAAATCTGGACAAATGAACTCTTCTCTGATTCCCGTTCCACAAATTCTGAAATGAAAAAAAAAAATAGAAATGGATTCAAAAGTACATAATGGCTTCCGCTTTTAAATTGCATGATGATAATTTTTGATTTAATAAACTTATCAATATATCATTGAATAAATGGCAAGTAAACTCATTTTGGAAGCAACAGTTTATTTTAAAAGCTTACATGATCTATATATGTTACCGGACAGAAATGTACCCAAATGATTGGTGGAGAGCCGTCACGTGGTGACACCCTATCACTTTATAGGGGGTCAGTAAATTTCATTATGGTCCAATATGGCAGCTCTTGCCCTCGCTTCAAAATTTAAACACATTATCTTCAACTAAATATATCACTTTATTACCGTAAAACTATATATTAATTGTTAATTTTTGTGTAAAAATAATTTTAATCGTTTTAATACTTCAAATTACATGAAATGCATTTTTTTAAATACGAGTTGCTTCCCCTACGCCAGTTTGAAAGTTGATGACGCGGCGAAAGTCAAACGTAACAATTCAAGCGTGTTCTAGACTGTGATTATAAACAAATGGAGGTGTTCGTACCTACAGATCAATCTTCACTATACAATCAATTTATCGGCATAACTTTTAAGTGATTATCTCAGCGAGAATGCACAGATGATCAAGGAGATTGTGCTTAAAATGTTAGATGGATGTTTGTGTCACTCTTGTTTGTGATGCTTTCAATATACAGACGGTCTGGTTGTCGTATTGAGGTAGGCCTACTGTGCAACTAGGAATGTCGAAATTATTGTTGATTTATGAATTATGAATTATTATTCTGCAGGTTCCTTATACAGTATATTTGAAAATTCTTGAAAGAAATACATGGATAAATATGTAGCCTAGGCCAATTATTTTAAAAGTGGCGATTGTTTGTTATCATTCGCACAAGTATGATTTAAGTTTGATTTCAGATTCTTGACCAAACAAATAGGAAACAAGAATTAATAAAACAAATAAATGGTCCTCGATGCGATAAATTCGTTATATAGTCAGTTACTGACCCCCTATAAAAGCATAGAGGGTCAGTAAGAAGTATAGGAGGCTCGGGCTACGCCCTCGCCCCCTATAAATCTTACTGACCCTCAATGCCTTTATAGGGGGTCAGTAACTGACTATATAACTAATAATATGTTACCGGAGTATATATTAATTCTTCCCTGTAATTGTTATCAATAAACTTAAAATCAGAGACATGAGATAGTTTCAAGTGAGACATAAGACAGGAGACCAGAATTTTCCATAAGACTTAAATGCCTTCAACTCCATATATAAAAGCAAGATTACATGACAGAAACAGCAAAACCTGCTATGAAAGACACCTGTCTATAAGGGTCACCATTTACTATATAATTGATCACTGTATAAAAGACACCTGTCTATAAAGGTCACCATTTACTATATAACTGACCTCTGTATAAAGGACACCTGTCTATAAGGGTCACCATTTACTATATAACTGACCTCTGTATAAAGGACACCTGTCTATAAGGGTCACCATTTACTATATAACTGACCTCTGTATAAAGGACACCTGTCTATAAGGGTCACCATTTACTATATAACTGACCTCTGTATAAAGGACACCTGTCTATAAGGGTCACCATTTACTATATAACTGACCTCTGTATAAAGGACACCTGTCTATAAGAGTCACCATTTACTATATAAATGACCTCTGTATAAAGGACACCTGTCTATAAGAGTCACCATTTACTATATAACTGACCTCTGTATAAAGGACACCTGTCTATAAGGGTCACCATTTACTATATAAATGACCTCTGTATAAAGGACACCTGTCTATAAGGGTCACCATTTACTATATAAATGACCTCTGTATAAAGGACACCTGTCTATAGGGGTCACCATTTACTATATAACTGACCTCTGTATAAAGGACACCTGTCTATAGGGGTCACCATTTACTATATAATTGACCTCTGTATAAAAGACACCTGTCTATAAGAGTCACCATTTACTATATAAATGATCACTGTATAAAAGACACCTGTTTGTAAAGGACATTTTGCTATGCCCCTTTGGTGTCTTTTATCAACAGGTTTGACTGTGTAATAAATTTATAAAGTCACTTTTTCAATGATATCCAATAATAACGAGGGGGGGGGAGAGACAATTTGCAGAATCTGTTAGAATTTATTTGACCACATGGACATGTAAAATCTTGAGACATTGACTCACCATCTGCGGATGCCAGTTGTGCCAGACGATCTACTGTCAAGCTCTGTTTGTGAGACAGTTGGCTTTCACGTAAAAGGGATAGGTTTTTCTGGGCTGCCACCATTTCTGTTTCTGTTTTAAAACAAAATAAAACCATAAAAGATAAACAACACTACTTTTGGTCTATGATAACCTTCAAGTGCCAACACACATCACATTAGGAGCATTTCACGTGTCAATGATAACCTTCAAGTGCCAACACACATCACATTAGGAGCATTTCACGTGTCAATGATAACCTTCAAGTGCCAACACACATCACATTAGGAGCATTTCACGTGTCAATGATAACCTTCAAGTGCCAACACACATCACATTAGGAGCATTTCACGTGTCAATGATAACCTTCAAGTGCCAACACACATCACATTAGGAGCATTTCACGTGTCAATGATAACCTTCAAGTGCCAACACACATCACATTAGGAGCATTTCACGTGTCAATGATAACCTTCAAGTGCCAACAGACATCACATTAGGAGCATTTCACGTGTCAATGATAACCTTCAAGTGCCAACACACATCACATTAGGAGCATTTCATGTGTCAATGATAACCTTCAAGTGCCAACACACATCACATTAGGAGCATTTCACGTGTCAATGATAACCTTACCTTCAAGTGCCAACACACATCACATTAGGAGCATTTCACGTGTCAATGATAACCTTCAAGTGCCAACACACATCACATTAGGAGCATTTCACGTGTCAATGATAACCTTCAAGTACCAACACACATCACATTAGGAGCATTTCACGTGTCAATGATAACCTTCAAGTGCCAACACACATCACATTAGGAGCATTTCACATGTCAATGATAACCTTCAAGTGCCAACACACATCACATTAGGAGCATTCCACGTGTCAATGATAACCTTCAAGTGCCAACACACATCACATTAGGAGCATTTCACGTGTCAATGATAACCTTCAAGTGCCAACACACATCACATTAGGAGCATTCCACGTGTCAATGATTTATGCAGCATCATTAACGAATTCCAATGCACTGCATGTAAAAAATTTAAAAGATAAAATATTAGCCTTAATATGTTCATTTCTGTTCTATGAATTTGAAAGCCTCCTTCTATGAATTTGAAAGCCTCCTTTATTAAAATCAAAGACCATATAAAAGAACTAATGTCTCAATTAACCCACAAATAATGTGACAGTATAATGTACTGTATATAATGATTTTACCAAATTCTGGTTTCTTCTCTTGTGGATCATTCTGGATTTTATGAATGTGATTGAGAAGAAGGTCAGAGTTCGTCTGCACAAGCTGGCTGATCTTCTCAAGGTCATCATACTGTGTCAAGGTCACCAGATGGAGTACTGTGGTGCATATCTACTTGCAAAATAAAAAATAAATTTTAATCAGAAAGCTCAGGTAGCATCTACAAGTATCCTGAGATGCCAAACTGATCAATCACCAAGCTACTTTTTTTTGAAGATGGCAGAAGCATAACATTTACCAACAATCAATTTGAAATAAATAATACATAGAAACTTCAACAATTATCTAATTTCTCCCATACTTTACAGGGTTATTTATCATATATATGTTAGGGAAAGAACAACTCTCTCAAGTAAAGGGGTGTAATGCTTCCGTCAAAACCCCTTCCGATTAGGCTTAGGATGTACTCCCGGCATGATTTTGAGCAATTTTAGCCCAGTTCTTAGCCGGACACCAGACATGGCAAGAATCGGGGTGGTGCCCAAAGACTTTTAACTCTAAGTTACAATCTCTCCGGTGTCCCTTAGATTTCCATAACCGGCCACATATCCTTCACACATGGTTTAAATATCATCCGATATATATTATTGGGAATCGAGTGGATAATCACACTGCCCGACATTTGACTGGGCCTGGTACAACTATCATTCATTATCCGTAAGATATCCATAAGATATTGCTACGGTGTCTGGAGAATAGGTCGTTTATCGCCTGGACATCTTATGATAATCCGGCCGATTAGTATTAGATGCTCGGTTGGTTTTCACTGCTTCGTTGTCCCCCAAAAAATTCTCTTTGGAAACAGGTGCCGTACGATTGCCGCACAGCCTCTTTTTTATGTAAATGATGTGTGACACATTTTTTTTACTGGTATTGTCCGATGTCGGGAAAATAACTAAAACCAGCAGTGTACTCCCGATTACCCCTTATGCCAGGATATCGGCAGATCATTGTGACCCTAACATAAGACAGCTCACACTCTCTAAACAATCAAGTGATATCATCAATACATGCAGCATCACTATGGCATACAATTTGATGATGTCATCAATTTTCACACTTTGTGATTATTTGGTGATTATAACTTATTGCAGTGAAAATATTTCTAGACAACTGAAATGTCATCATTTTTTCATGATGTTATACAGAGAAGTCTTCTCAGAAGATCTTTCAGCTTATAGATGAAAGAGTTTCCAGAAGCAGAAGAGCTACAAATCCAGTGATCGAAAGTAATATTCTAGAAGCCAAGTTAGGCTCTGGAGTACCAAGACAAGTATTTTTTTTCAAAATTGATGTCAAATGTAAAATGTAGGTCACAGTAACCAGATTCTGGTATGTGACAACTAGATGGATCCACAAACCAAACATACGTCAAACATGACATTAATTCAGAATCCTATAGCAGAGGAGATACAGTCTTATTTCTTGATTAAAGGTAAAATGTCAAAATATAGGTCACAGTGACATGGTTTTCGTACACTGATGTGTAAAGAATCTCTCTGACACAAAACTGACCTGGTTATTCAGGTTTCCCCGGTATTTATATTCTGCGAAGTCTGTCACCTCCTCCGCTGTTTCTAGACACTGGATGAGAGCCTCCCAGACGGACAAGAAGAGACTGATGTCACCGTATTGGTCGCGGTCGGCTGGAGATCCAAGGGCCAGAGCAGCGTTAATTCGAACTTTAAAGTTTTTACAGTCCCGTACAACTCCACACAACGCTAGTATGATGTCTCGCTGCACATTGGAAAATATCATAGAATTCATTTTCTTTGAAAACCAACTATAACTTGAGTTGTATAATACTTTCACATCAAATGTTAACCATCTTCTTTTATCATTTGCTTGAGTTGATAATGTTTTCCATTTAATGAATTTGATTTTATATTATTCACCATCTGTTCAGAAGATCTTTATCAATCATCAATATAATTCAAAATGAAGTCATCAGTCCCAAATTCTTTGTTGAAGAGCATTTATTTATTTATTTAATATATTCAGATCAGATACCAAGAGTTTATTTTTCATTTACTGCTTACTCTCTGAACTAAATTTTATTAAACTGCATAGATGCAAGCTAGAAATTATAAAGTCAGAGAGTAAAGCCAAAAAAAATGTGTCACCTACCATCCACTCCGTGCTGGCCTGGTTCAGGAGAGGGTTCTTAAACAGGTTACTCACAGCATAACAGGCATTCCACCTCACCTAAATACAGAAACACAATTACTCACAGCATTACAGGCATTCCACCTCACCTAAATACAGAAACATAATTACTCACAGCATTACAGGCATTCCACCTCACCTAAATACAGAAACTTAATTACTCACAGCATTACAGGCATTCCACCTCACCTAAATACAGAAACTTAATTACTCACAGCATAACAGGCATTCCACCTCACCTAAATACAGAAACATAATTACTCACAGCATAACAGGCATTCCACCTCACCTAAATACAGAAACATAATTACTCACAGCATAACAGGCATTCCACCTCACCTAAATACAGAAACACAATTACTCACAGCATTACAGGCATTCCACCTCACCTAAATACAGAAACATAATTACTCACAGCATTACAGGCATTCCACCTCACCTAAATACAGAAACATAATTACTCACAGCATAACAGGCATTCCACCTCACCTAAATACAGAAACACAATTACTCGCAACACAACAGGCATTCCACCTCACCTAAATACAGAAACACAATTACTCACAGCATAACAGGCATTCCACCTCACCTAAATACAGAAACATAATTACTCACAGCATAACAGGCATTCCACCTCACCTAAATACAGAAACATAATTACTCACAGCATAACAGGCATTCCACCTCACCTAAATACAGACACATAATTACTCACAGCATAACAGGCATTCCACCTCACCTAAATACAGAAACATAATTACTCACAGCATAACAGTCATTTCACCTCACCTAAATACAGAAACATAATTACTCACAGCATAACAGTCTTTTCACCTCACCTAAATACAGAAACATAATTACTCACAGCATAACAGTCTTTTCACCTCACCTAAATACAGAAACACAATTACTCACAGCATTACAGGCATTCCACCTCACCTAAATACAGAAACACAATTACTCACAGCATTACAGGCATTCCACCTCACCTAAATACAGAAACACAATTACTCACAGCATTACAGGCATTCCACCTCACCTAAATACAGAAACACAATTACTCACAGCATAACAGGCATTCCACCTCACCTAAATACAGAAACACAATTACTCACAGCATTACAGGCATTCCACCTCACCTAAATACAGAAACACAATTACTCACAGCATAACAGGCATTCCACCTCACCTAAATACAGAAACACAATTACTCACAGCATTACAGGCATTCCACCTCACCTAAAATACAGAAACACAATTACTCACAGCATTACAGGCATTCCACCTCACCTAAATACAGAAACACAATTACTCACAGCATAACAGGCATTCCACCTCACCTAAATACAGAAACACAATTACTCACAGCATAACAGGCATTCCACCTCACCTAAATACAGAAACACAATTACTCACAGCATAACAGGCATTCCACCTCACCTAAATACAGAAACACAATTACTCACAGCATATAACAGGCATTCCACCTCACCTAAATACAGAAACACAATTACTCACAGCATTACTGGCATTCCAACTCACCTAAATACAGAAACACAATTACTCACAGCATAACAGGCATTCCACCTCACCTAAATACAGAAACACAATTACTCACAGCATAACAGGCATTCCACCTCACCTAAAATACAGAAACACAATTACTCACAGCATAACAGGCATTCCACCTCACCTAAATACAGACACATAATTACTCACAGCATAACAGGCATTCCACCTCACCTAAATACAGAAACACAATTACTCACAACATAACAGGCATTCCACCTTACCTAAATACAGAAACTTAATTACTCACAGCATAACAGACATTCAACCTCACAAAAATACAGAAACTTAAGTACTAACAGCATAACAGGCATTCGACCTTACCTAAATACAGAAACATAATTACTCACAGCATAACAGGCATTGCACCTCACCTAAATACAGAAACATAATTACTCACAGCATAACAGTCTTTTCACTTCACCTAAATACAGAAACATAATTACTCACAGCATAACAGTCTTTTCCGCCTCACCTAAATACAGAAACATAATCACTCACAGCATAACAGGAATATCACCTCACTTAAATACAGAGAAACATACTTCATGGTCCCTGGACTGATGTTTTGTGATGTTGTATAAGTTTCAACATACCTTCCATGGTCCCTGGACTGATGTTTTGTGATGTTGTATAAGTTATAGGACAACATACCTTCATGGTCCCTGAGCTGATGTTTTGTGATGTTGTATAATTAAAGAGAAACATACCTTCATGGTCCCTGAACTGATGTTTTTGTGATGTTGTATAAGTTATAGAGGACAACATACCTTCATGGTCCCTGGACTGATGTTTTGTGATGTTGTATAAGTTATAGAGACAACATACCTTCATGGTCCCTGGACTGATGTTTTGTGATGTTGTATAAGTTATAGAGACAACATACCTTCATGGTCCCTGAACTGATGTTTTTGTGATGTTGTATAAGTTATAGGGACAACATACCTTCATGGTCCCTGAACTGATGTTTTGTGATGTTGTATAAGTTATAGGGATAACATACCTTCATGGTCCCTGAACTGATGTTTTGTGATGTTGTATAAGTTATAGAGATAACATACCTTCATGGTCCCTGAACTGATGTTTTGTGATGTTGTATA
Source organism: Argopecten irradians (assembly GCF_041381155.1). Classification (NCBI taxonomy): domain Eukaryota; kingdom Metazoa; phylum Mollusca; class Bivalvia; order Pectinida; family Pectinidae; genus Argopecten; species Argopecten irradians. The sequence goes on along the minus strand of NC_091142.1, from coordinate 28,797,744 downwards.
AGTTATAGGGACAACATACCTTCATGGTCCCTGAACTGATGTTTTGTGATGTTGTATAAGTTATAGGGACAACATACCTTCATGGTCCCTGAACTGATGTTTTGTGATGTTGTATAAGTTATAGGGACAACATACCTTCATGGTCCCTGAACTGATGTTTTGTGATGTTGTATAAGTTATAGAGACAACATACCTTCATGGTCCCTGAACTGATGTTTTGTGATGTTGTATAAGTTATAGGGACAACATACCTTCATGGTCCCTGAGCTAATGTTTTGTGATGTTGTATAAGTTATAGAGACAACATACCTTCATGGTCCCTGAACTGATGTTTTGTGATGTTGTATAAGTTATAGAGACAACATACCTTCATGGTCCCTGAACTGATGTTTTGTGATGTTGTATAAGTTATAGGGACAACATACCTTCATGGTCCCTGAACTGATGTTTTGTGATGTTGTATAAGTTATAGGGACAACATACCTTCATGGTCCCTGAACTGATGTTTTGTGATGTTGTATAAGTTATAGAGACAACATACCTTCATGGTCCCTGAACTGATGTTTTGTGATGTTGTATAAGTTATAGAGACAACATACCTTCATGGTCCCTGAACTGATGTTTTGTGATGTTGTATAAGTTATAGGGACAACATACCTTCATGGTCCCTGAGCTAATGTTTTGTGATGTTGTATAAGTTATAGAGACAACATACCTTCATGGTCCCTGAACTGATGTTTTGTGATGTTGTATAAGTTATAGAGACAACATACCTTCATGGTCCCTGAACTGATGTTTTGTGATGTTGTATAAGTTATAGAGACAACATACCTTCATGGTCCCTGAGCTGATGTTTTGTGATGTTGTATAAGTTATAGAGACAACATACCTTCATGGTCCCTGAACTGATGTTTTGTGATGTTGTATAAGTTATAGGGACAACATACCTTCATGGTCCCTGAGCTGATGTTTTGTGATGTTGTATAAGTTATAGGGACAACATACCTTCATGGTCCCTGAACTGATGTTTTTGTGATGTTGTATAAGTTATAGGGACAACATACCTTCATGGTCCCTGAGCTGATGTTTTGTGATGTTGTATAAGTTATAGAGACAACATACCTTCATGGTCCCTGGACTGATGTTTTGTGATGTTGTATAAGTTATAGAGACAACATACCTTCATGGTCCCTGAACTGATGTTTTTGTGATGTTGTATAAGTTATAGGGACAACATACCTTCATGGTCCCTGAGCTGATGTTTTGTGATGTTGTATAAGTTATAGGGACAACATACCTTCATGGTCCCTGAACTGATGTTTTGTGATGTTGTATAAGTTATAGAGACAACATACCTTCATGGTCCCTGAGCTGATGTTTTTGTGATGTTGTATAAGTTATAGAGACAACATACCTTCATGGTCCCTGAACTGATGTTTTTGTGATGTTGTAGTGATAAGTTATAGAGACAACATACCTTCATGGTCCCTGAGCTGATGTTTTGTGATGTTGTATAAGTTATAGAGACAACATACCTTCATGGTCCCTGAACTGATGTTTTTGTGATGTTGTATAAGTTATAGGGACAAACATACCTTCATGGTCCCTGAGCTAATGTTTTGTGATGTTGTATAAGTTATAGGGACAACATACCTTCATGGTCCCTGAGCTAATGTTTTGTGATGTTGTATAAGTTATAGAGACAACATACCTTCATGGTCCCTGAACTGATGTTTTGTGATGTTGTATAAGTTATAGAGACAACATACCTTCATGGTCCCTGAACTGATGTTTTTGTGATGTTGTATAAGTTATAGAGGACAACATACCTTCATGGTCCCTGAACTGATGTTTTTGTGATGTTGTATAAGTTATAGAGACAACATACCTTCATGGTCCCTGAACTGATGTTTTGTGATGTTGTATAAGTTATAGAGACAACATACCTTCATGGTCCCTGAGCTGATGTTTTGTGATGTTGTATAAGTTATAGAGACAACATACCTTCATGGTCCCTGAACTGATGTTTTGTGATGTTGTATAAGTTATAGAGACAACATACCTTCATGGTCCCTGAACTGATGTTTTTGTGATGTTGTATAAGTTATAGGGACAACATACCTTCATGGTCCCTGAACTGATGTTTTGTGATGTTGTATAAGTTATAGAGACAACATACCTTCATGGTCCCTGAGCTGATGTTTTGTGATGTTGTATAAGTTATAGAGACAACATACCTTCATGGTCCCTGAACTGATGTTTTGTGATGTTGTATAAGTTATAGAGACAACATACCTTCATGGTCCCTGAGCTGATGTTTTGTGATGTTGTATAAGTTATAGAGACAACATACCTTCATGGTCCCTGAACTGATGTTTTTGTGATGTTGTATAAGTTATAGGGACAACATACCTTCATGGTCCCTGAACTGATGTTTTTGTGATGTTGTATAAGTTATAGGGACAACATACCTTCATGGTCCCTGAACTGATGTTTTTGTGATGTTGTATAAGTTATAGGAGACAACATACCTTCATGGTCCCTGAACTGATGTTTTTGTGATGTTGTATAAGTTATAGGGACAACATACCTTCATGGTCCCTGAACTGATGTTTTTGTGATGTTGTATAAGTTATAGGGACAACATACCTTCATGGTCCCTGACTGATGTTTTTGTGATGTTGTATAAGTTATAGGGACAACATACCTTCATGGTCCCTGAACTGATGTTTTTGTGATGTTGTATAAGTTATAGGGACAACATACCTTCATGGTCCCTGAACTGATGTTTTTGTGATGTTGTATAAGTTATAGGACAACATACCTTCATGGTCCCTGAACTGATGTTTTTGTGATGTTGTATAAGTTATAGGGACAACATACCTTCATGGTCCCTGAACTGATGTTTTTGTGATGTGTTGTATAAGTTATAGGGACAACATACCTTCATGGTCCCTGAACTGATGTTTTTGTGATGTTGTATAAAGTTATAGGGACAACATACCTTCATGGTCCCTGAACTGATGTTTTGTGATGTTGTATAAGTTATAGGGACAACATACCTTCATGGTCCCTGAACTGATGTTTTTGTGATGTTGTATAAGTTATAGGAAACATACCTTCATGGTCCTGAACTGATTTTTTATGTTGTATGTATAGACCAACTGGTCCCTGAACTGATGTTTTTGTGATGTTGTATAAGTTATAGAGACAACATACCTTCATGGTCCCTGAACTGATGTTTTTGTGATGTTGTATAAGTTATAGAGGACAACATACCTTCATGGTCCCTGAACTGATGTTTTGTGATGTTGTATAAGTTATAGGGACAACATACCTTCATGGTCCCTGAACTGATGTTTTGTGATGTTGTATAAGTTATAGGACAACATACCTTCATGGTCCCTGAACTGATGTTTTTGTGATGTTGTATAAGTTATAGAGACAACATACCTTCATGGTCCCTGACTGATGTTTTTGTGATGTTGTATAAGTTATAGGGACAAACATACCTTCATGGTCCCTGAACTGATGTTTTGTGATGTTGTTAAGTTATAGGAGTATAATGTTTTGTGAGTGATGTATACATTACCTTCATGGTCCCTGAACTGATGTTTTTGTGATGTTGTATAAGTTATAGGGACAACATACCTTCATGGTCCCTGAACTGATGTTTTTGTGATGTTGTATAAGTTATAGGGACAACATACCTTCATGGTCCCTGAACTGATGTTTTTGTGATGTTGTATAAGTTATAGAGGACAACATACCTTCATGGTCCCTGAACTGATGTTTTTGTGATGTTGTATAAGTTATAGAGACAACATACCTTCATGGTCCCTGATGATGTTTTTGTGATGTTGTATAAGTTATAGAGGACAACATACCTTCATGGTCCCTGAACTGATGTTTTGTGATGTTGTATAAGTTATAGGGACAACATACCTTCATGGTCCCTGAACTGATGTTTTGTGATGTTGTATAAGTTATAGAGGACAACATACCTTCATGGTCCCTGAACTGATGTTTTTGTGATGTTGTATAAGTTATAGGACAACATACCTTCATGGTCCCTGAGCTGATGTTTTGTGATGTTGTATAAGTTATAGAGACAACATACCTTCATGGTCCCTGGACTGATGTTTTGTGATGTTGTATATAAGTTATAGGGACAACATACCTTCATGGTCCCTGAACTGATGTTTTTGTGATGTTGTATAAGTTATAGAGACAACATACCTTCATGGTCCCTGAACTGATGTTTTTGTGATGTTGTATAAGTTATAAGGACAACATACCTTCATGGTCCCTGAACTGATGTTTTTGTGATGTTGTATAAGTTATAGAGACAACATACCTTCATGGTCCCTGAACTGATGTTTTTGTGATGTTGTATAAAGTTATAGGGACAACATACCTTCATGGTCCCTGAACTGATGTTTTTGTGATGTTGTATAAGTTATAGGGACAACATACCTTCATGGTCCCTGAGCTGATGTTTTGTGATGTTGTATAAGTTATAGAGACAACATACCTTCATGGTCCCTGAACTGATGTTTTTGTGATGTTGTATAAGTTATAGGGACAACATACCTTCATGGTCCCTGAACTGATGTTTTGTGATGTTGTATAAGTTATAGGGACAACATACCTTCATGGTCCCTGAACTGATGTTTTGTGATGTTGTATAAGTTATAGGGACAACATACCTTCATGGTCCCTGAACTGATGTTTTTGTGATGTTGTATAAGTTATAGAGGACAACATACCTTCATGGTCCCTGAGTGATGTTTTGTGATGTTGTATAAGTTATAGGGACAACATACCTTCATGGTCCCTGAACTGATGTTTTTGTGATGTTGTATAAGTTATAGGGACAACATACCTTCATGGTCCCTGAACTGATGTTTTTGTGATGTTGTATAAGTTATAGGGACAACATACCTTCATGGTCCCTGAACTGATGTTTTTGTGATGTTGTATAAGTTATAGAGACAACATACCTTCATGGTCCCTGAACTGATGTTTTTGTGATGTTGTATAAGTTTATAGGAAACATACTTCATGGTCCCTGACTGATGTTTGTGAGTGTATAAGTTATAGAGACAACATACCTTCATGGTCCCTGAACTGATGTTTTGTGATGTTGTATAAGTTATAGGGACAACATACCTTCATGGTCCCTGAACTGATGTTTTTGTGATGTTGTATAAGTTATAGGGACAACATACCTTCATGGTCCCTGAACTGATGTTTTTGATGTTGTATAAGTTATAGGACAACATACCTTCATGGTCCCTGACTGATGTTTTGTGATGTTGTATAAGTTATAGAGACAACATACCTTCATGGTCCCTGAACTGATGTTTTGTGATGTTGTATAAGTTATAGAGACAACATACCTTCATGGTCCCTGAACTGATGTTTTTGTGATGTTGTATAAGTTATAGGGACAACATACCTTCATGGTCCCTGAACTGATGTTTTTGTGATGTTGTATAAGTTATAGGGACAACATACCTTCATGGTCCCTGAACTGATGTTTTTGTGATGTTGTATAAGTTATAGGGACAACATACCTTCATGGTCCCTGAACTGATGTTTTTGTGATGTTGTATAAGTTATAGGGACAACATACCTTCATGGTCCCTGAACTGATGTTTTGTGATGTTGTATAAGTTATAGAGACAACATACCTTCATGGTCCCTGAACTGATGTTTTGTGATGTTGTATAAGTTATAGAGATAACATACCTTCATGGTCCCTGAACTGATGTTTTGTGATGTTGTATAAGTTATAGGGACAACATACCTTCATGGTCCCTGAACTGATGTTTTGTGATGTTGTATAAGTTATAGAGACAACATACCTTCATGGTCCCTGAGCTATGATGTTTTTGTGATGTTGTATAAGTTATAGAGACAACATACCTTCATGGTCCCTGAACTGATGTTTTGTGATGTTGTATAAGTTATAGGGACAACATACCTTCATGGTCCCTGAACTGATGTTTTGTGATGTTGTATAAGTTATAGAGACAACATACCTTCATGGTCCCTGAACTGATGTTTTTGTGATGTTGTATAAGTTATAGGGACAACATACCTTCATGGTCCCTGAACTGATGTTTTTGTGATGTTGTATAAGTTATAGAGACAACATACCTTCATGGTCCCTGAACTGATGTTTTGTGATGTTGTATAAGTTATAGGGACAACATACCTTCATGGTCCCTGAACTGATGTTTTGTGATGTTGTATAAGTTATAGGGACAACATACCTTCATGGTCCCTGAGCTAATGTTCTTTACTAGGGCCTTTACACCCTCCTCCCACTGGAATTTTTGAATGTACACTTCTCTGGAAAAAACAGAGACACCAATCAAAATCAATGTTTCTTCCATAAGCATTACAATCTTACAATCACATCTGAAAATGCTAGTTAGTTATGCATAAGACCTGTTAGAAAACATCATATAGTTGACAGAGCTTGCTCCAATTCACAATAAAAGTTTTGATTGTGGGTCAGAGGTCAAGGTCACACAAGTCTGCATTAAAAATTTTAATGACAGGAAACACATAAGGTCACATATAAAAACTCTTCAAAATACTTCATACTGTTAACATATTGTAGCCAGAAATTAAGAGCTTTAAACATAGGTCAAAGTTCAAGGTCAAGGTCAACTGTGCGGCAAATGAAAAGATCTTGCACACAGACAACACATGCAATATTCATGTTTACACCTACAGTTCCAGGGTTTTGTTTTCAGATTTGATGTTAGAACTTACCCAGACTACTTTTAGGGAGGTACCTCATCAGGTTGCCGAGGGCACGGACGGCGTTGGACCGAACCTTGTCACTATCCTGGCAGGCTCGGGTTGCCGTGGTGAAAAGTTTCTGTAGCAACATGTTAGAGAAGTCCTGTAGAAACTGAGCATCACCCTCTGTCCTGGAATTACAATACATCATTATTATTGTAGAATGTTACATTGATGATATATGATAGTAAAAAAGGTTACAAGCAGATTTTCTTAATTTGTCATATTATGGACTCTTCAATTAAAAATATCAATTGGAATAATAAGTTTGTATTATGACCCACTTGTTAAGCACCAATGCATCACAGAGATTGGCCAGTGACCATGCCGTCTTCAGGCGTACATTCAGACTGGTGTCTGTCATACTTTTAAGTATGGAGTTAGCAGCATCAGCGATAAAGGAGACATCCTGAAAAAATGGATTGGGACAAAAATTCAGATAACATTAGTATGAGGCACACACAAAATTTTAATTGAAATACATTGTTATCTAAAAGCTGGGAGAAGTGTAGATAGAGTTTTAGCTATACTTTATTAGAGTGCGGTGAGTTAAAATTATGAGAATTGTTTGTAAGGATCCTCAAAATATTTTGAATTGATGATAATTTTAGCAGTTAAAATACAAAATGATATGAATATAGTTAAGATCTATGGTAGAAGACCTTGCTTTTTATTTGAAACCTATTTATGTTTTACCCTGAAGTTGAAAATGACTGTAAGCCAATTAAACTGAATCTTTATTCCGTTCAAGTTGGTTAAAGGATTGATTCTCCATTGTTCTAATGTTAGAGAATCCGTCGTCTCTTTACAATTAAATATAGATTTAGCTCATTGATCAAATCCTTTTTGTTTTTGACCTACTTCTCTGAGACAGGGGTAGAGGACGTAGACTCCAACAGCTCTGACCGCCGCTGACCGTACGATCCTGTCGTCATCAGACGTCAGACCCAACACTAGAGTGATACATAGAATCCTCTTGTCCATCTGGAAATGGATATGCTGAACAATTTAGTAAGGGTTAATGTTGGTGTATTAAAAGGAAAATTTATATGTTGAACAGTTTGGTAATGTTGGTGTATTACAAAGACAATTTATAACAGTTTTCTCAATAAAGGACCTCAGGTTCGGTTTACAGTGTGCACACAGTAATTGATAATATTTGTATGAAAGTATTCTTACTAACTAAAGATGAAACTTAATTATTGCCCTATACTGTATACCAAATTATCTTATTTTTGACTATTTCATAGCCAATTAGAATTCGTGAAAATAAATCACCACAAAAAGATTTAAACTATACAGTACATTTGTACCATTAAAGTTTCCATAAACATTGCTGCAAAAATAAGTTCGCTTACAGTAGTGAAATCATCGTCTGAATGTAGAAGGCTAGTGATACAATATTTGCCTTAATCACTCCTGTATAAACACTGTGCTTGTTTTTTGTTATATATCTATGTTATATCTTACAGGTAGAACGGTGAACACCTCTGGACCGACATTTGAGATACAGTCACATGACGTAGCCCTCACAGCATTGTTTGTCTCCGTCTGTAATATGTTCGGTAACGGTCCCATCAACATGAAAACCCAGAACTCCTTCGCCTTGACAAAGAAAATTGAAATAGAAAATCTTACAGAATTTTATATTTTTGATGTCTGGTAAAACAAAATTGAAATAATGGTAGAGAATAATTACAGTCAAACCGGCCTGAACGGCAACCTTAAATACTGTAAACCAAGTTTTTTCCCATATAATTTACTTTCGCGATCAGAGTAAATTCATAAAGGTTTATCTCCATGAATATCATCTAAATCTCGCTTAAGTTTTGTTTTAATTCCGCGAAAGTTAATATTCATTAACTTGTTTTCAAAGCAAATCATGAACTTTAATAACCGCGAAAGAAAGTTGGTTTATAGTAAGTGGCAATTTACAGTCCTCCCAATGACACTCTATAAACAGCCATCCGTCATGCATCAGCAGACAATTTCTGTCAGTCCTTTGGGTGGCTGCTTTACAATACATGTATTATACATATTTGACAGTAATCTATAATCTTATAAGATGAACTGGATTTATATCAATATATGATGTGGACGAGACAGCACATGATGGATACCACCCTGCATATCCTATGTCGTGGCAGGAACATAAAAACACTTTTTAAAAGCCCCTGTCTGTAACATATTCCTATGAGTTTTTGCAGAGTTGATAACAAGCTTACACTATAACTCACCAATTCCGCAGTAATTCTGTTTTCTGGACCATCTTTCTCAGCCATCTGTACATCTTGTAGCATTACTTGTGTTAATACATCAAGGAGCTGGAATTAATACATATCACTAAAACTATGACAGCAGTATTTAATAAACATGTCAACAGAAATGGATAGAAAAACATTATCAATAAGCTTACACAACAAATACAAACTCACATCTACAGTTGATCATGAACCCATTATACGGGGATAAAAGCCTCAATGAAAAATTTGAAAACCTCCCTTTCACCATTAAAACGAAATTTCCATTAATGGTTGTTTTTTAATCTGAACTTTGAGTTAAACATTATCTTCAACTTGAAAGAGTTCGAGATCACAAAGTATTTTGTTTACTATTATTATTTTTTAAATAATTTTTATAAAAAGTACTATTAACAATAACTGTTCACAGGGATATTATTGCATGTAGAAATTTCATTAAAACAGACTTAAAACTGCTCCTGATGTGATCATTTTTGTACTGTCGATCTATAAGATAATTATTTGTGTGTTAAAATTTGCAGTTGTATGTCAGTGAATGGATATATTCATAGATATTAAATGAAAGTGATCCATGCCATGAATTTTTCCACTTTAACTAAAATCAAATGTTAATACCCCATCAATAACGTAACCCTAGTAGTGCTGAGGACGCCTTTTGGCTGTTTACCTTGATTGTGTGAAGTCTAACCACTTGATCCGAGTCTTGCATACACTTGTGTAACAAATCTCTTAGTACAGCTAAACTATTCCTGTAACAATAACATTAACATTATACATTTGTTGACTTGGTTGCAGGTTAACATGTGTAATTTTGAACCAGAGGCCTAAACTGTTACCGAATAGGAAAGAAATAATTTTGGGAATTGAGATTTATTTTCAGTGTAATCAACTACTATATTGAGTTACTTGATAATTATAGAAACCATCATAATAAATACAAAATAATTAATAAATAATTTTTAAAATTAATATACTGCAAGTTACTTTTAATTGTTAATACCACAAAGCTCATAGCCTATAAACCCAGGAAAAATTTAATATGTCTATGGAGATTATAAATTGACAGATCGACAGCTATCAAGCAAACAACACGTGACTTTGCATTTTGTATGGTGTATCCTACAATGTTTACTCCAACATTGAATGGAAACATGTGTGTGTGAGCACGAGGCATGGCTTGAGTGCAAATACACAGGAACCAATTTCAAACCGTTTGCTATTCAACCCACCTTATGATAGGGAAGTAGCCTTTTGTAAGATGAGCTAATACTTGTAAGGACTCCAATCGGACAGGAAGTGGCTCTAAATGAGGCTCAGTCCAGTCGCCATGGTGACCTGTATATGGTAAAATGTTCTTCATACAAAGTTTGATCATCCAGGAAGTTTCGCGGGCATGAGCCTGTAGTAACTTGTCCGAGAACACAGGGGTCAAAGTTCCAGGTGACCCAACCCCTGAACCTTGACCCACAGGAGGGGTCACGACCCCTGGGGAAACACTTCGCAACTGTCCATCACTTGAATGTTTGTCAGATTTTTCAGAATTATTTTGTGAATTGTCTCCATGGTTACTCGCAGATCTTACAGGTTCTGACTCCGGTGGTTGGTTGGTGTCGGGTGGTAGAGATGTGGATAGCGGGGGTCGGGACGGCTGAATGATGTGACAGATCTCCATCAGTGGGGGCTGTATAGCAGCTACAGCACCAAAACAGGTCAGACAGGCTACTCTCACATTAGGATCTGTATAATGATAATGTATCATTAGTATAACTATATATATTGAGTACATTGAAAGTACACTGCATGCATAAAATTTGTTGTTGCTTAATTAGAAGTAAACAAATGGTCCTTTTGTTACTTTCAAATGAAACTAACACTTAATATTATTAAAGTGACATTTGGTTTGGTTTATTTATTTTTACGTCCTATTAACAGCCAGGGTCATGTAAGGACGTGCCAGGTTTGTTATTAAAGTGATATACCATATTATCAGTTTATATATTGGAGGGTTAAAAATTTTGCGATTTTGATTCAAAACAAGAAAATTTAATTTCAAAAATCAAAATTTGGTGTTCAAAATCTTACTAATGTTGGATAAATATTGTTGAAGTCATACCTCTGTGGCACAAAGATGGAAAGTGACCATCAAAAGCTCTTCATAATCTTGATATGTTATAATTGTAAAAACTTGCCCCTTTTAAGATTTGATATACATACCTCTATGGTTTAGGAAGTTACGGACGAGTTTGATGACTCTAGAGAGAAGTCCAGGCTTCATTCTATGGTAGGGTACATTACCGATCAGGATCGCTATACACTGGACAACAAAATACAGACAATCATTGTATTTAAATCAACATCTAGAAAAACATCAACATAATAATTATCAAAATGGCTATAATACTTCCAAACGTTAACATTTAAAGAATTTCAAGTTCATTTCATCATTGAATTTGTCCCAACGAGTAATTTGAAAGTCCAGACACAAATCATTACTTTCATATCGTTGGTAGGAATTAATGGAGAATAGAATCCAATTTTAGCTCACAATCTGCAGAACCATTGAGCACAACTTGATTAGGAAACAAATCATATTATAATGCTGTAAACCAACTATTTTTCAGCAACTTAATACATTTATTTATAAAAGTCATTTCATTTTGTGATTTACTAATTTTTTTTTATGGTGCTTTATTTTCAATTCCCCACAATTACCAAAATTTAATAGCATTCTAATATATAGTGGTTTACAGTAATATTGTTCTATAGAATAATAAAATGATGCTTTCATTATAAAGTAGACATTACTGACCTTGATCAGTTGTGTGAGAGTGAGAGGATAGTTCTCTGACACCAGAGCCAGCAGTAAACACCGGTGTAGCTCCCTGATAGTTGAGCCAAGGACGGACGAAAATGGTGTGAAGGCTGTCATCTGTTCACTGTAAGAAAATAATGGAACATAATATCATATCACATTTGTTATTACAGTAAAACAATGTTATCCTAATGTTAAAGATCTTGTATAATTCTAAATAGGATAGGTAGTGTAGAGATTACCACCCTTACAGAAAGCTTAAGTGTGCAGCAATATTGCTGCAATATAGCAGCTATATTGCGGTGCACTGATCTGTGTGCAGCAAGTGACTGCAGCAATTGAGCAGGTTAGTGCGGCTAGCCGCACCGTTCTGGCATTATTGCCGCACTAATATTTTGTTGCAGCTATATTGCCGCAATATTGCGTCTTTCGTGCAAGAAACTTTTCTTTAAAATCCTGTGTGCAGGAATAGTGCCGCAAATTTTGACCTGAATTCAAAAATTGATTCAAGAGGTTGTGGTGTATGAAGGACAGAGGTAATGGAAACTTCTTCTATTGGATTTATGACAAGTTACAAGTGGATGTAGTCTGATAGTGTTTTGGATTTGATAAGGTTTGTTGGTGAAATTTAAGCAATGTAATTGGTTTTTTTTTTGTTTATAGTCATTTTATGTCACAAACACTTAAATGTGCATGTATATATAGCTTTATTTAATTCATGTGTCCTGGAACAATAATTTTCATTTGATGCTGATAAGGTAATTCTTGGTCAAGATTAAGACCAATTTCATCACCAAATGAATTCAAAAGGTTATTGCATAATGCGCATGTACCAAGAATCAAAAGAAAGACTCTTGTGATTTTTCAAACTTTTCCATTTATACCTTTGTACTTGTTTAAACATAAACCAGGAAGCTAACGGCTATGGTGCCACAACTATGTGCGGCTTTGTTGCGGCAAATGTATGTGCTGCTTTGGTGCGGCAAGTGTGTGCAGCTATGGTGCGGCAAACTCATTTGCATACGAAAAGTATGTATTGGCGCAATATTGCTGCAACTATGTGCCACTTTGTTGCGGTAAGTGTGTGCAGCTTTGGTGCGACAAGTATGTGCAGCTATGGTGCGGCAAGTGTGTGCGGCAAACTCATTTGCATACGGAAAGTATGTATTGCAGCAATATTGCTGCTATATTGCTGCAACTGTGTGCCAGAGGCCTTATATTTCTGTAAGGGCAGGTAAGCAACATTTCACCATGCCGACCAGGGTTCGATCCCCGATGCAAAATAAATAAAATTTATATATTTTTTATAGAACCTAGCCAAACTTGACACCCAAGAATCAAACTATCTTTGATGCTCAAGATTAAAAATCTTTGATCTTGAACATTTGGTTAACTGGGATTTTATTCAACATCATTAAGTATCAGAAATTCCTAATAAATCTCTAAATCGCAAAAATAAATTGCAGTGAAAATGTCTTGGACAGAAAATGAAACATTAAGGTAAGAATTTTTGTCAGAATGAAAGGGTGAAAATGGAGACAATTTAGAGAACTACAGTACCATTTACTATTTTCACTTCAAAAGGGATACAAGGGAGACAACTATTGTACTTACCTGTCCTCCGCCAGAGCCAGAAACGCCTTTGTTCCATCTACCAGGGCAGTGAGGGCTGCTAAGGCTCCCATACGACACTGTAACACAATCATACAATCAGTCTTCTAGAGGCCATACAATTTATGACATGTCCGTCTACTGTAAACCAACTTTCTTTCGCATTTAATTCACTTTCATGATTTTTACGATCTAAGTAAATTCATGAATGTTTATCTCTGCTGATTAATATACACATCACTTATATTGATATGGAATTATATTCAATGTTAAGATCCATGAACGTTAATCTACGCAAACTTGTATTGAAATGGAAATTGCAAAAGTTAGAGGCTGCAAAAGAAGCTTGGTTTATAGTATATAGATACCAGTACTTTGGGGACAAATATGAAATGATATGAATGTGTACAAAGCTAATAAATAATATTCAGGAACAGATTTTGTTGATATATAACCATTAGACAATAGAAATGTTAATATATACCTTTGGAGATGGATCTTTCAGTATTATAGTGAAGAGTGTTTGGACCTGAGGACTATTTCCGGCAGCACTGGAGTCAGGAATAAAACACGACCAGTATCCAAACATCAGGCGACGATCAGTGGTCTGTATAAAAGATAGTTTAAAGTAAGTTATAAAGTAAACTGGTTTTTTTCTTTTTTTTTATCGATTCCATGAGAGTCTCTTTAATCATTTTCTAACAATATAGTCTTATGAGAACCAAAGACAAAGTCATAGTCTTACTATTATTTGTACCCAGCAACTGGCTCATGTAGACTTTTTATACTCAACCCATATGTGATAGAGAAGAAGTAGAATCCTGAAGATATAGATTAGCAACCATGGCCAATGTCTTGTTAAAGATCATGCATACTGTAAAACGTGTTCACAAGCAACGTAAGGAATTAATTTGCAATATCAAAAATTTGTCATCATGTTGCAAAATAATGTTTGATACCTTTGGAATTTAAAGTTATTCCAGACTAACAATGACATAAATCAGCCATTTATACACAATACAAACCTTTATAACTGTGTGTAGACAAGCAAGTGCACACTGCCTGACCTTGGTATGGTATGACCTCATCCTTGACCCCTGACCTCCTTCAGTATCCGAATAATCTGAATCTGAACTACTGATCTTTGCCCAGACAGGCCTGGTTTCCATTGATGAGCCTAATACAGCTGTAGCTGTTGAGCCCTGACCTTCAGTGTGAACACCATCACCATCTAAGGTCAAGGTCATCTCATCACCCTCCTTGTTCTTATTGTGTTTCTCTGGTGATTTCTTTGCCTTCTTTTTCTTTGTTTTCTTATTGTTCTGTGGCTTGGACGCACCTTGATTTTCTTCCTCTGTTTTCTGTTCTCCTTGCGACGCCGGTGACTTAAAGGAAGGTGTAGCATACTGACTCATAGGTGTTGGAATGAGTCGATCAGGGACACTCACTGGGACGCTGGATACACCATGAAACATGTACGTCTGAAAAAGTCACAGAAATACATCTATCAAACAATCTCCCTTCTGTTGGGGCTGGAAGTCACATTCATCACAATATACCATATTTTCCGGACAATAAACCGCACCTGTGTATAAGCCGCAGAGGCCTTTTTTTACGATTTTTTCAGGTTTTGTACACGTATAAGACGCACCGTTATATAAGCTGCACCCAAAAGTTAGGCCCATGTACCCACGTAACCATCTGTGTACATACGATCGATCTCTATTGAAGTAGGGGTAATGCTTATCGATCGTTTAGAATCACGAAAATTGTCTGTAAACTTGTACTGTAAATATATAACAAATAAAACTCACTATGATGTAAACATCTTTAGCAAAATGGACTTGGTCATGTTTCTGTTCCTTGTTTATTCTGCTATTACGTAAGCCTACTTTGTGGAAACAAACATGAAATTTTCGTTGTGTAGAAATTTTTCGTAGTTTTCTTGGTTACAATGAAATTTGTTTTTATACAGTCGTTGAATAATTTAAATAAAGATTAACCACAAATATTTCTATTAACAAAATAATTTCAATGTTCCATACCATGAAAGAAAGTTATAGTATTTGCTTTTGCACTTTTTCCTTTAATAATGACAAGAAATGATAGTTGTTAAGTGATCTTCTTTAAAATATGAATTGTTTGTAAGATGAGTACAGTCAAGTCCACCAAAGGCCTTATAAGGGAGTGAGAAATTTTTTATAGCTATATAATATTTATTCTCAGCCCTATATTGCATTGAAATTGGCAATTTGGAACTCAAAAAATTAGTTTTATAAAGCAGGTGGTCTTTTAATATCATGAGGTGGTTGCAAAGCTAGGTTTACTGTACATCAAACTTACCCTAATAGCAGCTAGTAGATTGCCTAGTTGGTCTGTTGGCATGACTTTGGTGGCTGCCAGGAGATTCTGTAGGCCTCTTAATGAACAGATCAACACCTTTAATAGAGAGAACAGCATTATCAGCATTTAAACATTCACAACGAACAGATCAACACCTTTAATAGAGAGCACATCATTATCAGCAAAATAAACACTCAATACTTAGAATATATATAACCAGTTTGTAGAAAATAGAATCTACAACAACAAATGTTTTTTCATTATCTTGGATTTTACCATCTATCGGAATGTCAAAATAAAAATGATTTCTGAATCAACAGCACATTATATCTAGTCTATCACACTAACAAAGTTTTTAATAAAATCAAAACCAACTTCTCATTACAAACTTAAATTCGAAATCACTAATCTTAGAAAAAAAATACTTGTAGAATTCGCGGAAAAGTGATTTTAATGGACTCTGATGTCTTGGTTGAAGTTGAAAGTGCACACAATGAACTCCTGTTCTGTACAACATTTTGTATCATTAATCATTCTCCCATTAAATCATTAACACTATTACACTAATGTTTGAAACTTGCAACAGGAAGCTAATGAATGACCAGCTGTTTTCTGTTTTACTGCGGAATACCTTGCATTGTGTATTTGTCTCCATCTTTGTAACAGGGACAGTACGTAGAATGTTCATAAACACCTCAAAACATGTCAATGTGTGGTGATCCTCTAGATACGACTGGCCTGCCACTCTAGAACACCAACAGTAAATCAACTTAATTAAATAAGTTTTGAAAATTAATGTTTAAAATTAGAGCTACGACAATATGTATTGTTATAGGACTCTCTATTTAAATGTAAATAGTATTTTTGATTGTTACGACACGATACTGCTTGAAAATCATTACAAAAACACATATCCTCAGAAATTATTGACTAGTCAAGTCTGACTGTTGACTGGAAGAGGAATGCTTGCACATGCTTAATTGTTGAGGTCAAACACCGATGCACCAGGCCAAAATATTCAACAAACATCTTTCCTCAACAGAAGCTTAAGATTGCATTACAATGATTTATTTCTGTAATAAAGCAGTTGTTAAATGTCATTTTAGTCAAGAGTATTTCATGATCATGTTGTAATGTTAGAAAATTTATTACTGCTCCACTCTCATACTTCAACCTACTTGATGGTGAGATTTTCGATACACTGGATAACTCCACGTAGGACATCCTCGTCACAGCCCTGCTCTGATAACAATGGAATCAGTACTCCCTGGGTCTTATCTAGGAGTGTATCATGGTGCTGGAACAAAAGATCAAACTTTGTTATGCTAGAGTTGTCATCCTGGTCTTCTTGACACAAGAATCTTTATTTGAAGTCATATTGTACCCATATCCTTTTTAAGCATAGAAATGAAAAGGAGGCCACTCTTTTAATTTGCTGATTGTCAATTCAAATTACACAGACCAGCCCCCTTTTATCTGAAAAGAACCCCAATTAGGGAGCACCCAGCATAAACCCTGTGTACTAAGGAAACAGAGCTACTTCAGTGACAATCAGTTTTAAAATCAAACAAAGATCATGGCAAGCAACAAGAAACAAAATATATTTGTGAAATCAATTTTTTTGATATTACCCATTCTCTTTATTGTTCTGTTTAGGATTCAAAATACATTTTCCAGTTGATTGTCATCTAGAATACAATCGCAGAGCCAAAAGATCTAATCCCAATCACATGAAGATTTGAAACTGAAATGGCTGATTTTAGTAAGATACCCAAAATTTGTAATCTTAATGAGTTTTTGAGGAAATCATTTAACAACATGAGGTCAGGAGTTCTCTACCTTTGTAAGCTGCCCACAGCATTCGTACACCACTGCCCCGAGAGCCAGGAGAATCTCTGATCGAGTCCATGGCTGACATCTCTGTAAGGCTGATATCAGATATTCTGTCACCAAATGCAGGGTCTGAACTGTCAGCTTCAACTGAAAAATAATCAAAGTCTTCAGTCAATATTGAGTACTTTAGTATTATTGAAGTTTTCAAGCACTTCCTACATCTATAAATAGATGGCATTATAAGTATATACAAATCTATCAATGTGTTTTCTATAACCCTGGGCCTTAGTATGGTAGAGTGGTAGAATCACCAATGTAAAAGTCATATTTAAAAGTCATGTGGGTAACACTATTGCGGGTATATAACATCAAAGTAGTCAACATCCATCAGGGCTTTTTCTCACTGCTTTGGGAATAAGGCCTGTGGCTTTGAATTTGGGAAAATGGTGCACCAAAATCAAGATTTGGGAAAATTATGAAATAAAGCATATACAAATAAGATTTTTTATTTCAAATATTTAAAGCCTTAACCAACTAAGTTCATTCAATATTTTTGAATAGTTTTCAAGAAACAGATTTTGGGAAATTTTAGACTTGAATTGGGAAAAATTCAGAGGTTTTGCCATGGGGAATGGGGCCAATTTTAATCATGCTGAAAAAGCCCTATCAATTCATGTACAAATGCATGTATCACTGCAGTTGAAAAATTAAAAGATAAAAAATATAATCAAACTTTCAAGTGCATTGGAATATTATTACAGCTAGTATATAAAACACATGTAAGATTAGATTTGTTAAACAATTGCTTGCATGCAGAATGAAAAAAATAAGTATAAATTCATTGCAATATATCATTACATGTAAAATACAGCTTATTATCACTATGGTTCATAGAGGATCTGAGTCTGACAACATCTCAAATGGGCTGGGCTACCGGTCACATTCTGATCACCTTTATACTCCCGGAACCTTGCATTTTCTCTAGATCTAGATCTGCCTATCGCTTTCTACATGTACATCAACTGAAAACGACAATAAGGTGATAAGAGTGATAATAAGGATCTGTATTTTAATCAGAATGAAATTCACATAAACTTACCTGCTGCTTTGCTGTAAAGTTGAATATGGCTTGACAAATTTTGACAAGAAATCTTTCTTCATATAATGGGACAACACTACAAAACTTGTTTATCAGTCTGTTGGCCTCCTGCAAATGAAAATAGGAATTATAAGAAGACTTTATATTTCTTCCTTTTAAATCATCAAACCATCATTAAATGGAAACACAATTTTATACATGTGTAGAAGAACAGGGAAAATACACATATGATCCCTGTCGAGGGCACCGACCAGGAATCGAACCTGAGTCTCCGGTGTGAAAAACTACGGCTCTACCAACTGAGCCAAAGAAGCATGCTCCGTCAGTTGAGTAACAGAGACCGTATTTAACACTATGTACAAACCACACCGACCCACTCCTTTTACACTACTCCCCCTGTTTTTCTTGAGATTTCCTAAATCTCAACCCAAGACTCTTTAACCACCTTTCATGGGTTATTTAGCTGGGCGCCAATGTAGAAGTACAGGGAAAATATATAATACACATTTTATTCCTGTCAAGTGCCCCGAGCACGAATCAAACCAGGGTCTCCAGTGTGAAAAACTACGGCTCAACCGACTGAGCCAAAGAAGCATGCTCCGTCAGTTGAGTGACAGAGACCGTATTTATCACTATGTACAAACCACACTGACCCTTCCTTTTACACATGATATATATAAATTTTATCCTAGGTTTAGCTGATGCCATTGTGACGATACTCAGATGGTCATTTCAGCTGCACAGTCCATCATCAAGCTTTTATTGCATGCCTGGCTACGTATACCAATACAGAATGTCATCATTTAAAGCTAGACTCTGACTAGTTTTTAATTTGTATTCAATACCTAATTTTTTCAACATTCTGTCATTTTTGTCTGGGGATAACTTATATTTGTGAAATTGTCTTATTTGGGGCGAATCGTCCTGTTACCATGATCCACTTGGAGTACGGTTAAAACGGCCCCACTGCAATAACGGCCCCAGTTAAAACGGCCCCAGTCGAAACGGCCTCACTTTTATGTAGGCAGATATAAGACAAAGCTTATGACGGAACACATTGAGATTAATTAAAAGTAAATTTAAATGAATGAACATGTTTGTTGTCTATCTTATTAAAGATGGTTGGTTAGGTTAATACTGTATACCTACATATACAAGTAAATGATGTTTCAAATGATGATTTTTTTTTACGTTCACGATCTCTAGCAGCGTTTGATAGATCTAATATTCAAGTAAGAAATCAATTTGAAATGTCTTCAAAATACTTTTAGTATTGATTTCTCATCGATTCATGTATGGTTGAGACGAAGATATTGTTGAAAAGGGAAGTGCTAGCATTTAACTGGGAAATTACTTGTACTTGTTTAGTAGGAGTTTTTGATATTTTGACAAACGGAAAATATTGAGAATGCAGTTAAAGTAATAAATATATTCAAATCTTTAATTATTGCAATTTTTTTCAATATGTTCAGTGTGTTGATTATATACATTTGTCTTCTAAATGTTCACTGTAAAATATGTGGTAAGTTTTGCTTGTAACATTATCTTACAAAACGAATTACATGTAGCTCACATATCAGTATCTAAGAAATTACAAGAAATAGATTATCTTTCTCATTAATTAAATAGAAAACGTCCAAATGATAGTATGTGAAACATTTTGTAAACTATTAGAAATCAAATGTACATGTGTCAAAAAGTTAGTGAATTTGAGCAAATGATTGTTCTTAGTTATGAAAGACGTTAAAATAAGTTTTAATTATGTGAATTATGATAACATGCACTGAAATTTCGAAGAGAACGGCTTGAGTTTTACATGAGACCAACAGAATGTATGAGGCAGCATTGAATTGTATCCTTTATATATAGACAAGTATTGATTTACTAATATTCATGATTTGATTTGTTCTTTCCCGTACAGTTTACCGTAATTTTGTGGGATATCAGCGCCTTTACAATTACACCGTATACACTATATAATTACCATATAATTAGGTATACACTGACCACGGCTAATTCATCTTGTGGTGACAACTGTCAATCATAACTTGTTATGGGTTCAGATTCTCTATTTGCTTTGGGTTTACAGTGACGATATACGCCACACTCGCACAACTTTGATAAAAACATACATTCTTGATAAAATTGAAATGTATTGTAGTAGAGAAAGAGAGCACAAAACTTGGTCTTAATCTTAATTACAGTAATGTTCTTTTCTAGGGCTAATGAAATATAGTTACAAAGATTATTTTATTCTTTTATATTTTGTGCATTAAGTAATTGAGCATTAATTAAGTAATTGAACCAACTTAAACATGTTGGAATATCGGACAAAAAAAATGGTTTTCTAATATGAAATCTTCATACACTTTGCACTTTTAAGGAAATAAAATTCACCCTCACTATCGTTATTGCAAAATGCAATATTCTCCTTTCTCTTCTCCTTTCTATATATAACTACACCTTATGCAGATAACCGAGATGTATGCAATAATAAGATGTTTGTATGAAGTTAATTCGAAAGTATTTCCAGCAAAAGCCATCTGTATTAATGTTTTTGTTTTTTTACCGAGGCTATGGAAAAATAAAATTAAAGCTTTCGAATGAAATATGATTGTGTCTATGACCCACAGTCCGTTCTTAGTCTCCGTGATGAACACGTATATTTCATTGACTATATTAAAAAACTAAATGTACATCGCTAGAACCGTGACCAATTTCACGGCTATTTGCGTCCAATTTGATCATTCGTTGATCTAATAATAAAATATCAGAAACAAAAGTATCCATAATTTAACATTTATTCTGCCAAAGAAATGTTTTACAGAGGTGTATAATTTACAATGTAGTGTTGTTAGAATAAATAGTTTCCAATTTGAAAAAAATACGTTGTACAAAAGAAAGAACAAAACACAGCAAGAAAACCTATCAAAGATATTAAACAATTTCACTGTAACAAGCATTGTAGAATATCTAGGCATAAATTCTACATGTATAATGAAATGATTAGTTACAAATTAGTGCCGTCAAGGATTTATATGTCTCATATACGTCCTTGGTGCCGTGTTTCGTATTTTTCTATCATTATAATGTACAAGACAATATATAAATTCTTATAAATAAAATAAACAAAATCAACGCTGAATATAAGCTGAAATAAACATGTGTTCCTTTTTTAAACATTTTTTGTAACGGGGCCGTTATTGCAGTGGGGCCGTTCTGACTGGGGCCGTTTTAACAGTGGGGCCGTTTTAACTGGGATTCATCCACTTTTGCATTATTCTGCAATCGTTATCAGTGGATATTAACGCTTCGGTAAGACACATTATTATTGGTTTCTATATATACAAATAGTTATAATTTTAACTATGACTCATTTGGAATGAGCTTTCTTTCATTCTACACGATGCAATATCTGACTGCCATAAACATACATCTTCTCTGACGATCTTCATGTAATATTCCATCGAATTAATTTCATCAAGAAGTAAATTAAAGTTAGTTCTTGATCCTTCATCACCCTGGCGATAGTTGAATCCATTTAAACGTGTATAACACTGTAAAAATCGTTCTCTTTCGGCTAAATTGCCGTCTGCGTCTTCCATGTTGCAACTTTGGTATCTACATCGGAACTCCTCTCGTTCATCTCACATCGGTCAAAGGTAAATCTAGATACAACCCGAACGTCACTGTAGAGTAATCATTATTTATTTCAGAAATAAATAGGGAACTGATATATCTGAACCCTTAAAAGGATCTTTCAGTCAAGTTAATTAATATATATATTTAATTTAATTATGATTTTTTATTTGTAAAGTTTGCATAATGAACACTTATTCAATATGGCGGCGCCCATACGACTTCATGCGCTGTGTTGCCGGGTAAAGATTCCGAACACAATTAAACGGTGTAAACGACATTTTTCTTTCGCTGTAAACAGAAAGTGTCAACCTCGGGATGACGTGGAATATGATGCTGATTGTACAAATTTATTCATGTTTGAGTTTATATTACTTTCGATTTTTTATTTGTAAAGTTTGCATAATGAACACTTATTCAATATGGCGGCGCCCATACGACTTCATGCGCTGTGTTGCCGGGTAAAGATTCCGAACACAATTAAACGGTGTAAACGACATTTTTCTTTCGCTGTAAACAGAAAGTGTCAACCTCGGGATGACGTGGAATCAAAACAAACACATTTTGGCTACGAATCCATTCCAGAACAGGAAAAAGAGGAAAGAGGTTAGTTATGAAACTGATGCAACTTACCCAGTTGCTCAATGTCAGTGAATGTCAGCTTCAATTAAATATGATAACAAAAATGTCTTAACATTTTGTTGAGGCCTCTGACCATTGTTTATGTTTCTTAGAGGTGATGCATCAGATGCATGCTTTGTGTTTAAAACATGTATGTACTGGGTATAAATGCAATTGGGTATTTTTGGCATTTTCATTTATTTTGACTTTAAATTATGTTAACTTTACTAATGTCCACCAATCTTAATTTCAAATTCGAAATTGTTGATGATTACATTAAATTGATTCAAACAATCTTTTTAGGAAGAAAAAAAATCTTTTTTTTTCAGTCTATGAAGTATTTAAAAATGTTGCTGGCACTTATGACCTGATGAATGATGCTATGAGTATGGGCATCCATCGAGTATGGAAGGATCAATTTATTACCAGACTCGCCCCACACCCAGGGACAAAGCTGCTGGACGTGGCTGGTGGAACAGGTACAGTAACATAATTACATTGTTACAATCCTGTCTATAAAGTCCACCAAAGAGACAGATGATCTTTATAGCCATTTTTACAAAGGGATGGTCGCTAAGGCAAGTTTGACTGTATATAAGTAATGGGCATTGGTCAATCATTGGTAACCAGTGAGCATCCGGTTAGTTTCCCGTAAGTGTTACAGAATAGACTTTCAACTATATACCCACAGGTAATATATATGCTATATGTGAACTAGCAAGTTGTTTGAAAGTATAAAAGGAGAGTAGAATGTAATCAATCATCAGTGAACAGTTAGCTAAAAAAGAAGTACAATTATTTTTCTTTAAAATAAATGCACCTCCAATTGATTTTCCAGAAAGATTTCTCAAATGTATAAATAACACTCAAACTGGTTCCTTTAGCTATGGCATAGCAGGTAAATTTTCACGTTTTCACTGAAATCTGCAAATTCTTATCATTATGTCTAAGGACAATAGTTCAAAGAACTTTAGGAATGGTAAATTTAATCTCCGTAAATATGGCCTGTTAAAAAACCAGGAAATATTGACCCTACAAATTTAAAGTGCTATTTAAATACAGTACAATCTAATTAAAATTAGATATGTCGCTCTCCGCAAACCGTCCGCTCGTAGAAGCGAACAGTCAACGGAGAGGGACATAGAAGATAAAATTTTAGTTAGATTGAAATACATTAGTGTGTAGAAATATTTTATAAAAATGATAGTGCTGGATAACTGATACAATGATCTTGTTTCTATTTATAGGGGACATTGCATTCAGATTCCTGGAATATACAAAATCGTTGGAGAACAAACAAGTAATATCTAATACAGAATCCGGTGACGAATCAGACTTTGATTTAACTACAGACATTTCAGCTCAGGCTTTTGGTATTCCTCAGCATTATGCAGAGGATCAAGATTGTTTAGCATCTGACTCTTCTTCAAGTTCATCTAATGAAGAGGCTGAGTCAAAGGTCAATTCGTCAAAAACCCATGTTACTGTCTGTGATATCAATAAGGAAATGCTGGAAGTCGGGAAAGTAAGAGCTTGTGAAATGGGATTAGTTGGAGGTAAGATATTGAAATGTTTTTAAATATGTATCATAGATGTCAGATTGGACATTATATGCATGCCATCCCCTCAAGTTCAGGAGCAGCGGTAGCCAAGTAGTTAAGATGTCTTGACATATTACCACAAGCCCTCCACATATGGGTCGCGAGTTCTGGGGCAGTTGCCATGTACTGACCACTGGTCAGTGGTTTTTCTCTGGGTACTTCGAATTTCCTCCACTGGCACGTCCTTACATGACCTTGCTGTTAAATTAATAAAACCCTCGAAGGTCAAGTTCATTTAAATATTAATTCAATGCAGACAGGAAAGACAAATAATGTATACAAGTTTCTTTATTAGCCTTATATGTTTTATGAAAACATGCAATTAATTTGGGATATATAACAAAAATCATCTTGTTTTACATGTATTAAAAAGGTTTTGTTTTTGTTAATTCCAGGTCTTTCTTGGGTCCAGGGAAATGCCGAGAGTCTGTCATTTGAGGACAATCAGTTTGATGCCTATACTATAGCATTTGGTATTCGTAACTGTACCCATATAGACAAGGTAGGCTATTAAACTGAACTATAAACTTCTTTTTTTCTTTCTAAATATATTTTTATTCAGTAATCAGCAAATACAGATACATAATTATGCAACATTCTTATTTCATTCTCTCATAATTTATGAATTACTATTTTGTATTAATATTAATTAATATTTGTATAAATATTACATTTTGGAATCTCACCCTTTCGCTCATATAATAACACTGAGTTCTGTCATTCAACAATCCATTATTCTTTCATTCCCTAGATTTTTTCTGTCAATTTCACCACACACTTCAATATTTTACATACAGCCTTCTTAAATTTAACAGAAAATCACACATTTTGGAATCTCACCCTTTCACTCATTTAATAGCACTGAGTTTTGTCATTCAGCTATCCA
This sequence comes from Argopecten irradians, assembly GCF_041381155.1. Taxonomy (NCBI): domain Eukaryota; kingdom Metazoa; phylum Mollusca; class Bivalvia; order Pectinida; family Pectinidae; genus Argopecten; species Argopecten irradians. The sequence continues at coordinate 28,772,219 of NC_091142.1, read as the reverse complement.
TTATTCTTTCATTCCCTAGATTTTTTTCTGTCAATTTCACCACACACTTCATTATTTTACATACAATCTTCTTAAATTTAACAGAATAAAGGTAAAATAAAATAATTGACCATATTTAACTAGCTATTTAGATGTAATTTTAAGGCCTCTATTAAAACAATGATGACAGGATTTTTAATAATATTTGTACATGTTAGTAGATTATCTGCTTTAATTTTCAGGGTTTTTTTATCTCGCTCACTACAGAATCTGCGTTTTGCTCTTCATTTTCAAATTTCTTTAGAATCCTTGCTTTCCAAATTTGCTATTTCGCGTTGAATATTACAAAATTACACCATTTATTTATATGATCCGCATAATTAGAGATTCGGAAAATTATTTCTTTTTTGTATAGATTGATATAGTTTTGATAATTAATATTGCTTGTTGCAATGGAATCGTTAGTTAATTTTTCCATTTTGTACTAAATGGATTCATTGAAAAAACAATTGCTAAAGAGGTGATATTGTGTTTTTTCTTTTTTCTTACATAGATTACATAGACCATTTGATTTTTGCATTAATTTAAGTTTATACTCAGTCGTTAAAATTCTATGATAACTTCTCCATTGAAAATCCTTGATTTTTCTATCGATTATTATATCATTTAAAGAGAGCCAGGTTGCATTCCAATTTAACATAAATTTTTCATTCCATTTTTTGATGGATTTTATTTCATTACCTTTGTTAAAAATTATCAACTTAATACACTTATCAAAATGCTTGAATAAAATCAGAAGACTGTTTTTATATTTAACTACTAGGTCATCTGAGATTTGGAGAAATTTATTATCATTTTCATTATTGTTTCGCAGTAAAGTTTTCCATTTTGAAGGGATTGCCCTTCTGATTTTTGCTAATTCTGATATCCAGTTATTTTTAGTTTTTAACTTTTCCAGTAATTGTTCCTATGAAATGAAGCCGTTTTGCTCTGTATTCCAAATATGTTCCAATTTTGTTATTCCACTCTTTGCCCAATTTAAAAAAAAGGGACTGTTTTTGAACTAAACAATTCATTATTTGGAAATGCCACAAAGCAATCTCTTTTGTAAAACATAAATACCGGTACTTAAATAAGATTATGACATAGAGTTATTTCCCTTTCTTTCATTTTATTAAGCTCATGTGAGATAGCAAAATGAAAATAGATCATTGAAAGATTTTCAATAAAAAATAATACTGATATAATTTCCATCTATATATTATTTATATTATATGATACACAATTTTTGAACAGGTGGTAGAAGAAGCATATCGTGTACTAAAACCTGGAGGACGGTTTATGTGCCTGGAGTTTAGTCATGTTTCTAATCCCCTCCTCCGCAGGTAAGCATTAATTATCATTACTCATGAACGTCGGGTCTCAAAAAGGGGGAAGAGTACTTATTGGGTCAAATAATATAGAATGAAGGCTAGATGCTTCCAAATCGAGGACATTGGATCAATAAAAAAAAAATTACCTTTAGTTTGAAGATTTGATTTTGCTCTGAGACCATTAGTTGGTTTGAGCGTTATTGTTATAGATATTTTTTTATTGAATTATGATATTCGCATTACAGTTTTGCAGATAGTGGAGTCCACTGTATTTTCTTTTCTTTTTTTTTTTTTTAGAAATTAGATAGATCAAGAACGTAATAATGGAGTATTAAGAAAACAAAAATTGAAAAAACAAAAAAAAGAAAACTACTGAATACCACAACCATTATGGTAATTTTGTAATATTAGATAATGATTAACATTTATCAAAATGCCTGTGAAATATTAAAAGTCTGATGCAATATTTGTTTTAATTTGACAGTGTATATGACAACTATTCCTTCCAAGTTATCCCCGTGATGGGACAGGTGTTGGCCAGGGACTGGAAATCATACCAATATCTCGTAGAGAGCATACGACAGTTCCCAGACCAGGTAAAAACCATTTATTTTGTCTTATCATTTTTGTGTGTCCTGCAGGAGACAGATTGCGGATATATATCACTGTATTGATAGAGGTGCCAGAGAGGGCCCTGTGTTATAACTTGAGTTTTCTCTTGAGTTAACGTTCAAACTTCATACACACCTTATTTACCAAAACTGATTGTTTCCATTTTTGTCTAAAGGTCACTAATAATGCAAGTTTTGTTTCTGTGCAGAATTCATATTACAGGCAATATAATCCATTTAATATGTGATGTAACAGCATTATCTGAAGGAAGCACATGATTTATGTGTTTAATTTACATAAAGCTTTCAGATACCAAATCATGTGGCTACCATATTTCTTTTGGAAAGAAACAGCCTATTTACCTATGCATATGTATATATTAAGGCTTAGGTATGATAATCCAAAATTAATTACTAAAATACTCAGTCAATAATTGCCCTTTTGCTTCTCTGGAAACTGAGAAATGGATTTGTCTGTGCTAGGAAGTTTCAATAATTGCCCTTTTGCTTCTCTGGAAACTGAGAAATGGATTTGTCTGTGCTAGGAAGTTTATGTAGCCTAGGTAAGAGACCTAACTCTTTACTCTGGATGGCATGTGATGGGTTCATTCTGTGTTAGCAGCCACCATGTAGGTACAACATATAGATCATACTATATGTAAGTCTGCCTAAGAATGACCTTTAGAATGACCTTGACAGTTCATGATAATGAGTGATAGCTCACGAGTTGATTAACTGAACAAGTGTTCATGTGAGGTTTTATTATTTCAAAGTTGAATGTTGTTTTGTTGAACTAGATGACCTTTCATTGTAAAATATATATTTGTTTTGTAGGTTTCTAGGAAGATGCTTTATAAATTATTTGAAAAAAAATCCTGCACTTTCAATAAACATGCAATGAACTTGACCTGGGTATAAATTATCACAGTCCAAATGGAAATTATGTTGGAATTACTGATAGATGAAGAATCATAGAAGTGAATATGGGAGGGCGGCGGTGCTGGTCCATCGATCTGGCCTTTTATTTTATAAACATTGTTGATCATTATTCCAGACGTTAATCAAGAGTAAAAGAAAATGTAATTTTACATGTAGGAGTTACTTCCCCTTTATGAACGACTGCAGTGTACATATTTCCAACTGTGTTTATATTTAATCAGTTCTCCGAGGCAGACTACTTTGGAATGGCTCGGGGCAATAGTTTGGCTCTCCATACTCCCATGTTCATATTTACATTACCATACTCTTACCCAAATAGTGATTCTTGGATCATGGGCTTCCTAAGAAAGGTTACCTTTTTCTAACTTAACTGTTTTCCCAATAAATCTTAACTTGATAAGCTCTAAAAGTACAGTATAACTTGTCAATTCCACAGGTGTATTCTGACGTAATTGTATGGCATTTTCCTTTTCAATTTCCAGTCATTAAAACCTGTATAATCTGGAAACCTGACTATACTGACCAAATATGCTAGTCAAGTGACATCCAGTTTACAAGTTACGTTGTATTGTGTATTTAAAATCTCCAAAGATGGTTTCTATTTTCTTTATCTTTTGTATATTCATGAAAAAATCCATCTTTGTTTTGATTTTTCGCAAAATTAAGACTTCAAAGTGTGCCTAATTATTTCTTTCAAATAAGTTTAATTTTTCCTCATGTCAAGCATTAGAACGAATATACGTAGCCGGTCTACTATACCTTTTGGCCTATGCATATGTGTCTTAGTGGAGCACTCCCTCAGGTAATCACTCGGGCAAAATTTTCTATACTTTTTTATTGGTTTCCAATTATTTCATGTGTATACATGCATTTATATATTATTTTTGTCCAAAACAAACCTTACGACTAATCTTAATATCTATTGTACTTTTTACAAGGCTTCAAGTTCATCATTTGTAGACTTGCCGTATACTTTTCTTTCGAAAAGACCTTCATATCTATCTATATGTGAAAAATATTATGTCTTGCTTTAAATTAGATTTTGCATACGGTTCAGTTTTATTGTCTAGTAGATAAGTGATTTAAAAAAAGTACGATATATGCATACATATGTTTTAATAATGTTTTGCATAATCAGTACTTTGCTCCATTAGCAGTAATATGCATCAATTGTAGCTCTAAAGACGACAACATTATCTGTCAAAAAGTTTTCAGCTACAATATTGCAGCTAGTCAAGCATAAATAGTTTGAGTCAAAAGTTTTAAAACACAAAATAGGAAAAATAAGTATAAACATGTGCCTATACATGTATATAAAGTCCCATGCTTATATTTTGTGTGTCCCTTTGGGTGGGTGCTGGGAGTCAGACATAACATATATATCACAAGGGATAGTTGCTGACATTTACCTTTGTACACCTTTAATTAGCCTGTAGGTATGTGTCTCACCTGTAAGATGTAGGCCTTAGTAGCAATAGGACCTGCCCAGTGATTCACCTAGCTAGGATACATAGGTGTTTGGGCTCTAATGACCATGTGCACCTGGTTTCAAGATATTTTATTTTCAGCTCCAGTTCACAAAATGCAAAACAAGTGGTCATATAACAGGGATACAATAATGATACATGTACATCAAATCGATACAGAGATACAATAATGATACATGTACATCAAATCGATACAGAGATACAATAATGATACATGTACATCAAATTGATACAGAGATACAATAATGATACATGAACATCAAATCCATACATAGATACAATAATGATACATGAACATCAAATCCATACAGAGATACAATAATGATACATGTACATCAAATCAATACAGAGATATAATAATGATACATGTACATCAAATCGATACAGAGATACAATAATGATACATGTACATCAAATCGATACAGAGATACAATAATGATACATGTACATCAAATTGATACAGAGATACAATGATGATACATGTACATCAAATCAATACAGAGATACAATAATGATACATGTACATCAAATCGATACAGGGATACAATAATGGTACATGTACATCAAATCAATACAGAGATACAATAATGATACATGTACATCAAATCCATACAGAGATACAATAATGATACATGTACATCAAATCCATACAGAGATACAATAATGATACATGTACATCAAATCGATACAGGGATACATAATGGTACATGTACATCAAATCAATACAGAGATACAATAATGATACATGTACATCAAATTGATACAGAGATACAATAATGATACATGTACATCAAATCGATACAGAGACAATCTGAATAAAATACAGATCCGTATAACCACTCCATTCAATATAGGATCTGACAATATCCCATATGGGGTCACGTTCGGATGACCTTTTACCACGTGTACTCCAGATCAAATACATTTTCTACACATTTCTACGTCAATTGATAACGCTATTTCGTCCCAGTAAGCATATACATTCAGCATTGCTATGCTTTTTGGGCGAGATGACTACATGCAAGAAAATAATTCGGACAGCTTTTTCAAACTAGTTCGTCCCCAGTCAAGATTCTGGCAGTGCCAATTTGATTGGCCATTTCCAAAGGTCATCCTGACGTGACCCCTAATGGGATGCTGTCAGATCCTCATATCAAACGTAGTGATAATAAGGATCTGTATTTTTATCAGAGATACAGAGATACAATAATGATACATGTACATCAAATCCATACAGAGATACAATAATGATACATGTACATCAAATCGATAGTGTCGGCATGTATTATAACCAATATATTCTATGGACCACTGTAGCTGAGTGGTTAGGATGTCCAAATATATTACCACAAGCCCTCCACTTTTTGATTGCAAGTACAAATCCGAAATGGGGCAGTTGCCAGGTACTTGCCACAGGTTGGTGGTTTTGCCCTGGGTCCTCCTGCTTTCCTCCACCATCTAAACCTAACACGTCCTAATATGACCCTGGCTGTTAACAAGATTTAAAACTACTGTATTAAAACCAAACCAATTGGTGTAGCGTAGTCATACGCTTTACAATGAGCCATCTATCTCTGGATTCCTAGTCTGAAATCTACATGGAGAGGTTCTGACATACATTGCATACTGTTTCTCTTTTTTTTTTTTGATTAGCTGAATTTTACACATTCCTTTATAATTAATTGAACCCATTCATCCAGGCTGTTAAAAGATCCACAGGAACCAGAATCAAATCATTACATTAGATAACTGTAATATTAGATTAGTTCACATGCATTTTAAAGTAAGTTATCATTAACACAATTTGAATGTTATGTCATATTACTCAAATGGAAAGAAACCTCTACATATTGAAATGGAAAGAAACCTCTACATATTGAAATTGAAAGAAACCTCTACATATTGAAATGGAAAGAAACCTCTACATATTGAAATGGAAAGAAACCTCTACATATTGAAATGGAAAGAAACCTCTACATATTGCACATATTGACAAATTCTTGTTATCTATAATCTTAATGTTAATGAAAAAATTACGCTGGCATATTATGTAACATGTGAAGATATTATTTTCTGTAATACATGTATTTATACATACACAGCTATCAGCTATGTCAGAACAATTAAGACGCCTCCACTTTTTTTTAGAATTATGCCGTTTACATTTGGTGGAATATAGATCTAAGACAGCCTCCTGGAGGACAGTTATAATTATTTTTTGTTGTTCATGTACTTATATTTATTGGTTTTTAATTCATATGAACATCTATATTTTCTTCTAAGGTTATGCCTTAAGCAGACAATACTTTGTATACTCACTTTCTAAAGTATTTGTTTTTTAACATGGGCCTGTCATGTATTTATTCTATAAAGGCATGTGCATACTTGTAGTAATGATATGCTAAGAGCCTAGGGCAAACACCTGCACAGTGTTTGTTTGAGTTGTGAAATACCTTCACAGCGACTGCTGTGTCTATGGTTGTTATGGTCAGATTTGGTGTGGGTGGGTGTTACATAAAGGGAGACAATCCAAAGTTTTTTTTACCTTGGTTTCCTTTGATAAGTTAAACATCCTATTTAAATCAACAATCAGGGTCATTTAAGGACGTGCCAGGTTTAGGAGTTAAAGGAAAGCTAAAATACCTGAAGAAAAACCACCAACCAGCCATCAGTACTGCCCCATAAGGCCATATCAGATTGGAACTGTGACCTAGAGGTAGAGACCTTGTGGTAATATGTCGAGGCATCTTATCCACTTAATTGGCAACCGTGGCCCTGCTGGTCATTTGAGGGTGAAAGTGTACAAAGCTATATATATAAGGAGAGAGAGTAACATGTAGATGTAGTGAGCTTCAGATCTAAAAGTCTCATTATTATAATCTCATGACATTTTACCAGGGCACCACAGGCAATATTTCTTCATGTGAATTACACGTTAATTTTTTCACATGAATTTCACAAGAATTTCCCGTGAAGGCCCTTTCACGTGAAATTTACATGAAATTTTTCATGTGAAATTCAGGTGAAACTCACATGAAGATTTTTGACGTGAAATTCAAATGTAGATTTTTCACGTAAAATTCACATGAAGATTTTTCACGTGAAATTCACATGAAGATTTTTATGTGAAATTCACTTTTTTGCCCCGGTTCATGTGAAATTCACATGAAGAAATATTACCCGTGTAACCAATCAATATGATTTAAAGTAAATGTTCTATTATACATGTACTCCTTTAATCTAATGGAAAAAATAATTAATAATTAAAGAAAAAATATACATTTTCATTTATTTTTTTCCAATTGTTAACAACTTATCTAAAATTGTTCTCTATTTTATCAAACAAAGTAGATACATTATAACCACTTGGCACCTATTAGCTAAGCATGAAATAGACATCCTGACCAGATAATATCGGTAGAGATCTGTATGGAATGCGGTTGTGAATAAGAGCCGTTCCTATTTGGCCAGGATCCAGCACTGTTTACAGTGATATCAGTGGAATTTAATCTATATTTCTCTCTATAAACCGTCCTAATCTTAGCTGCATGTGAATTAACATCTAGTGGCTACAAGATAATAAAAATACAATTAAAAGCTTTAGCTGCCTCCATGGAAGTCGTCAATCTTATCATCAAGGCAAACTTCTTTCTTTAAGAAAATGTCTGAATACAAAAATAGCTTAGCCTTTCTTTTAAAGGGACATTTCACTCAGGCTAATTCTTTTACATAACCAAGAAGCAAAATATGGCATAAATGTATTGCTCTACATTTCTTATGAAACATATAACATAAAATATTGACAAATTCCACGTCATTGTTCAGTATTTTAATCTATACCGTTGTAATTATAAATAGTTGATCAATACGATTCAGCAGGTAAAATATGTTCGCTGTATCTATACCCGAGCCAACGTCACGCACGTTTAACAAATGAACTACATAACCACTGGGAGGTGATAAAATGATTTTTTTTAGACGAGCCAATTCACCTAATAAGGTAAACACACTTTTGTCAGAGCGATTTGAGCAGTTCTAGACAAAAGTAGCATTACTATACGAGCAAGGGACAGGGTTCGGCATACAAGAAGTTCGACCACAATGTGTAATGGCGGACAGCGAGCGAGTTTGAACACTCAACACGCATTTCACCACCATGGGCTTTTCTTGCATATAACAGTAAAACCAACTGATCTAATTTCCATTAGAACTGGGTTTTTTCCGATATATGTACAAATTTTAATGTTCTTTTAGCCTGAATTGTCCCTTTAAAACTTCTAAAATGTCTTGATTTTAAGCAATAGCAATGAAATCTCCAAATTTTGTGGAGTAAATTTAGATTTTAAAAATGATAGAGACTTCTGTTTAGTCAGATTACATCATAGTCAGAAACGGTTTCTTATAACAGATACAAAACCTGATTAGCCTGACTCATGATTATTATGAAATCTAATGAGATGTTCAACTTTGATATACTAATACACGTGAAGAAGTCATCTCTTTCCCTCTCTAATAGTTCCCCGGGGAAAGAATTGGCTAGTTGATTCTTTCCCCCTTCTTGATTTATTTCTAGGGGGAAACTATTGACTAGCTGATTTGTTTCCCTACTCCCCTCTCAATTTACTTAAACAGGAAAAATATTTGAAAGCTGATTCTTTCTCCCTCTCAATAATTTCAATTATTTTTTAAGGGGAATATTCTTTCCTCCTCTCCCCCTTTTAATTATTTTTTTTTTGCGGGGGGGGGGGGGGGGGCAAATTAGCTAGCTGATTCTTTCCAACTCTCGATTTATTTCTATAGGGGAAAATATAACTAGCTTATTCTTTCCCCTCTTAATTAAATATTAACCCTCTAGATTTAATTCTTGGCTGGGGAAACTATTGACTAGCTGGATTGTCCATCCTCTAGATTTAATTCTAGGCTGGGAAAACTATTGACTAGCTGATTTGTCCACCCTCGAAATTTATTTCTAGACTAGGGAAACTATTGACTAGCTGATTTGTCCATCCTCTAGATTCAATACTAGGCTGGGGGAACTATTGGCTAGCTGATTTGTCCACCCTCTAGATTTATTTCTAGACTGGGGAAACTATTGGCTAGCTGATTTGTCCATCCTCTAGATTTATTTCTAGACTAGGGAAACTATTGACTAGCTGATTTGTCCGATTTGTCCACCCTCTAGATTTATTTCTAGACTGGGGAAACTATTGGCTAGCTGATTTGTCCATCCTCTAGATTTATTTCTAGACTAGGGAAACTATTGACTAGCTGATTTGTCCATCCTCTAGATTCAATTCTAGGCTGGGGAAACTATTGACTAGATTATAGCTGGAATGCTGTGATTTGTCCACCCTCTAGATTTATTTCTAGACTGGGGAAACTATTGGCTAGCTGATTTGTCCATCCTCTAGATTTATTTCTAGACTGGGGAAACTATTGGCTAGCTGATTTGTCCACCCTCTAGATTTAATTCTTGGCTGGGGAAACTATTGACTAGCTGGATTGTCCATCCTCTAGATTTGATTTTAGGCTGGGGAAACTATTTGCTAGCTGATTTGTCCAACCTCTAGATTTATTTCTAGACTGGGGAAACTATTGGCTAGCTGATTTGTCCATCCTCTAGATTTATTTCTAGACTAGGGAAACTATTGACTAGCTGATTTGTCCATCCTCTAGATTTATTTCTAGACTAGGGAAACTATTGACTAGCTGATTTGTCCATCCTCTAGATTCAATACTAGGCTGGGGAAACTATTGACTAGCTGATTTGCCCACCCTCTAGATTTAATTCTTGGCTTGGGAAACTATTGACTAGCTGGATTGTCCATCCTCTAGATTTGATTTTAGGCTGGGGGAACTATTTGCTAGCTGATTTGTCCAACCTCTAGATTTATTTCTAGACTGGGGAAACTATTGACTAGCTGATTTGTCCACCCTCTAGATTTATTTCTAGACTGGGGAAACTATTGGCTTACTGATTTGTCCACCCTCGAAATTTATTTCTAGACTAGGGAAACTATTGACTAGCTGGATTGTCCAACCTCTAGATTTGATTTTAGGCTGGGGAAACTATTGTCTAGCTGATTTGTCCATCCTCTAGATTTATTTCTAGACTGGGGAAACTATTGGCTAGATTATTTGTCCACCCTCTAGATTTAATTCTTGGCTGGGGAAACTATTGACTAGCTGATTTGTCCACCCTCTAGATTTAATTCTTGGCTGGGGAAACTATTTGCTAGCTGATTTGTACAACCTCTAGATTTATTTCTAGACTGGGGAAACTATTGACTAGCTGATTTGTCCATCCTCTAGATTTATTTTTAGACTAGGGAAACTATTGACTAGCTGATTTGTCCATCCTCTAGATTCAATACTAGGCTGGGGAAACTATTGACTAGCTGATTTGTCCACCCTCTAGATTTAATTCTTGGCTTGGGAAACTATTGACTAGCTGGATTGTCCATCCTCTAGATTTGATTTTAGGCTGGGGAAACTATTTGCTAGCTGATTTGTCCAACCTCTAGATTTATTTCTAGACTGGGGAAACTATTGGCTAGCTGATTTGTCCAACCTCTAGATTTATTTCTAGACTTGGGAAGCTATTGACTAGCTGATTTGTCCACCCTCTAGATTTATTTTTAGACTGGGGAAACTATTGGCTAACTGATTTGTCCACCCTCGAAATTTATTTCTAGACTAGGGAAACTATTGACAAGCTGATTTGTCCATCCTCTAGATTTGATGTTGGGCTGGGGAAACTATTGGCTAACTGATTTGTCCACCCTCGAAATTTATTTCTAGACTGGGGAAACTATTGACTGGCTGATTTGTCCATCCTCTAGATTTAATACTAGGCTGGGGAAACGATTGGCTAGCTGATTTGTCCACCCTCTAGATTTATTTTTAGACTGGGGAAACTATTGACTAGCTGATTTGTCAACCTTCTAGATTTATTTCTTGGCTGGGAAAACTATGGACTAGCTGGTTTGTTACACCCTTCCTTGTTTTTATTTCTAGCAGGGAAACTATTGGCTAGCTGATTATAGTTTATTCTCCCTCCCCACTCCTATCTATTTATATTTAGGGGAAAACTATTGGCTAGCAGATGCCTTAAAATTCCTCTTCTGTAGGAATGAAAGGGATTTGGTTCTAATTTGGTCTGAAATTAAACTTCCTCGGGTGAAGGGGAACCAATTTTGTATAAACGGTTGGTCTAAACCCCAGGGACCTGAGGGGCGTGGCCCAGTAGGGAAATGTAGCCAATTCTTTGAAATCTTTCTTCTCTATAAATGAAGACGTTTAGTTGCAATTTGGTCTAAAGCTTCCTTGGGTGAAGGGGAACCAATTTTGATTTTAAACGGTGGGTCTGATCCGCCAGGTGCCTGGCCAAATATGAGAAATGTGCAATTTTTTTTAAATCATTCTGTAGGAACGAACAAATTAAGTTGAAATCAAAAGCCTTCAAGTTGGTAGCTTGTGTTCTTGCCCTGGAACATGAAGGTGAATATATAGAATATATGAGTACATATTAATAACTAATTTTATTTGTTTTCATACTATATCCAACTTTCTGATTGGCAGATCCTTTTCCTTCACATGCTATGAAGAAAAAATCTGAGAATGGCGCTAATACTTGACGTTATCATGATGTCACAATAGAGAAGTCGACGTTGCGTATTGATTTATGAAAAATAATCCAATGGAAAATCAATAGAATCCTACGTTTAAACGTATTTTATTTTATCAAGTAGTTTGAAAAATAATTAAAGCATTGATATTACTATTTTTTAACTTCATCGGGTTATGAAATAAATTCACACAGTTTGCAAACAAAATTTCTTCCATAACCCGATGAAGTTAAAAATAGTAACATCAATAATTCTTAAATAAAATATGTACTTTACAATTTATAGTATATAAAATTGTACTAATATGTGAATTGTCCACGATTGGACATGGAAATACGTTTTTTAAATAACAACAGTCAGTAATGAAATGCTATTCTCAAATTAGATCTAATAAAAGAATATTGTATAAAGTATTTACTAAACCTGCCAAATCAACATGTAGAAACATGATTACAGTGTAACAGCATTGAAAAGGTATTTATCTCTATCCCCAGGTTTTGTTTACAAGCTTTTAAAGCCCATTCACAGTTTCAGCTTTTTGTTTACTAGCAGAACTAAGGGCTATATATAATATACGTATGATAAGATATTGAGGGTGTAATTCAGTTTCAATGGGCGCTATCTCCCAGATTTTATGACAATGAAGTATTCTACATATGTGGGTCAGTGTTCACATCAAAGTGGTCTTCGATTTGATAAACTGTAAATTCACACATATCCGAACCAGATTCTTTTACCATAACACTTTATGAAATTGATTTTGAAAAAGAAATTAAAATGCTTGCCATTTTCAGTAAGAATTATTATAGAGAAATAATCTTATTGTCTGTTCAGTTGTTGTTATCATTCAATTGGTGTCTTTTATGAATTTGTTGTAACAAATATCAAGCTAATGCAACATTTTTCATTTTTACCATAAAATATCACAAATGTATTTTGTTTTCAGGTTTATAGTTTAACATCTTTTATCTTTTTCAGACCAAAAATATTTTCTTGTTTCTAGATTTTGTGAGGAGAAAAAAATCTTACGTGATAAACTAACCATTAATTTCTTCTTTCTTGTTGTTCCTTTCATGTTATATTATTTAAGTGATTATTAATTACAAAATAGAATGTAATTCTTTTCTTTTCTTTAAATTTGGCCAGTTGTTGTAACATATGGAAGAGTATAAGTTGATATATCATATTGTTGATAACAGTTACCATGGAATTATTATGGAGACCTGATTGGTTAAAATTCAGATATTGTCTGATGATGAATGCAATGGGTATAGTTTTTAAAACATCAAAATGCAATTTAATTGTGTCATAGTTACCAAATTAAACAAAATTAGGAACCTAAAGGGACTGCTATTTTAAGAAAGCAATAATGTCGTTCAGTTGACATGGACACAAATGGAGGACAGCGGATGTATTAGTTAGCCATTAGCTTACACTTTTCATTTAAATGCTTGAACAGTCCGTTATGAAATGTCAGGGACGAGAAAGTAAATAAGGCAATGCTTTACATGTATATAAATGTTATTTATTTCATCTCTTTTCAGGAAGAATTTGCTTCACTGATACGACAATGTGGATTCAAAATGGTGACTTACGAGAATTTGACTTTTGGGGTTGCTGCAATTCATTCTGGATTTAAACTTTGAGATGTGTAGAACGTGATGAGAGCTCCGTCATCTGGTGTTCTAGCAATCTTAACAAAAGGGTCCCACTAGGCTTTTGAAATAATGCTGTGTTCAAAGGTCAATTCAAGATCCAAAGAATTTGGCAAGTTCCAATTTCCCTCAAAGCTTAAATCATGCGCTAACAACCTACTCACTGCAACCATAGCCAGCCAATGACTGCAGCTCATGTGGGAACCGAGGTCATTTCCTGTCACTATTCCTTCTTTGCATATTACAGAGTTATCTGCCCTTGAGGGTAGGTATTGACCACCGTCAAGTATTATGCCATTATAGTTTGTGTGAAAAATTATCTTTCTGAAAATATATGATGCTTGCAACACATTGTAACAATTAATTCCTACCAAAATCAGAAAACAGAAAAGAACCTACTTGAAATATGTAAGCAACCAAATCAATATAATGTACTGTAAATACTTTGTTTTCACGTATGCATATTATATTTTGCATCTTGGTTCAATTTCCAAACATATTCGCAAATACATTAATTAACGATCGAGGGTTGTTAGCATATTCACGATAGTAATTACCATTTTATTCACAAAACATTTGCATTCTCGTTTGACCTCTGTGACTAAATTACACAAAAATTTGTGTCTCTTGAACTAAAATGATTTACAGTACAAGACAACTAAACATACTTCAAATTTGTAAGTGTGTCCTAGGGACAAGATACAAGGTTTATTTAACGCATGACTATTTAAGCAATCAATGTATATCTTTTAATTATTAACTTAATTCTTATCACCATTTTTGGAAAGATATGTGAAATTTTCAGTTTATTTTAGTTTTTAAATGTAAATAAGAATAATGTCATGCAAAAGCTAGGGTATATATTCCTTCTATATGTAGGTTTGTTAGTTTGTGAATATATATATAATTTATGTTGTTTTCATTAAAATGTTTAAAGAAATATATGCACTGAGTTCCTGTTTTTCGTACCATTTTGCTTTCAACCAATATCAAAAACGATACACGTGTAGATGAGAGAGTGGATATATATATATCAATTTGATGCCTTTGTGTACCGCATATAATATTTAGATAATTTTGATGCAATTTTTGAGGTATAAAAATAATATTGAGGCCAGAAAATGCACTCTTTGAATTTAGGATATTTCCTTATTTTCACTTACTTAAATGTCAACAGAGGCTGAGATCACTCTGTTACACTGTACTAGGGCCATGCCCGGCAACAAGCCCCTCCCCGTTTTCTCGTTATGCTTACTTGTAACTTCATTCTTAACAAACATCGATGTATGAGATCAATCTAACTTTGGATAAAATAACTTGAATAATCACCCAAAAATTCCAGATGTTACTCTTTTTAATTAAAAAATGTAACTTTAAACTATGCTAGTTATGCTTGTTGGTCTATGAAGGTATTGGGTGTAAGGTTTTCACAGTGTAAACTGATTAGCACAAATGTAAGTTAAAGTTTCTTATATATTATAATTACCTGATATGCAGATATACTGGAATTCCCAGTCTTCTTGATTTTTTATATCGGCATTAAATTGCAGTGTATTAGTATGGTAATGATTTCATCAAAATGGGAATAAAAATAATCTTGACAAGATAAACTCAATCTTTATCCTTCAAATTCGCACATAGAAGAGTTATTTCGTATCGTAACTAATTGTAATTTCCCCATATAACTCGCTAAAAATATCCTGTCATTTTGAAAACTCTAACTTTTTAACGAAAACCTTGCTTAGAAACAAAATACTCGGTATACAAATGGCAACCTGTGGTTGTGTGACATTTTCAACAAAAATTCAAATCGCGGTGCTTGCATTCTTTACAGTAAATGTAAAACTGTCTCGTACGACCGTACTGCACTGGGTAAACCAGTACTACATCCGTATGAAAGGAAATCAGCATAATTTACTACATAAATGTATATCTATAATAGTAAACATTAAAAAACAATAAAAAGGATAATCAACAAAAAAGGGTTCAGTTTTATGAATATTCCTTAACCTTAAGGAACCCTTGAACTGAAAATATTAACCACAGGAAAACATTACAAATTTTAAGGAAGGCTCATTAACTTAATATCTTAATGTTCATGAAGCTGGACCCTGCTTTTAACATAATTACGGCCATGTTGTATGCTATTCATCTATTGAAAAGGTTTCTGATGCAACTGCTGAAATAAAAATAAATCCGTCAAGAATATTTCTGTAATTGACGTAATACGGCCATTATCCAAACTCCAAATCAATATTCTTACATGAAAACATAGAAACGTCTGCAAATGCCTTGGCATGCCTCCATATGAATCAGAACATGGAGCGGCGTTACATTAAGAACACTTAGTATAGGATGGGAATGTTATTCTAGAAATATATTTCCAATGCATAATGTGTAATGCTTCATTTTTTAGTAAATGGTGACATCAATGCTTAAAATTAATTTTCCATACTACTTGGAAAAAAAAACATAAAACTTTTTAATGTACGATTTCGCTGATTATTCAAGGGAATATTTTCCAAAATCAATACGCAACATCAATGTCTCTAGTATGACAACAAGATACAAACCGCGGGTTTTGCGCCATTGTCAGATTTTTTTTTTAAAAACTATATGGGAAAAAATCAACCAATTTGAAAGGTCGATTTAGTTTCAAAACGAAACATTTGTATGCAACCATGATTCACACAGTAGGCTGCAAACCATTATTTCATACCTCATGAAATACAAAAATAGTGACATCAGTGTTAAATAGACATGGTTCTGCTTCCTAGAGAGTGCAAACACCCAACGAGTCAAGCGAGTATATGCATACTCCTTTGTCGAATCATTAAATCGATATTAAATATACATTCAACCTTCATCATGAAGTCATAAGTTGTAATTAAAAATGAAGACTTTTTCCTATATTGTAGTGTAGATTGTTGCCACTTATATACTGCTAACTTACCGTTTATGAATTTAAAGAATTATGAATGTTTAAAAGAACTAAATATAGACGCCGTGAAAATGTCGTTCGGCTGAAAAACGCGAAATGAAGTCGCGATGAAAATAACAATCTGCAGTAGTGGTGTAAGTTTGTGTTTGAAATTAAACTAATCAAATATAGAAAATGGTGTGAGAGGCTTTCTGTGGAATGGAAATACTTCCTTGCATACTACATGATCGCGATGAAGATAAGTTGGCTTACCAGTATATTAATTTGGGATCGTAACTTGACTTGGATACAACATCGACATGTGTCATCGTTGAGGTGTGTATGTGCTTATTTCTAGGCACGTCCACAGTATTTCTAATCTAAATTTTATGTCCCTCTTGTGTTTACGCCTACATTGGCCTACCAGTCAGCTAACTGAAAAATCCTTGAACAAAAAATGTCGTAACGGTAACTTTTATTAACAACAATATAGCAGGCTTTATAAAATATGTTCCACTCACAATATCACATAAAAATCTAACTATAACTAAAGGAAATATGTTTATCAAAAGCAGTAAAATTGACAATAATCTGTCATCTGCCACCTCTACTGTAGCACCGTTTTATTAATGTCCCGTTTGTCTTGGAAGAGTTCATTGTTGATCATGGGGAGAACTTTTGTTGTAATCACTAACATTTCCCGAAGATTTATTCTTCATTCTGTTGTTGGTGATGATTTTTGTTGGAAGAACACAGATCCAAGAACATGCTATGTTATTTATAGTAACACCGACTACGTCATGTTGTTAACATATTAACAAAGAATTAGGATAAACACTATAAAATCGTGTTTCTCACGCCTCTACATCTATGATCCCGTCCATTCCCGATGGCTTTCTATAAAGAGGGAAGTTATTGTCCATATCTGTTTTGTTCAGCCAGATTTGAAGAGTAGAATGGCAACTTGGCCCAAGTAGAAGTAAATAAAATGCTTGGTTTCATGTGTTACGTAGCTTCCAAAGTTACGTCCAACAATGCAATGCCAGGTTGGGTTGAACTTTTTATCAAACTCCTTTTTGATGTAGGCGGCAATGTCTTTCTCAATATTATATTTCTCCAGGGCTTGTGTTGCTATATCAACCGATTCCTGCTGCATATCTTCTGCCATGTCGGCATTTTTGATGACAGCCTTTCTATCAGCCATGGTTCCTAAAATGGAAAAGGGAAAAAGCCATCTTACTCACAAGTGTTTATTTTTTAGACTGTTTATAGTGTTAGATTATTAATTACTGTATATACATGTACAATGTACATATTTAATAGTTCAAACTATGCTAAGCACATCATCCTTAAAAACTAGTTGATACCAAATTACTGAGTGAGCACTTCCCTACCTTTTATGCTACCTGATTTTTTGAATATGTCGCCCTTTTCTACCATTAACAGTTTTGTCTATATAATAAGCTTCAAAAGTTTCAATTTTTTTCGATTATCGCGGATGATAACTCGGACCATACCAGCTACTTTCGTTATTATTCGTAATACAAATATATACCTGAAGCTCATGAACATCTATTTCATCAAATAATTCGAGAACACAAATTGATTTGAAAAGTTCAAAATGTCATCTCAATTTAAAAAATTGGAAATTGGATTCCTACGTGTGTCTTTTTTTGTTTTGTTTTTTTTTTCGCATTCTCCACAAATGTATTTCATCTTCTGTATATATAATGGAGTCATATAGGTTATGGGCTTTGTACTTACACCAAATTTGTAAAGTAATAAACTACATGTGTATTAATTCATTGCTTTGTATTTATTGTGGGCTTGAAATAATTCTGGAAAAAAATAATTTCTGACATTATACAAAAACTCAAAACTTCTAGAACTCAGTAAAAATACAAAATGGAAATATGTTTGCACGAAAACTGGATCAAAATATGCGGTGACCTATCCAGGGCCATCTTTAGATATGTATACTGTTGACTTAATAGTCTTTATGATTATTTAAATTAAGTTTATTCTTCAAACTCATTTACTTTTTTATTGTCCTGGGGCATATAATTTACCATTTCAAAATATATACATGTATATATTGACAAAACAATGACCTAACACATCTACATTATATATATGTATAGCATTTCAGCATTGTAAAGATAGATTTTGTACTACACACAAGCAGCCCATGGGATATAAAAGGAAAATTTATACACAGAAAAAAAAACTATAAGCTCACAACAAAACAATCTGAATTGTTACAAGTACATAATATAATTTGTTTTATTTCTGTGCACTTCCTTGTATATCGCTACCGCACACAAAAATAAGTACAGCTGTACCTAACCATATGTACAGCTGTACCTAACTAGAGTGGGAGAGACATAATAGTGAAGTGGTAGTGCAACTTACACGGCACTATCCAAATCGTCTTCGTAAGAAAACAAACAATCACAATACAAGTTCATAACAGATAGCATACTATTCTAGATAAGTTGGCGTTAAGGAATTGCTGAACAGAGGAGTTTACTTGTTCAAAGCCTGATCAGCTTAACCTAAATGAACCACTTTTCCAAATTTAATAGATTAGATATTGTAAAATTCAATGAGCACATTTGCTATGTTTGCTACTAATGATGATACTAATTATCAATGTGAAGTGCATCTTGGATTTCGAAATTTCACTTGAAGAATATAAGATATATGTCTTTCTTTATTATTCCATTAAGTTGATGATACTTTTAGATTTATGGCATGGCAACAGCCACATCACTTACACGAGGCCCAATGCGAGGCCTATAGATCAATTAACCATTCAAAATAACTTCAGAATACGTACGTTACGTGTGTTAATAAATTTGCTGAATCATTGGTCAAGCAAACCGAATTAAGTTTGATTTTCAACTTTCTTAAGTATAGAATAGTATAAGAACACTTTGTCGATGTTGTTGCAATAAATTGAAATCATACTTCTAGTCTACCTAGCATATGAGACCGTGTATTCCAAATCTATGTTATTCCGTATTATTAATTGCATTGTGTTATTAAGTTATTGTGCTTGCAAGTTATTACGCGATGTGACTGAATCATTTATATTATTGTTCATATTTGTTTACAAAACATCCTATGGAATATTTTTGATACATAATCATTATAAGTATCTACAGTAAAGTGAACATGTTAAATAAAATATTACCTTAATTCACCGATTGTCCGAGAGGCTTGAGGATGAAAGGGCAGAAGTGAGACCAGCATTAGCAACTTGGACGTACTTTCGATCTCATTCATTGGTTTAACGCAGCTTTCCTATTTGTTGATTCACACGGTATACACCAGAGGCGTATATCGAACCATAATTCATCAGAATTTAGCAGACGAAAAGAGATAGAGACTTCGCGAGAACTCTCATCTTACTGAGGAGGAGGGAAACCTTCATGTGAACTGAAGAGGCCTACGTCATTCAGTAGTTAAATTTATCAGACCTAGTGAACCTCTCATCGCTTGACTTGGTACACATCATTGAATGCTTGCTTATAGCAATCATTTTCCTGATCTTAGAAGAATTGATCTCAGCTGAAAACAGTCAAACATGCTATCAAGCACCTCTGCATAACGGACACCTGCTATACAGGACAGACTCATTAACTACAATTGGTGCATTTTTTTCTATTTTGGCCTCTGTATAAAGGACGAATATCTATAAGGACATTTTGCTATGCCCGTTTGTGTCCTTTATAGACAGGTATGGCTGTAATTTAAAATGTTTCTTACATAGAAGTAGCACCCCTTGTGTAATCTGTAACTTTTTGAAATTGCTGCTTTTTGATGATTACGATTTATATACACGTATAACAGTATCTAAAAAGGTCTTTTACATACCATTGGTACAGATAACTCACAGTGTTTTTTGCCAATTACAAATATATTCTTTGTATATTCAGGCTCAAATACTGTACGGGTCATTACTTTTATTACTTTCGGCGAAGACTGCATGTATGATGTTCCACTGTTTATGATCATTACTTTGAATATATAATCCTATCGGTAATTTGGTTTTTATGCACATTTATAACCGATTTCCATACAATATCACTTTAAAATCAAGACATTCAACATGAACAGATGGGATTGATATTTTTGGAAGTTCTTCTCTAGTGATACTGTTACACTGTTTGACCTTGCAGCTATATACATTACATACAGATATTTATATACTCTAATACTAAGTGAACTCTAACATAATGATGTCCCCTGCTGATTTCCACGGTACCTGACCGTCCAGGAATCTCGATAATTATCACTCGCGTACAACTAGGTTGTCTACTGCTCATATATATTCAAGCACGATGTGTAATATCTCGTTCACATACCGGTATAAAATTATGTCAAAAAGGTTTTTTTACCGGAAAATATATTTATCTTTAACGTATATGATTTGGAAATAAGATGTTCAGACTTTGATTATAAATAAACAGTTACAATATATTTTAAAGTCTAAAAGTGTATTGTATTATAAATGGCACTTTGATAATGTCCTTTATGCATCTGCCCTGGTGGGATATCAGTCTCGTTTCAACATTAATCAGAGTTTTTGTGATTTTCAAAAACTAATTGTCTCAAAATGTAGCAAGTTGTCATAAAAATATGTCAAAAATAATACTTCTATTGCTTATACTTAGATTTTTGTATACACAAATTTTAGAAATTACCAATTTTGCGGTTTAGTTCGTTTAAGTGTGTATGCTCAAAGCATTGAATTTCCAGTAAAATCACAATTCACGCCCAATAGCTTTCTTTGATTCATATGAGCCCAAAATTAATTTTTCACCAGAGCAGATTATTAATATGTGTTGTGTCACTTCTGAAAATGATTTTTCCATACCCTGAATTGGCTCTGTCCTAGGTTTGCAAGACTATCGAACGACGCCGATAACGTTCACTCTTTCTGAGCACGTGGTTCCTGTGTTTTGTGTATATTTTATCGCTGTTTAATATACTGTAAACGTTCATATTTTGGGCCTATCAAATTTTAGCGAAAAATGATTTGGAACAAGTTAGCGCGGTAAGGGATTCGCGCATTTGTAGTCCATTGATCTGTCAACTACATACAGAAAGCACTATTAGAGCAACCACATTTAGTGCTAAGTATGATAATCGCTAAAACATGTACGTTTTCAGTATGTTGGGGCCCGGTATTCTTTGATATAAAACTATTTGTATGCATATATAAACACCAATATAAAAAAACAAATACGAAAATACATATATGTGTATATATATTCAACATTTTATGTAAACAAAACAACAACGAAATATAAAATCCTGAGACATTGACTGTTATACCTATAGTTTATAAGTATAACATGATGTTTTAATGGTCACTAAAGAAAGAGAATGTTCAAATAAGACTAGTTTGTCACTTGATAATGCTGTTGCTTCGGTAATTCGAATTGGCAATGTTTGTTCCATGTAATGCTTGAAGATCAGCTCACAGAGCTTAAGAAATTTCACTTCACTCATGTCTCTATGCAGCCGTATGGATGGGAATGAAATGCAAGTCAGTTGTCAGTTTGTACAGTTTATCCGGATTTGAAGAGCAAAATGGCAACTTGTCCCAAGTAGAAGTAGATGAAATGCTTGGTTTCGTGTGTTACGTAGCTGCCAAAGTTACGTCCAACAATGCAATGCCAGGTTGGGTTGTACTTTTTGTCGAACTCTTTCTTGATGTATGCGGCGATGTCCTTCTCAATGTTGTATTTCTCAAGAGCCTGAGTTGAGCAGTCTACAGCGTCCTGCTGCATGTCCTCTGCCATATCGGCATTCTTGATGACGGCCTTCCTCTCAGACATGATTGCTAGAAACAAACAAATATCCTATTGACAAATACGTTTTTGGAAAATAAAATCATATCTTGACAACATTTGTTCTATGAATACATATTTGACAATAGGGAATATAATCATTCCACCATACACATATTATTTCATTAGTATTTAACAGAATTCGTGATTTGTTGAACACCAAGAAAGAGATGTCAATAAGGACGTCGGAGACACAAAATCTAAACTAAATGAAATATATTCAGATAAAATCAATGCTAGGTCTAAATTAGTTTACTTACAATAGTACCATTTGAATGTATACAGTATGGTAAAGTGTTTTGAGTTGCCAAGGGTAAATTTGTTGTGTTTGAGTGAAATTCATAAACTAAGGTATCGTTATTCGCGGGAAACTGGGAACCCATCAACCATGTCGAAATGTTTGTAAATATTTACTGTAAATTTATTGTATTTGAAACATATTTATAAATATTGACTTTGAATTTTTCCCGCTTAGTGACACGGGTAGTGCCATGGCAACGACTGTCATTAACTCGGGTTAAAAGTACATAGATTAATTAATTTTCAGGAATAATATTTACAATGGTTACATGCTTAGCATTGAGAAACCTTTTCATTAAAACTGTTAGGGAAAATGCAATTTGATTTTAAGCAATAAGGGATTTTTACATGAAGTAGAGATTCTACATGTAACTAAATCTCTGCATGACCATGCATGAACATGTATCGTGTGTGATAGAACCCAGATACAACTATGTGAAGTAATAATATATATTATAACTTGTTACAAATTATGATACACTGTTTACTGAATCAATTAATGTAAAACTCTAAATTATAAAACAAATGCATAAATACCTGTAGTTGCTTCGTTTCAAACAGGCAACTTCTTCGATGTAGTTATATTCTGGAACTAAACAGAAAGCAGACATAAGTAGGGTAGTAACACGGAGCTAAGGACGCGATTTATCCAAAGGTCTCATTGGCTAGATTATGCTATTTCATTGGTGGAATTAAAGGTATGTACTAGAGTCGTATATCGTCCCACAAGTCTTCACTCGGACAATAGCAGACGATTAATGCACAGGTAACTTGTTAGCTTACACCTTGGCACATAAACGTGTAATCCGCTAAACCTGCCTATATATATTACTAGGCTTTAAATTCCCTTTATTGGCTTAATATATATATTAGGCAAAAAAGGTAAAAAAAAAACCTGCCTATATTATTAGGTTTTTGGTTTTTTTTTACTTTTTTTTATTATTTATATATATTAGGCAAAAATATATAAGGCAAAAAAAAAAGTAAAGAAAAAAACAACCTAATAATATAGGCAGGTATAGCGGGCTAATAAACGTGTTGATATTAGTTCATACCTCTACAGATTTATTCATGTTTATCTACTCCCGCTAAAGTTTAAAATTGCATGAAAGCATTTAAATAAAATCGTGGTAAAAACCATAGATAAGATAGGAATTATAAATTGGATAGATTGAAAATAGCAGAAACATATATACATTTATGTGTATATTTCTGAAAATAGGCATAAGAAAATATTACCAATCTTCAAGTGAAAAACATGCCCTTTGATGTTTAAACACCTTTTTATTGTGTTTGTTGTTTTGGGCGTAGTTCTATGGAAGACAATATAATTTGCCACTGTAAACCATACCGTAATAAGTAAGTTGTACTTGTACAACTTGTACAAGTTTATTGTAAGTTGTACTTGACAAGCTGATAATTAACACTAAAGATCCATATGGATACTAATATAAACTTTATTCATTTTACATCGATTGAGAAACAAGTTATACAACTTATGTATATCACCCTCGAGGGCCCGTATGTAAGGGCGCGAGGGGTCTAGGTGTGGGAGGAAACAGGAGTGCCCGGAGAAAACCCACGTGATCGAGTAGGTGACCCCTAACCTTTTCACGTCCGTGCCGGGGATTGAAGGCGAGCGGCTTAATATAACCACTATATCACCCGACCACCCATCCGAATGGAGGTTCGTAATTCCTTTGCATTTCGACCTTATGACTATATAGAATAATTCATTTCCAATCAATGTATTCCTTGCATATAACATATAGTAATTACCTACACACATTTTTGAAGGAGACTTAGAAAGTACTGTTGAAATAAAACCATTATTTCCAGAGATGGTCAAAAAGAAGAATAGGGTGTCCTGTTCGGTGTCGTAAGCAATGTGTTTCGTTAAGTAATTCAGCGTTTCCAAGTCGAAAAAGAAACAGCAAGAACATCAAGCATAATCTAAACTATTACTGGGATGCTAAGCTATAGTCAACCAACCATATGCATATGGGTATTCGGTGGCGTTCACGACAGCATGATGCTTATAAAAAGTCTTAGTTTCATATAACAAGCAGAGACTACCATGTCTACAAGGGCAATTTCCACGTATTTACACCCGAAACTACGATACAATTATTCATAACAATAAACCTTAATAATGCCGCAGTTTATTGGACATATGATATATAAAGGCTGAGTGTGTGTGATTAATAGCATTAATAGTTTTGGAGACAATACATCTTTTAAAGCGTCTTGCAATTTAGTGTTCGACTAGGATTTGTCAGTAATGAGCACTAAGAGATAAACTATTTACGTTCATGATTTTATCTAAAACCAGGATTAGATCGATAATCCCAGTTCTGATAGATACAACTGATTTTACTACGATAGACATGCATCTTATCAGCTAAATCCTATTTAAAACAAGGGCAACTTTCCATAATTTCATCATTACAGCATCTAAGTTGTAACCGAGACTAGTACTGCAGTATTACCGAGAAAACGCAATGAAATTGTTTCGATACTAAGAGCTCTCACTCCCCTAGATTTGTTTTGTTATCATTCTAAACTATCTTATGAATCTTATTTTATGAATGTGCTTACATTTATGAGAACGTCTTTGAGCTTGAATTTACTATTTTACTTTGTATAATACCAAATGCAGATTTCAAATATAGTACAATGCCTGTGGAAAGTTTATGAAGAATTCTAAAATACTGAACAGCCAGAAGTATTCAGTTTGACTAAAAGCAAGAAGAAATCAATGAAGAGGATAATGAAGACCATACACAATCTCAGTTTTTTATAAGATTTCCTCGGAAAAATTATAATGCTAGATTATGATCCCCTAGTTTGAAACTTCTGGCATCCGACATGTCATAGTGAAATTATCAAGTGATGATTGAAATAATCTAGAGACTGGTGACTAAGTTGTTCAACATAAAGTTTTTGACTCCACATGTTACAAAGATAACCTATCTTGCATATTTGTACATCAATCAGTAGAATGTAAATGCTTTTGGGGAACTTTCAATTTTGTTGTTTTGTGTACAAATTAACCGAGTTTGATGTACGATTATATGTGTAATATAGTTGAAATACAACAGCAATTTGTCGGTTGCCGAAATACAAAAACGTCGTCAAGTACGATTATCATCATTATTACCACTTTCTTGCTATTGTGACGCCTTATCATGACCTATTCGTTTATCTAATTATGTATATTGCTGCCTATATGCTGTATCGCATTTGGTTATAATAAAACTTGAAACTTGATGGGGTCCATCTCGTTTATTCAGTATCTCGAAACCACCATATCAATTACATTAAAGTTATTTAAAATCATAAATCTGAGTCGCAGTACGCACTATGTGCAATCAAATCTCACCCAGGTGTTGTCATAGGATATACAGTATTGGTTAATTACCTTGAAAGGTAACCTTACCATAGATACTGACATTTAATCATACCCCATTACATATGTCAGCTAGACACAGCATCTTTGAGAAATTGAAAAAGTCGTTTAATGACGAATCTAATTTGATCTAAAACGATTGGAAAGATATGCGATCGTCGAATTATCTACAACAAATCAATAAGTTCTAATTCGTGAAATTTAGACCACTATTATAATATAGCTATGTGCAGTCGAAGTGGGTGTTTAGATGCATCTTTTTTCACATTTTTTATTATTTACATCTCAACCTAGGTTTTCGTGGAGAAAATCGATATATATCATAGATTCTCTGGAACTCATGGATCTATACCTACAAATTGAACTCTGATGACAATGGGTTATACCTCTAGCGGCATTTACTTTCATCAAACTGAATGGAATCACGAATCTTTTCAACATTTCTTTGAATGTGTGACGTCGAGACGCATTTGTCACATGGCGACATCTTACGGCCACATTGTTACCAAGCGAGGGATGCTTTATCTTTAGACATAGAAACAACTTCACTGGCTGAAATTCGACATAAAGTCAACATAGAAATCATGTAGATTTTCTCATTTCAAATATTCTTCGCTAAAGTTCTACGTCCGTTCGTATCTTAAATGACCTTCATTAATTGTGATTTAGATCATGATTAACTATTCTATAGACAGATATATGTATATCGTCTAGTTAGCAAATAAATGACCAGACCAAAATAAAAATAGTTTAATTCCAAATACAGTACTGACTCAGCAAATTTTTCTTTTTTTTTTTTTTTAGATTGAAAGCTTGTATCATTATTTATTAACTTACTTAAGATTACAATGTAAATGTTTTTTTTTGTATAGAGAAATAAAATTTGTGTATTTTATTCATTCTTTCCAAAAAGCAATTTACCTAACTATCAATCCAACTTGGGTCGGGAAAGGGAAACAAACATATTTATATGATGGCCTTATCATTTCGCTAAACACACACACCAAAGTCGTTATGGATTTCGCCTCAGTATCTTTTATTTTAATGCTGTTAAACCGGACTAGACATTCCAGATATAATAATAACAATATTTATATAAGCAATTGTCCGATCCGTGTAAATATGTATATTTAACAAATGCAAGTAAACAATAGAAACATATCATTGTAAAATAAATAAATAAACAAATATTTCTATGAAGTTCACATATAAGTGTAATGTTCTTTGGTCCAGCAATATCTAGGATATTGTCAAATTGGAGTCGGTGGTGGCAGTTTGTGTTTGGCATTGTTTGTTTGACATGGTCTTCATGGCGGTTCGATCTTCCGCAATTCTCGATCGTCATTAAGAATGGTTAAAAGTCGATTTATTAAGCTTATCCAGACTTGAAGAGCAGAATGGCTACTTGTCCAAGGTAGAAGTAGATAAAATGCTTGGTTTCATGTGTTACGTAGCTTCCAAAGTTACGTCCAACAATGCAATGCCAGGTTGGGTTGTACTTTTTGTCGAACTCTTTCTTGATGTAGGCGGCGATGTCCTTCTCAATGTTGTATTTCTCAAGAGCCTGAGTTGCGCAGTCTACGCAGTCCTGCTGCATGTCTTCTGCCATATCGGCATTCTTGATGACGGCCTTCCTCTCAGACATGGTTTCTACAATGAAATGGAACGCAATTAATCAACGTTGATATATTATACAAACCGCATGCAGAATATTGATCTATCGAAAAGAAGTTCGACAATAGAGCTGCCACTGATTTTTTTGATTTTTGATTTATTTAGTTTTACTTCAGTCGATACTATGTAACATGTCCCAGACATCTTCGATTGAATGGTTGTTAGGTAATAACTGACCACAAATGCCAATGAGATATATGATACTATATAGGCATTTTACCTCAAACTCGATGTAGGGTATAAATTACATTGCAATTATTGTTCTTTTACAATTTTTGCTGAATATCTATGAAATAATCGCATCAATATCTAGGTCAAAAGAATGTTGGCAATATTGTTCTACTAGTTTATCGAGATCACAATTATGTATAGGCGTATTTTTATTGTATTTTTTCAAAATGAAGTTTGTTTTATGATATTTAATATTAAGTTACAGGCCTTTGAACATGGTTGATATATTTTGACGTATTTGTATCATTATTATATTGTTGATTCATGTTATATGTACATATCAAACCTAGAATAATGGGAAATAAATAATATCAAAACCTTATAGCAATTGAATGGAATTATGGGAGTTAAAGTTATATGTGCCGTATTTTTCATACTCACAAATCAAGACGAGCTTTTAATATGTTATTCAACACCAAAAGTTACCAACATTTTGAGAATTACAATACTTTCAATCCACAGGTTTTAATTTACATGTACAAATAAGAGCTCAAAATGATTTTTGGCAGTACTGGCAAAAATCATTATATTAACATTTTCAATGTAGTGAAATGAGTACATACGGTCAGACCATGAAGCCATAATATATATTATTGTTGTCTACAATTTCATTTCACATTTGTACAGTATTATTACTAATTGTAAAGTGATTTCTGCATGTATTTTTCCATCAAAACATGTATAAGGCTTAAAAAACAAGAATTTCACAGTGCATAACCTATGTGTTCTAACTTACGTTTATAAGGCATCATATATGTTTGTCTGTCCATTTGAATCATTTTCACAGCTTTATTCATTAAAAATTATGGTTTTAAATGGATAATTGAAGAAAAAAATGACATGTCAAAATTTTCGGCCAGTTACGGCACAACCTCAAGTGGTATCCATACAACATATTTATTATAAAATTGTGTACAATTATGGAAAAAATTTGTGGAAAGAAATTGTTCGAGTTTGAGTTCCAAGACTCGAGCTCTTTAATGACATATTATATGAACATTTCCTGTAAAAACTATAATGCAGAGATGAAACACAATATCCTGACATTCATTTTGGTATATAATAATGTTTGTTTTGTATTTTTTTCATTTCTTTTTAAATATTTAAAACTGCGGGAGCAAAAAGTGTCCTGATGCACCTTATTTGTGAATGGTATCAACATGAATCGCAAATGCATTACGTAATAGTTTCTCATTCATAATTCACTGACCTATGACCTTTCATTTTCATCTGCATAATGCTGTTGTGTCTATACCTAACCATAAGCTTAGGGCAATACTGCAGACATGATAGTACTATTAACTACTTAAATCATTATTTCATAGTAAAACTATGCATATAATTATTTGGCGGTAATCGTCATCTACATGTAAACAGCAGACAACATTTTCTACATTCCATCACACGTGTTTTGATCGAAGATACTAATACAGTACATGTAACGAAAATTGTTTTAAGTAACAGAATTGATATGAGGAAGAAATCACAATATTACTTACCTTTATTTTTCTAGCTTTTTCTGACAGCCACCTTTCTACGTCTCAAATTTGTTTGTGAATGAGATGTCCAAAAGGAATCAGGGAAAGGTGCTAGCAACGGACATTTGCATGGACGCAATACACAACATTTTCATTGGACAAGTACTGATTTATGATTGGTTGCCTTAGTGGGCTTATGAGAGAGTCATATATCGACCCACAATTCATTGCTGCTCCGTAGCAGACGACACATTTGCAAGCCTATGTATGTATACATTTTACCATAATTTACTGTTTACCTGCTCTTACATGACATCTTGAGAATTTGCTGATATATTTCACAACTGTACTTAATATATTGCTGAAATAAAGTTAATTGATTAAAATATCATTTGTCCATTGAATGGCATCAATATTATTCAAATAATAAATGTCACCAATATGGATCATAATGATAGAAAGCTGCATATATTACAATTTCTATATATGAAAGAGTTGTGATTTATTTCTATTTCACCTTTCACTGCCTTATTATATCAGCTCAATAAACAGTGTTAATCGTTATAACGAACATCTGGAGCCAAACGAAATTACCGGCTTCGTTATAATTATGTACAATTCGTTATATACATAATGTAAACTCTTATATGAATTTTGATTGGGAACGAAAACAGATAAACATGACTTTGTTGTAAGCGTGTTTGCTATTCTGTATCTGCATATTACATAATTATTTACGTGTATAGCTTAGAATTTGTTATCAATCAGACACTGATTACAATATTGATATGTTTCATGGCATTGAAGACGAATTTTGTTATTTTGTCATATCGGTTTTTTTTAAAGATGCTCCACCGCCGACAGAGCATAAATGATAGTCATCATTTGCACAATAATTGGTGTTTAATGATGTATATATATAATTAACACTAAAAATAACATGAAATAATTGATTTCGCCGTTGGTGTATGCGCAATCATTACTTCATTCCATATAGGATATAGTGCAAAGGATTTTTTTCGGGATGCAATTAATTATTTTTCATATTTTTAACTTTAAGTAAAATTAAAAGCTCAAACTTTTCAATGGTGGTAATGGTGTAAAGTAAGTAACTTTTGTAACTGAAGAAAAAACTAAATCGTCTGCTCCTGTTTTTGATGGTGAAAAAATACCATTTGTCAGCGGTGGAGCATCTTTAAACTGAATTTTATCTATTCTACTTCAACACATACACCTACACAATATACAACATACACTTTTTACAGATGCATACAGTACACACTTATATTAATTATACGTTTACATGCAAGCAAACCTGCAATAAACACTGTATATACATACATACATACATACATACATACATACATACATACATACATACATACATACAGACATACATTCATACATACATGCGTACACACACACCCTCACCCTCACATACATACATATATACATACATACATGCATACATACATACATACATACATACATACATACCAACGCATATTACATATTGATATAATTTGCATAGCTGATACTGTGTTTTATTCTCATTTTCTCATCACGGTGATTACTTTTCTTTTGATTTTTAATAGTATATATCACATATCAATGACAATGTTGTATTACATATTTTCTAAAATTACCCTGCCTGAAGCATGCCCGTTATATATAGTTACAGGCCAAACATCTGACGTAATATCATCTAATATGATATATTTAATTAGGTGTTTACGAGTTACGTCAAACTGAAAAGCCTGCTAAAAACAAGAGACCACTGCACATAGTGCATGTAGCAGGCTACACATGACATAATTATACAAAGCTTATTACAAAATTTTTCTTAAGATGCAAGCCTGCTAACAAAAGTCCACTGCAGGCTACACATGTGACATTCTTATTCAAATATTCATTACTAGGGTATACTATCACATTTGGAAAACAATATCAATAGTTACTACTGTTTTCTGTTTAGAATTGCAAAAAAGCCAGAGCTCATTTTTAAGTTGCTTCCTCAATTTTATTTTTGTAATTTCTGTGTTTGGAAGTCTGTTGTTGTGTTTAATGTCATTTCTTTTGATGTTCGATCGTGTCCAATTGATTGCTGTGAATCTAGGTAGATTATTTTTCCATCTTCAAAGATATATTCCAGTAGTTTTTTGTAGATTTACTTTTGAGCCTGATGCTTTTTCATATTGTCCTAAAATTTTAAACGATTCCGTAATTGACTTTTCATCTCTAAGAAACAATTGCGTATCATCAGCAAACATGTTAATTTTTGTTTCAATTTGACCTTGAAGTTTTAAGCCGTTTATACTATTGCTTTTGCGGATTGAACATGCCAAAGATTCTGCTTGAATAATGTACAAAATGGGTGCGATTGGACAGCCCTGCCTTGCAGATCTTGATATGCCAGAATATTCCGAGATAAAACCATTTGTCTTAATACATGTCTTCGTATCCACTAACAACATTTGCACCCAACCCCGTAAATTTATTCTAAAATTAAATCGCTCGAGACATTTGTCTATCCATCCCCATTCAACCCTATCGAAAGCTTTTTGTTGATCTAGAAAGATAACAGACCCCTCTTTATTCTCTAAATTAATCTATTCGCGTCAGCAATGTTTCTTCCAGGAACGAAACCTTTTTGATCCGGATGTATGATATCTGGAAGAACTTTCTTTATTCTGTTGGCCAATGTTTTTGCAATTATCTTATAGTCAAGGTTTAGCATCGTTAGTGGTCGCCAATTTTTAATATCTTCACGCTCGCCTTTTTTGTACAATAATGTTAGTATTCCTTTTCTTTGTGATGTTGATAACTTATTAGTATTACATATTTCATAAACTAGTTCAATAAATTCTTTTTTAATTATGTGCCAATAAATCTGATAAAATTCTGAAACAATCCCATCTTCACCCGGGGATTTATTCTTTTTCATTTCACTGATACTCTTAAATATTTCATCTTCGCTCATCTCTTTATCCATACATGTTTTTGATCATCTGAAATTTTGTTCTCTAGATTAACTAAAAGAATATCCGCAGCATCTCTGTCCCATCCTTCCGATGTAAAGAGTTGCTTATAAAATTTTATCTGTTCGTTTTGGATAAAATTTATGTCATTTTTATAATCTCCTTCTGCGGTTTTAATTTTATGCCAAAGCTTTTCTTTAGCACGTTGTTTTTCTAGGTTAAAAATATTTTGTTGATCTTTCATGCTCTTCGAACTCCTGCACTCTCGCTCTTACTCTCAATCCTGTTGCTTTATTACTGTAATACTCTCTCAGAATGTTAGTGAGCATGTCGATTTTTTCATTATCTGGGTTAGTCTTTGTTAATGCATCCAGTTCTTTTTCAATTTCATCAATGTACCTGTCGGTCTTATTCAGGCACTTTGCAACAGTAATTGTTATTTCTTTAATCTTAATTTTTGCTATGTCCCACCAGTCTTTTAAATTATCATATTTGTTCTTTTCTGTAACCCAATGAGTCCAAAAGGCTTGAAATGTATTTTTGAACAAACCGTTTTTTTTTATTGTATTAACGTAATCACAGTAACGGTAACGGTGGTAATTATTTTTGATGCCCTTATCTTGAAATAAAATTAGAAGTTCAAACTTTTCAATGGTGGTAATGGTGGTAATTATTTTTGATGTCTTTATCTTGAAATAAAATTAGAAGTTCAAACTTTTCAATGGTGGTAACGGTGGTAATTATTTTTGATGCCCTTATCTTGAAATAAAATTAGAAGTTCAAACTTTTCAATGGTGGTAATGGTGGTAATTATTTTTGATGCCCTTATCTTGAAATAAAATTAGAAGTTCAAACTTTTCAATGGTGGTAATGGTGGTAATTATTTTTGATGTCTTTATCTTGAAATAAAATTAGAAGTTCAAACTTTTCAATGGTGGTAACGGTGGTAATTATTTTTGATGCCCTTATCTTGAAATAAAATTAGAAGTTCAAACTTTTCAATGGTGGTAATGGTGGTAATTATTTTTGATGTCTTTATCTTGAAATAAAATTAGAAGTTCATACTTTTCAATGGTGGTAATGGTGGTAATTATTTTTGATGCCCTTATCTTGAAATAAAATTAGAAGTTCAAACTTTTCAATGGTGGTAATGGTGGTAATTATTTTTTATGTATTTATCTTGAAATAAAATTAGAAGTTCAAACTTTTCAATGGTGGTAATGGTGGTAGTTATTTTTGATGTCTTTATCTTGAAATAAAGTTAGAAGTTCAAACTTTTCAATGGTGGTAATGGTGGTAATTATTTTTGATGTCCTTATCTTGAAATAAAATTAGAAGTTCAAACTTTTCAATGGTGGTAATGGTGTAAAATAAGTAACTTTTGTAACTGGAAATGAATATTAATTCGTCTGCTCTTGTTGTTTTTATTGAGTAGAAATACTATTTGTCAGCGGTGGAGCATCTTTAAACACAGTAGCTTTTATTATATGTTACCTTACCTAAAACACTAACGCTTATTTGCGTTATATTTCAATTCGATAGTAATAAAATGCATTTTTTTTCAATCCTGATTTATTACTTTGTAATATGCTATAAATTTTACCGTAGTTAGCTAATTTAATCGTATAAGTTGTCGCTATATACTCCGTAATATATGAAATAACAGAGGTATGAGATACTGATTATTGTAACATAATTTGATACGGTGTAATATTATTCTTTGGTTTTGACATCAGTTAGTGTAGCATATTTTAAATCGTACAAATAACAGAAAATAGTATGTATTTACAACATTTAATAAAATATTTAAACCATCATCACATTAAAATTTATAAAATAATAAAATAACCAACCTATAAATTCACACATTAATTTACACAAACATGATATATAGTTCACAAACACTGTATAACATATATGTCTATACTAAAATGGTTTGGCATCTTTGGGGTAGACTCAACCTGACACCTCTACATGTACATGTGATACCATTCCTTCTCTCGGTTAAGGCAGTGGATAAATTTGTAGCTGTGTAGACTAAGTCTCACAGATTACTACAAATCGTATACGTAGCAGATTATATTGTGGCTGTGCGGACTTTGCTGCGACAGATTACCACAATACTGCAAGCGTATATAGTAACAGATTATATTGTGGCTGTGCGGACTTTGCGGCGACAGATTGCCACAATACTGCAAGCATATCGCAATTTGTGCAACTAAGCTTCACTTGGGTTGTAAACCTAATCCAGAGAAGAAATAGCACCTTATACTGTCACTACCAGAGACCTCAACTACCCCTTAGACTCAGACACGTTTAGCACGTTGGGCTTGTCACCAGATGTCAGCAGGGTAGTAAGAAGAGTTATATAAGTACACAATAGAATCGTGATCATAAGCTAATGAATTTATTGGGCAATTTGATGAGGAATAATCAGCTATTCCTTATTCCGAATAAAATGAATCCCAAAACTCAGACATATTAAATGATATGAAAATAATATGGATGAGTACCCCAAAAAGCCATTAGTATTGTATGAATTCCTGTACATATATATACATATTACTAAACTAGCATCAAATGTTGATCTTTATCTGTTGTTTAGGTTTTTGTAAGTGCGATTTGAGCGTTTTTAATGGAAGATTGCGGTGTACGTATATACCGACAATTCGCATCTGATGACCATCTTCCTAAAACTTTTATAAGATGATCTTCAATGTGGGCTGCTGCCGCGGATGTAGCAGCACAAATACGAAATGAATGGCCGTTATAGCCACTAGAGTCTCTACCTAAACAATCAAGCACATGTCTGAATCTATTTATAAACACTGTTCTACTAAGAGGTTGTCCACTTATAATGTCTGTGACAAACAGAGGGACATGTAATGACGGTGTTTGTTGCAGTCTAGCCTTCATATATCTACAGCATATATAATATGGACAAACGACTTGGTCCGTTTTAAACAAATTCAATGTTACCCCTTCACGGAATGGGTCAGTCTTGGATTTCTTAAGATGAAGTAACACACAGTCATCCGCGATAGTCATGTCACCCACGCATAAATTGTGTTCTGAATTGAAAGCTGATGTGACTGTAAACTCTCCACATCGTAGGAAACCGAAGAAAGCCACTGTGCATGCTGTTTCTAGCATTAGATCAACGAATGATGTAGCGTTTATTCTAAGAAAACCGCATACTTTCTTTAGAACCTCAAATGTGACTGGGTGTCTCGGTTTACCTCCTTTATGACTCACACGTTTAACACCTGATAGAACTGCTTGCACTCGGCTTAAATTTGTAGCACATGGATATGGAATTTTGTGCCTTATGCACATAAATCGAATTCCGCACAAATACAATTTAGTAGTAGAATATGACAGACCACTATTGTGACAGTGTGCTACAAACCACACCAGCATATCCTCTGTCACAGATATTTCACTAAAATTCACTCTTGCGATAATACCCATCATCAGGAGAAACTGTAGGAAAGTTCTGAAGGCAGTATTGTAGGCCGTTGTAGTACTTGGGGCGATGGCATTCTTCCAAAGCTTGTCTAAGACATCACTGAGGACCACAGGACATCCTGGGGATGTGGTACTTGACATGGAATTAAGTCTGCCTCTGGAGCTAGTTGGCGAAATCGGTACATCTGTAAACGAGACAGAGAGTCAGCAATGGAATTGTATCTTCCTGGTACATGATCAGCTAAGATAACAAACATATTTCTAGCTGCACACATAGTAAGGCGTCTCATAAGTGACATAATATGAGAAGATTTTGAGCGACCTTTACGTAAAATGGCCACAGTAGCTTATTATCACACATAAACAGTATCCTTAAGCCTTTCCACCGATGTCCCCATAACATGACCGCTACCACTATAGGATACAGTTCTTTGAAAGCTATAGACAACTCGTCCGTGGTTTGGACAAGATCTTGTAGATGTGGCGGCCATGATTGAGCGAACCACTGGCCATTGAGGAATCCTCCGAAACCCCTGGTTCCTGATGCATCTGTATATAACTTAAGAGCTTCAGTTGATGTCACTAGTGAATCATAAAATATCCCTATACAATTCCAGTGTTTAAGGAAAATTAACCACATGTTAACGTCTTCCCTAAATTCATGATTTAATTTAACATGATGGTGCAGTGCTTTCACTGTAGTCGACAGCTTAATAATGTGCGATACGAAGCTACGTCCCGGTATAATGACCTTACTGGCGAAGTTTAGATGGCCCAACAATTGAAGAAGGTCCCTTTTTGTACACGATGGCCTGTCCTGAAAAGATGTTAGAATATCTGTGTCACGTCGAAGTTTATCATCAGGTAACCTGGCCTCCATGTTATGGGAATCTAGGACTATACCCAAGTACTCAACCACTGTTGAAGGTCCACAAGTCTTATGAAGAGCCATCGGTATTCGGAGGCTTTCAAATATGTGGAACAATATAGTCATATTCTTGTGCCCGTCCTTCCCCGGTTCTTCAAAAGTGATAAAATCATCCAATAGATGAAGAATATAAGAAATACCATAATTGTTTATGGCAATCCAGCATACTGCTGTTGATAGAGTGTCAAAAATCTTTGGGCTTGACCGACAACCAAATGCTAATTTGTAATAGTAATAATACAAGCCGTTCCATTGAACGCAATACAAATGCCATTGTGATGGATGTATTGGTATCAGTTTAAAAGCATCAGAAATGTCGGTCTTACATATAGTTGTGTCTTTTCCTAATTTTTGGATTATCGCGATAGCATCGTCAATACGAATATAACACAATGAATATTCTTCTTTGTTTATAAGGTCATTTACACTTGGATGACTGTCATTATCGTGGGGTGATGAAAGGTCTACAATCAAACGCGGTTTTCCTGAATACTTCCCATACGCTACACCTATTGGACTGACTCGGTATTGTTCAAAAGGTAACTTCTTAAAAGGACCGCAAAGAAAACCTTTTTGAATCTCGCTGTTTATTAGTTCGACTGTCACTGGATCCCTGATGACAGATTGAAGGTTTTTACACTCCTTAGTTGTCAATTCAGTCTGTGTCACCATGGTATCGAAACCATAAGTGGTTTAACCCTTCGCACAAATAACTAACAAAATCCTGGTCGGGATGTTGTGCTAATTCCTCTCTAAGTCTTTCGATGTTTATCGGAGTAGTGACCATGCTATCGGAGGTTGGTAATGATACGAGTCATGTGCTGTCACTTTCAACGCGTCCCTTATTTTTTCTGCATGCCTTTGCTCCATGACTAGTAGCCTTGCATACCGAACAAATATGTTTAAAATGACAGTTCGACTCAAAATGGCATCGTCCATCATTAAAGTTGTTACAGACTTCCACACCATCTATTCTGATCTTGGGCCGTCCATATTTATCAGTGTCTTTCGTCGCACTTTGATTGGTGTGTGTTGACTTCGCGTTGTTGTTGTGATTCTGCTGTTTCCTATTCCTCTGCTGGGGACAGAAGGAAGTAGAGTGCGAGGTCATAGAACAATGTGTTTATTGTAGAATTTCCTATGACTAGACTCAGTAGTCCATGATCTTTCATTGACCAGTTTACCTTAATGTTGCTGTCCCTAAGGGCTGTGACCGCCTTCAGTGCAAACTGAAAATGATAGTCATAGAACTTTGGTCCATAAATGTTTGAAATTTCAATGATGTGGGCCTCGTATGTGTCCAATTCTGCCCTCCTTTCCGGAAATTTAGAGCACATGGTCCGCTTGTACTTCCCAAAAGCTGTGATGAATTCAGCTATGGTCAATGATTTGTTCAGGCGTTCATCTTCATGGTCATTTAAATTGATGAATATCCCTTTCCTAATGTGCTCCTCTGACCTCTCGCTGTCAAATTTCGGGATCAAGAGAGACGCTAGATTTACATATCTACCTTCTTTTTATTGTAATCTGATATAATGTCGAGATGAGGCACATTTTCAGGGGAAATTCCGTAATCATTGTACCCACCTTGCATCGTTTGTGTTGACGCCGGGTTTCCGTTTACACTGCCCTCTCTCATGGCGGCGTATGCTGTCGAAAGATTGAACGATCCGTTATCACTTGGTCGTTGTTGATCTTCACGACTGTTTATCAATGTCATTAATGTCTGTTGAAGGCCCATGACTGTCTGCTGCATAGACTGCATCGATGACAACATGCCATGTATCACACTATTGTCAATGGGCGCCGCCATATTGTTTACCGCTGGCACTTCCGCCTGAGATTGCGCACGCTGCCCGGGTACTATTGTAGTACTCCGCTCGCCTTCCCGAAGTGCGTTGGCACTGGCAGACGGAGCTTCCGCTGCAGAATGTAGTCCGCTCGAAATAACAGTCGAACTATTAATCCCCGTACTGTTTGTTGCTTGATTAACAATATTATCATTGTTTGTCTCTTGTTGAGATGTTCGATCCGCTATATTTGTAAATCTACGTAACTGTGTCGAGTTACGCTGAGCCTGTGCATTTTCAATGAACATAGTTTTGCTGGCGCTGTAATCCCGATCTTCAGCAGCTCTTCTCATAGTTTCTTTATAGTCCAATTACTTGGATTCGAAGAATCCCACGGATTGTCCCTTGAACTCGAACTAGGCCTAGATTCTGTACGACGAGTAGCTATGATAAAATAACTTGAGGAAAACTTTGTCCAAATATCGTCTCTTAACACACACTAAGCTTTCCCAAGAAGATATTTGATAGATCGTCATCTATAACAGGATTTAGATTAGCATATTTACGAAAGTTTGTCCTTAAAGCTCTTTTCTTGAAAGACACTGGCTACTGATCATATACACACTAAAGTATGTGAAAACATCGTCATTCCTTGTTACGTGAAACTAACCGATTACAACGTAATCCTCGTATTAAAAGTCACACAGAAAACGTTCATTATGAGTAAAAATCCATGGAAAGTAGATGGTAGAAATTGATGAATCAATTGGTAAAAAATTCCAAGTTGAAATAACAGATTTTCTTCAGAGATCAAGTTATGACATCATCCTGTTACTGAGTCTGGGAGAACAATGACTCTCCCGCCTATATCGCTCGGCCAAACAGATTACTCTATTAAGGCTGTCACTATAAATTTAGGATTAGTAAATGATATGAACCGCAATAACACTGTACCCATAGATAATAAGCTATAGACTAATTGGGATACATAGTAAGGTTGATAAAACAACTTATTTTTACATTTAAACCTGGCTTTTCTTCATAAGCCTCAAGTTATGAGATATACAGCAGTTTTGGTAATCGTAACATGATGTTTTACAATGTGTAATATCAATTACATGTGCATTCGGAGACAGTATTATACTTTTAGTTAGTAAATGTAATATCATTGGGATGTCG
Source organism: Argopecten irradians (assembly GCF_041381155.1). Lineage (NCBI taxonomy): Eukaryota > Metazoa > Mollusca > Bivalvia > Pectinida > Pectinidae > Argopecten > Argopecten irradians. The sequence goes on along the minus strand of NC_091142.1, from coordinate 28,732,331 downwards.
AAACTTTGCTAATTATTTTAACATATTTGCATATTTTGTAACAATTGGTAATATCCTTTTAGAAATTTAACTTTGATTAACAGTAAATGGTGTGTTTATTGTATTTATGAATTGTAATTAGAAACTGCTATTTTGAAAATCGAGTGTAACATTATTTAGAAGTGTTTAAATCCAAAACATTTTATTTTACAAGTGTAATAATTACGCCAGTAAGCATTTTGCTACAAATTTGTCTTTAAACGTGTATGTTGATATTCGGAAATAAAATGAAAAATGTGAACTAATAAAGAAAGTTACCCTAAAGCTAAATTGACACTGCCATGATTAGGACGCACAACCTTTTGATCAGGAGTCAATTCAATTTCAATTCTGTTATTGTATAATGCTATTTGACACTGGTTTGTAGTCATGTAATAGTTGTAATATAATTGAGATATCGATACAGTTAAGCTAGTTTTTTACAGCATAAACTAACAAAAATATTCGCGTTTGGGGGACAATAATAAAAGCATGTAAAACATTGCTTGTAACTTTTCTGTTCGTCATAATTAAGTTTACTTTCTATTTATTACTTGCTCAATATCATGATGAAAAACATATTAGACATTGTTTGCAACTTTTCTATTTGTCATGATTAAGTTTGCTATAAACTGTTTGCTACCTGTTTATCGATCATTATAAAAAGTTTGTAACACATTGTTTGCTACCTGCTTTCTGTTCGTTAAAGTGAATCATGGCTTATCATTATAATAAAGCTATGAAACATTGCTTTGCAACTCAAGTTGCTATTCATGATAACTGAGCTCGTTATAATTGTTTTGTTACGTACACATGTTTGATAAATATTGTTTAATTGTTACGTATCATTGAATTAAAGATATTCATTGATTACTATTTGCTGTTCATAACAATAAAGCTTGCTAAACATTGTTTGCTAGTTGCGTATGATTGAAATAAAGGTTGTTTCATTGTTGTCTATTTGTTGGGTACTGAAATGTGGTTTGCTAGTTATTCTATTATATTTATTAATTTACAACATTATTATCCACTTATATAATTACTGGTTACCCTTATAAAAACTTCCTTTTTGTCAGATACTTTGAATCATGTTTATATATTTCATAATGACTTTAGTTATAGCTGATTTGTTATTTAATGGCTGAAATTTGAAGTATAATTTCTGACGTCACATGGTATGTTAATTGCTGGCTACTTCTGTGAAATTTGCTACCTTGCAAAAGATTGTAAATTTATTACATTTTTTTTTTGTATTTTACTTCATTTTTTACATTACATTACTTGATGGTCATTGTGATGATTTAGAATGCGTTACATTTTTGTTATTCTATAGTTGTCATTGTTTGGCCGTTATCATATTGTATCATGTCATATGCTATCCCTGACTGTAATGTTTGTGATCTTGTTTGCTTCCTTTTATATGTTTATTCCAACAGTCGTTTTTCTGTTCAATAAACTAGGTCAGGTATGAAGTGGTTCAAGTATGAAGGAGGCTATGGTTGTGTCGTCTGCTTTAAAAATGTGTTGAGTGTGATGGTTAGTGAAGGATTATGGGATGATATACGAACCAACGAGATGCTATACCTTTCACTAATAGAAAGAAGATGTCGAACCAATCAAAACATTCAGCATTGCGTCCATGGATGTAGCTTTACAGGTTACGGTTGCTACCAACTTTCACTCAGAGACAAACACTGGACAAACATATCATTATTTTGCCCTCTCGACAAAATCGCAGGTAACTATATTTTACTGGCTTATTTTTTGTTTGTTTTGTTTAATCAATTACACAATTACATTTATATATAAATATAAATATTGATGTAGGAATGTGCAACTCTATAAATTATGTATGTTAAACTGAAGGGCGTGTAATGGAATGTAGTATAATCTGAAAGATTTTTTTTATAGTTTATATATATATTTATTGTCTGTCGATCAATTTTAACTTTGTAAATCATTTCATCAAATTGATAGGCCTGCATTTTGATAATAATTTACATCGCTCATTAATTATGTTTTAAATCAAGTGATATATCCATTTTTCGAATATCGTTATGGTAATATCACATAATGATTAAACCAAATATATACTCTATTACTGTTTGGGGTTAGTATTTGCAGCGTGAATATATCAGCTTTTGTATATATGTACCAGCATCATGTGTTTTAACAAGGATTCATAAATCCTTGGTGTTGCATCCCTTGACTGTGTGGATATACAGCACCGGAAAATAAAACACCCTGATCTGTTAGGTAACGTCTATAAATGGCAATCAAAATTACTTAATTTAATCTTACATAAGAATTGGAATTACAATCTATACTGACTTAAATAAAGGGTAAAGTTTATTAATAGTACTTTGATGATAGCACAATTATGTTTAAATAATGCTTGCTTCAGCATCGATTCTTTACTGAGTATATTGTGCTTACTTTAAATTAATTTTGAATACATGTATTACTTTAATTACTTAAAGCAACACACATTTCTTACTTACGAGCAGGTGATATTGACTAATGTTTCAGTAAATTTCACTTTAACGATTTTAATGATAAACTGTTGTAATATACTTTTTGTAGTTGTATTAAGGATAAACATACGATATATAAATACCTATTGCATCAATATACAGTACACACTCGTTAAATGTTGATTGAACATTAATAGTTAACGAGTTACTATTCTATTATAACCATTTCATTTTCTATGGTTTTATTTATAATAAAAATATAATTCCATCAAAATATAGCGTGATGACAAACAAAAAAGTGAAGTTATTGATGAGAGAACTGCAAGAGTGTTACAAGTGGTATTTGATAATGAACCCGGGTATTCAGTGCAATACACTTATGTTGTCTATTACATGACTAGCCATGCATTACAGCTGCCTATCTTATAATGTCGTCAAAACGATGAAATTAAGGAATGCTAATTATCGGAAAGTTAAAATTGTTTTTCAAATTCTCGTTACTCTTTTTGGAATCAAGAAAAAATGTATGATATTCTGCTCTTATTTATTCTTAGTCTTTGCTAATAATTTTATTGAATAAATTCGTATTTTTCAGAAATCATGACTGATAGAAAAGCTGTCATCAAAAATGCCGACATGGCAGAGGATATGCAGCAAGATGCAGTTGACTGTGCAACAACAGCTCTAGAGAAATACAACATTGAGAAGGACATCGCCGCCTACATCAAGAAAGAGTTCGACAAAAAGTACAACCCAACTTGGCATTGCATTGTTGGACGTAACTTTGGAAGCTACGTAACACACGAAACCAAGCATTTTATCTACTTCTACCTTGGACAAGTTGCCATTCTGCTCTTCAAATCCGGATAAACATTTTACTATCAGAAGACTTCAACACGTGCTAATACATACTGCCTCCAAGACGATGGAAGATTCTGGATCTGGTTCAGATGAATTCCACACTATTTTTCTTACTGTGAAGAGAGATGGGAACTATAGATATGACTTGTGTTATGAACACAACTTATACTCGGGATCAAACGTTGTTTGTGCCATGTGTTATCTATTTTATTGCTTTGATATTACACAATATTTGCCGTTTAATTTTACCAGGGCCTAACTGTTAAAGATCTGTTGAATTATACCTTTTACACAATGAAAACATGTTTTCTCGTTTTTCTTGACATTATTTATATCTATTTTTTTTTAAATATCCAGCTCAATAAATATACCACATGCATGTTGATATTGTAGACCTTTTTATTTTCGAAACGACTGATTTTTTTATTAATTGTGATTAGAACTTATTCGCGGTGATGGATTTTCACGAATTTTATTTTATAATTTCCAATTAACGTAAATGAAAGTGAAAACGCGAAAATCAGTGACATTCGATAATAAGTTGCTTTACATCAATACATTACTAAAATGGGATCTATTGCCTACCATTACGTATATGGTGCAGCCAAAGGTTTGTTCTCCACATTTGTGTATTACATATAAAGATATATTTAATGGAAAATGTGACAGAGCTTTATCTGTTTTCGAGGATTATACAAAAGTCACGAGTTAGAACTTGAAATGTTGACTGTGCTATGCATCTAGGTGTCCTTCAGAAATAAGAATTATAAAACAATACTGTGATCGGACATACACCAAATTGTCGCCTTACCAAAATTGGTACTCTTCTTGAATAGCTCAATTGCTTGTAGATATTTTCAACTCATTTAGTTATGCCACCAAAGATATTCATCGCCTGATATTAAAAATGACTTTGAAATTCATTACTTGATCCAAAAGATGTGAATACTCCTGATCAGCACGAAGATCTTGCGACAAACACTACTGGTGTAATCAATAATAGAAAATATCAAACATCATTTTTACATGACAACAAGAGTCACGTTGTCGTCATCTTGATTCCAATATTATATGTATTGGTATCAACTTTGTTAGCCAAGTGTATTCAGTACGATACTTTCTCTGAAACCCTTGAGCCTTGGCGGATCCCACGTCAAAAAAAATCTCTTTTCAATTCATATTCGATGTGACTATGTTCAGTCGACCAATGAAAATGCGGTTTTCATATCTCAACAAAACTAAACCAAAGTGATAGCAATGACCATTATGCTATGTATGTCAACAATAGCTCCAAGTGAAGTCATATTTACTATTAATTTTAGTCAATTATTAAATGTTTTAAACCAGCTAAATGATCATTGGATACAATATCATCAGAACTCATCAGTCCAACATTATTGGAAAGCCATTATTGGCTTATATGAAAATATAGTAATATTTACATAAATAGTTAAAAGTTATACGTGTGATTGCGTTTGCATGTGTCTATAAAATAGTCCATTTCGTAGTTTCTAGTATGATACATAAATCAATAGTTGACGTGGTTCTTAAGATGTTAATATTCTCTGCGTTTACCATATCACTGGGCAGGGTATTCCATGACTCAATGATTCTGTTACTAAAAGCATTTTTGATGTATTAAGACAAAATGATTTCTTGAACAGCTTTTTGCCATGTCCCCTTGTTCCGGTATGCCTAATTGGGGTGTACATATTTTCGCTGATGATAATGTCTCTTTTCTTGATGACTTTATAGGTTTCCAATATATCTGTCCTTAATCGGCTGTATTCCAGTGTTGGAATTCCCAAAGCCCTTATCCTGTTCGGAGATGAAAGGTTTTCGAGGTTTGTTAGTCTTTTGGTTCCTCTTCTCTATACATTTTCTATTGCTTTGATTGTCTTTCTTCAACCGTGAAGACCATATCACAGAACAATATTCTAAATGAGGTCTGACAAGAGTTTTGTGGAGTGTAGTAAGGGTTTGATTTTCGAGATACACGAAAGTTCTGAAAATAGTTCCCAATATGCTGTTGGCTTTTGCTACAGATTTGATTACTTGACCAGTGAACTTCAATTTTTTGTCCACTAATACTCAAAGATCATTTTCAGTACTGATTTTCTCCAAAGGTATCCTTTTTCTACCATCTTTTATACTGCATTGGTTGATTATGGGAAGGTTACCTATTTCCATGTGCTTACATTTTTATTTATTAATTTTCATGAGTCATTTATCTGTCCATTCTGTGATCTTGTCAATGTTCAGTTGGAGTTCTTGTACATTGTTGATTTTGGAATATAGTTTGGTATCGTCAGCAAAGAGTTTAACCACACAGTAATATCATTGACGTATATCAGAAAAAGAATGGGTCCGAGGACACTCCCTTGTATTCTCCAAACAAATTGGGAAAGCAAATACGTGCGTGGTTTCTGTTTCACAAACTAAAGTTAATTAAACAAATAATGCAAACATCTCGTGACGAAATTGGACACTGAAGCATTAGACACAAATAATTGTGAAAAAGAATATCTTTTAATATTAAATTATGACCTATGAATCCAATTAACATTTACGTATATATACTGGTAAAGTAAATAGCGGAACTGGTTGACATACAAGGATATTTTTAGCGCGTGTTGATATACATGTATGACATATTGTTTCGACGAACGCCATTTTCAACTGAACCTGTGGAAAGTTAAGTTTATATGGTGTTGCAATATTGTGTTGCAATAATTTCTCATGAAAATGCTAGAAAATAACCCCCTGGAAAATCAATGGAAACGTATATACAAAAACTTATCAACCTTGACAGAAATATTGGACCTTTTGTCAGCCTTTCCAGAAAAATGGTCCCACTTAAATATAAAATCGATGAAAAAATAAAGTCGTTGAAGATATGCATGTATAGAAAATTTTCTGAAAATTTCACACACATATCTCTATCAGAATTCGAATAACGACATGTGAAATTTTACTATCTCTTATTTTCGTTACGGATGTTAGGAAATATATCCACTAAGCATAAGCAAAATGTTTTTACGTGAAAATTCGTTTAGTTATATGTATACATGTTATGGAATAATCACCTGATAATACATTGGGTATAATTTCCCTTTGGTAATTAATAACAGCAACAAGTGTTAAATATTATGTGATATTACAAATTTGCCATACTTTATAAGTATCAAGCAACACAACGGCGACAAACCTCTATCTAGCGTATCGATTTGAATTGAAAATGAGCCTCGACTAAAACTAGAAAGTATATTCAAACTTTCAACCGATTCGAGGATTAAGTTTTTAATTGATACATCATTCAAACCTGCTTATGCTGTGATACGGAAGTTAGAAATCTTTTATGAATCACTAATTCCACATCCAAAATTTACAGAAATTATTATCTCTGTGAAGAGATTTATTCACATTTGGCAAGTTGAGTATTTGGGCATACGAAGAGATAGGCAGGTATATTATTCTAGTTACTCTATCATCATATGTCAGTATATAACGCACCTTGTGTTCCTTCCCTTCCCGTCCATCATATTTTCCTAAATCGCTTCTTCATGTTAACAAAAAATCATCCACTAAATCTATTGGTGATGTTCAAAACCACGCATTAGACAGGAAAAACGATTCTTCTGTTTGTTCATCTTTGTCCATAGCACTTAGTTACGGATGTAAGGCGTTACGGAGTTTAGAAAAACTTTGAGAATCATCCGAGATATTTCTGATCAAGAGTTTTGTTTTTGATAAATTGTTATGATTTTGTTCCTTTATCATAACGTGTTTCGAAAATGTGAGCAATAGATACAAATATATTTTAACTGCCCTACTACATAAGCAATGCGACATCGAAAAAAAAAGCAATTTTCAAGTTTATTCTAAATACAATGTAAGCAACGCATGCAAGAGAAGGTTGGCGGAAATAACTCCATTCCTGTATTGCCATGCAGCCTAAGACCGTCGTCTAACATTTGATTGTGAAATCGGCAAGCGACAATTGATAAAATTTTGAAAAAAGTGGGACCATTTTTTCTGGAATTGCTGAACTACAAATTTTGTTTGCAAACTATGAGAATCGTCGTAGCAGATTCTCACAAAAGATTGCCTAAAAAATTTATTTCACAACCCTATAAAATTACAAAAACAATAGTGATATCAATTTATATACAAAAATCGTAATATTTTATTAAATGAAACAGGTTTAAAACGTGCGTTTCCATTGATTTTTCAAGGGGTTATTTTACCAAATCAAAACGCAGCGACGATGTCTATATTGTGACGTCACATCGTGTAATTCGTCATTCTCGGATTTTATCTTCATATTGGAATTGAAGGTATTTTTTCTAATTTTCATAGCGGCTATGAATAGCAGAAGCTATCTTCATATCCCGTGAGGCGCGTTAGCGCTCTTTGCAAATGTAGATAGCTTCTGCTATTCAAAGTCGTTATGAAAATTAGAAATATACATTCATTCCATATATTTACTTTAGAAAGATTTATGAAAATAAAAATTATTGAAATGTTATTACATTATAATAAAAATTATGACACCCAAAAACGAGATTAATGGAACAGCTGGATGACAAAGTCGTTCCAAAACGTCGCGTTTTTTCAAGCTTCCGCCATCCGGTCGACCTTTTTTTTCAAATGACAAACGATAAACAAGAAATATAGTTATAGAGAATACATGGTTAGTATCTTACAATACAAGGTTTATTTTGGTGCGAGACTTAGGAAAGCCGAGATGACGAGGCTTTGCCGAGTCATCTCGGCTTTCCGTGTCGAGCACCAAAATAAAACTTGTATTGTAAGATATTAACCGTGTATTCTGTTTATCCTGCAACCATTATGACATTCAAAAGGAAAGCAAATTACGATGGCCGACAGCGGCCGTCACCTCGTACACGCATATTAAAATCAAAGTACTGAAAGTACTGAAGGAGGCGTAGCTCAGATTCTAGACAGGGTAATGATATATTGAAATATTAAAGATAGATCATAATAGAGGTAATAGTACATGTTCAGGTTATTTTCAATCAATATTGATTGAAATAAAAGATTGAAAATTCCGTGCTTTCGCAGAATGACTGTTGTTTATTATAGGATAATGTGGATCAAATATTTGGAAATTGGTTAAATAATGGGAATGTTTAATCTTATAAGGTTGTCAAAAATAAATGCTCCAAAGATCTTGAAAATATTGTATGAGAAATAAATATGAACAATGAATAATGATATATAGAATAAAAATGATGCAAGACTAATGTTTATTCTTTTTGAAAGTTTGTGTTGGTTTTTACATGTTTTAAATTTCAATCATAGTTTGAACTTTTTACCATCTGGGCAAATTGTATGAAAGTGGTGGTTATGCTCCTGCTGAGCTCAGCATATACTGGCAAGTAGAACGACTGGCTGCCTCATTGTCAGTTTAATGTGACCAGGTGTGTTGGGTGTCTTCAGCTGTATGTTCCAATGATATCATTATACATGTAGCACAATGAAAGGGCAAGAGTTCCACTATATAAGAAGACCCAACAAATACAGCACAGTCTGTGCATGCTACACACATCATACATTGGAGGCCGCCCATGCCATTAATTAACCCAACAATCAAATATTGCCAAATCCAGTATCAATCTGTCAATGTTAAGGATGTACACATCTGAGAAGTCAAAATTTTCTTGTATTAAACTTTTTTTCTCATATAGATTTTTGGAAATACAAGAAAATAGAAGAAAAAACATATGTCGGTGTGCTTGTTTTTGAGCTATTGTCACTCAAAGATACCAAGTTGACAAAATCTTAGATTTTTTGGATTTTTGCCGTTTTGACCATATACACAAGAGTTTAAAGCCATAATTTCCTTATGAGATGTTTGATATGTATGGAAGTTTGAAGAATTTATTTTCCTGTAGTCTTCTTTAAAAATATACAAGTTTTAATTAATAAGACTCATATTTTTTCTCAGAATAACAACAATTGCTACCCCTACCCCTTAATTTTGAGCTAAAAACACACCATTTTCAGCCTTTTTTGCCAAATTTAACACTTTATAGAAACATTTATGGTATTACACTTTTGTTAATATTTTGCATATCAATAGGGAATGGGTTGTTCTTTCTTAATTAGGCAGAAAAATGGGGGGTCAGTGTGCTTACTTTTTTGCCCCATTTGAATATGTGTTATTTTTCAGTATTTTAGAGTAAAAAATAAAGGTGCTCAAATTACCATTAAATGTAAAAATAAAGTGACAAAAGCGTATCACTTCACGCAGTAATGCTCAATATTTTAATAACCACGAACCTAGTAAAGATTAACAGCAAAAATTAGCTCGATACAGCTAAAAAAAGCTGGTGCATTGATGATTTAAGTAAAAACAATTTCAGTAAAACATGGTTAAACTATGGCTCTGCTCAAAGAGGAAAAAGACACAATTTCAAAATTGCCGCCAAATGGGCCATTTCTTAAAATCCCTGTATAAAAAAATCTACTGAAAATAGAAATGTAATTTTTTGACAAAAATTTGCATCTGGCAACTTGCTACAGATATTGATAAAATATATTTGAAAATCTCATAACTTCTTTGATCTTTGTCGAAACGAGACTTCAACGGGACTGAAACCTCAGAAGAATACATCCTTAACAACAGTGTAAGGTGAAGTTGAAATCAATGTCCAACAATTTTCTCTCAAGGGATATTCCATTAAAACATCTAACCCAACTCAAGACATTAGGTATAAACATTGATACCCCTGATTTAAATTTACAGAAGTTAAAACTGGATTGGAATATTACATTTTGTTGCAATGAAAGTACTAGTTAATATCTTAAAGGAATATCCCTTTGTATAGAATATACAACATCTGCAAATAAAACAAGATATTGTCTTCACAGTTTTACAGATCAAGTGACTCTTTTAGACAGATAAAACTTTTAATTATCATATAACATTCAAGCATACCATGTATCTACATCAACTATTAAGTGAACACAACTGCAGATAAACAAGTGATTGTCTTCACAGATTTACAGGTAAAGTGACTCAAGTCGGATAAGCTTTTAACTAATCATATGTCATTCAAGCATACCATGTATCTACATCAACTCTCAAGTGAACACATCAGCAGATAACCCTTTACCACATGCAAACTAGTAGACTTCATCATCTTCTATGAGGAAAGTATACAATGTTCAACACGAACATTGTTGCAACATCTGTCAAGTGTATGCACCATCTCAATGGCACTTTGTGAAGTTTTCAGTCTGGATTGATAATACTTTTTTAAAGTTGCATTTATTTACTTTTATGTTCACTTTTGAGCAATGTTTTGTTAATAATGTTGTTTCAGAATGAATCAAACTACACAGTGATGCTATCATTTCCAAATATAATTCGACATGAGGACTTCAAAAATTAATAAAAACGTTTACATGTCAGAAAATGGGCGATTTTCTCTGTCGGAAATACTAAAAAAAATGCCGATTTTTTATAACTTAAAAAACAATATATGCACAAATTACCTGAAATATCGTAAACAAGATGGCGGTCACTATGATCAGTCGACAGTGAACCAGCTCCGATAATTTTTGGTCATATACTTGGAAAATACATGGACAAAATACGGTCATGGTTTTAATGATGTGACAATATATGCACCATTGGATTTTGGAAATTCGGATAATATTACAGACCAACCTTGAAATGCTGATATAGATACACCAATATTTGTATTAACTTGTAGTGGTATACCCACAATGATCACTATTTTTTTCATTGCTTGTCTTATGAAATCATTAATTGTTTATTATGTTATTTCAACTTGTTTGTGTTAACACCTTTTTGCAACTGGAAACTAATGATCATACTAATTAACAATATTTTATTAAATCACATACTGGTTTGCCCAATAATATGTATGTATATATGATTACATGTATGAATAAAAGAGAAACCCTCTGACCTATTTTAAATTTGTTGATCTATATTTGTTCTCAATTTTATGCACAACGATTTAAAAAAAGTATGATGTCATAATTAACAAATAGGTGACATAACATCAATAATATAAATGATTACATGTATGAATACAAGAGAAACCCTTTCAATTAATGTAAAATGCTCTATATTTGTATTTGTATAAATGAGTTTGGAGAATAAATGGAGCAAATCAAATGTGATTAAATGAAAGGAGTGAAAGAGACCTCCTGTAAGAGGCTATATGTTGTAAGAGGGATGAACCCATGGTCCCAACGTTAACCCTGGCATCCCTCTAATTTGCTGGGGAATAAAATCAATTTTGAAAATAAAAAAAAAATATGAAATATCGTAAACAAACTAATTAATGTCTGTATCGTGGCTCCATCAATATATTTGCTCTGTGAAACACTGTTATTTTTGCTTTGTCCGTGCCGGTTCAACGCCCGTTCACCGCTTCTTTCACTTTCTATCGTTCCGATCACGAGCAACTTAGTGTGTTTATTGTAGGATGTTAGTACATTATTTGCCGTTGAAAAATGCACGAAAATAATCTTATCAACTTTAAATGAAGTATATTAAAAGTTTATTGAAGTTTTTACAACAAGATTTTAACAAAAATTATCAACACTCACGGCTGTAAACTCGCCAGCCATTCCAGGACCAACACGGCGTCAGGTTCAGGTAATAGCGATAGTACGGGACGTCGCCTTTCTTCATGAACGTCAGATTTTCGTTCGGTAAAATTGAATAAAACTTCGTCTAAATCATTGTCAGATTATATCCTTTTAGGCCTGTGATATTTAAATATCGTGACATCGCACTTATAATTACAAATATAAGAAGCCATGATGGCGTCCCCGGTAACATGAGTGAAGCAGTGAACACGTGTGTGATTTTCTCGGTTAATTAAATCCAAGTTTTATATAGTAACACTATGCATGGTATAGCGTCGGCAGAGTTTATAACAGTTGTCTCCCTTTGTACGGACTGTTCTTGTTGACATGTTCGTCAGTTTGGGGAATTCTAGTTCGTTTGGGGATTTAGTTCATTTTTATCAAATCGATCAAATACCCGTAATTGAAAAGGCATTTATTGTCAGTTGGATTATTTTTACTTACAAACAAGTTTATATGCAATTACTGTTAGATTCGCGGTTTGCAAGTTAGTCTGTATCGATATTGAGACACACTTTCGGTGAGAATAATTAATGCCTTATTGTAACATTGGAAATAAGTCTGAATTAATTAAGTGGGAAATTATAATGTGACTGAAACATGAATGTGACATGTGATAAACGAAGAGCCTCTGAAAGTTAGTATAGACTGCTGTACAATACTACGTTGCAATATACACAGTGTAAAGTTATCTCCCGTAGTTCCAGAAACTGTCGATAGGATTACCAAGGTATATGTATAGTGTTCCGGTGACCATTGAAAACCAAAGTGATTCCATAATGGCAGGCGTGTATTACACACGCCTCCATAAATCTATAAATACGTCATTGTCTCAATCAGAAGTGTTGCTACAAACGGCGACGCCATTTTTTCCTTTATGGGCTGATAAAGTAAATTGTTAAGCCAATGAAAATACTTGTTACAAGCAAAAATTGAATTATTAGTGAAAGTTACAAAAGATTAACATTATATCTCCATTGCTGTATCATGTATATTTATAAAATAAGGTTATAGAAAAATGTGTAGATATCTACATATGATTTGTCACGGTACGCATTTTTCATGTACACATTTTTCTAATTCACGTGTACGAGTTGTCATGGTACACATTTTTCAGGTACACATTTTTCTAATATGCGTGTACGGGGTGACGGCCGCTGTCGGCCATCGTAGCAAATTGCCAGTTATTTACTTTTTTCGCTCGAAGCGAGACGCTTCTATGATGCACAGGAAAAGATTCATTCACTAAACCGAATGAGAGTAGGACCTATACTCCTTTTTACTGCCGTGGAAAATATATAAGCGCATTCGCAAACAGTACTAGTATTTCTATTCAGTGTGTAATATCCCCATCCTCGATACTCCAGGGGTTCCGATCACTTACGATCTCTACACCCCTGGACTATCTCATAGTAAAACTGGAGGCAACAGAATAGAACAGGTAACTTTGTCATTTGATGTACATCAAAAGAGCCGTATAACGGTACACTGTGGTTAACTCTGTGGCTTTGATGTTAGGCGTTGCTCTCTCTGTAGTCTTCAAATGAAATATTTGCTAGCCTGTGATTGGTCAAATGTTTTCCGCTGAGCTGCCTTCAATTTCACTATGAGAGAGTCCAGGGGTGTAGAGATCGTAAGTGATCGGAAGCCCTGGAGTATCGAGGATGTAATATCCCCGAAACAATGCAAAAATACTGAAAAAAACATAATTACCCATCAAAGAGTTACTTTACAGTACATACCTTTATCATGAGCCAAGAAAAAGACGACACCGCCATACGAGATTTTCGATATCGTAAAAATGACGTCATTCCGGTGAATGTGACGTCACTTTTTAGCGGGACTGAATGACGTTTCATTCACCGTAAGGTTAAAGTTCGGAGTCAAGTAAGAAAATGTTCCGTCAGATGTGGAACAAATTCACGTGATCGTATTGACAATCGACACTGTTTCTGTATCGATAAACTAAGTTGGAGCAGATCTGTTTATTTCCCAATTGAACTCGAGTGCAGAACGTGCGTATGGATACATGTAAACATTGACGGACTTCCTTTTACATTCCACAAATCAAGTGTCAATGTTTACAAATAACACATGTACGAGACAATCGGAGACACACAATAAAACACATTTATTTTTTAAATGTATTATTGACGCGTTTACCAATTTACCTCGTGCTCCCTTAGGTTTGTCATCTCATAAACTAAGCAAAGTAAGAGGTTACGGTGACCGCCTTATATCTCTACGGCCCAATAGTCCAACGGCCCGTTAGTTCGAAGGCCTATTAGACATTTCCACCAACTGAGCGGATGTGAGAATGAGCTGTGAATTTGAACTCTGACGGGGGTCGTCTCAAAAGTTAATCGTGTGATATAAAGTTTGATAGATGTCTGTATGTGTGCTATCCCAACCTCGTTTCAATTGTTAAAACTGATACGTTTCACATGTATTGACAAATCATCAATGTAAATTTATACGTTATAGTGTAATAATATAATAGGGCCACGTCAGTTTATTTGTCCGTTTACTTACACAATTTATGAATCAATCTACGGTAGTCAGAAGATGTAATACAAATTAAATTTAAGAAAAAAACATACACACACATTTACACGGATACGTAACTAACGTGACAAACCAAAAATCAATCTTACTTCTACTTTTATTTTACTTCTATGTCAATAAATTGAAGAGAAGTTGTCGCCGTACAGCAGGAGCAACACATATCTCAACAATGGGGGATATCTCAGTTAGGCATAAATTCTGTGAATTTACTTACTTTTACGATAAACAAATTGAGATGTGGCGCAGTGATATCTTATCCAATAATTCAATTTGGCCAATGACTGCCGCTTTTAAAATTCCCCGCGAAACCATTTTGTATACCTGACGTTATAATTGACATACAGTTCTCTCGGGCTATGGAAAAATAACCTCAAAGATCTAAGCAATAGAAATGAGCGTAACAAATGAAATTAAATCATTCAAGGGTATTCCATGGTTGCTAAAGGAAAGATTAATAAAATCTGTTGCCTATAAGTGATCAGCTAATGCCTCGACTGGATTTTCTTTTTTTATTAATATGATATCAATTTTATCTATTTTTCTATCTCGCCCTGGGATAAAAAAAAAATTATGACGTCGCGACACAACTATCCCAACGTAGCGGTAACAGTTGCATTACGTCTCGACACAAATTCAATGACGTCACAATGACGACGACGATTTATTCAGGTCACGTTATGACATCATTGCTTGCATTGCTGACCCGTTCCTATTAGAGACAACGACGTAGCGCACAAGGCGCACAAGGTAAAAGAAAAAGTATCGTTCACCCTCTTTTGTGTAGGCCTACGACAGGAAACCTCAACTCTGCAAAGCACTCAGTGTACAGCCTCGTGTTTGACAACTTACGATTATCTTACCCCCCCCCCCTCCCCCGGATTACATTTTCCTGTGTCACCCCAAAGAGTGTGATCATACTGGTATTATCAACTGTACTCATAATTTATATGTATATTGTGGTGTGACAAGTCCAAATTGTGCATTGTCCGTGATAAAATAAATCGGTTATCTGTTTTATATTCATTTTGTTAAAATGCATTATATAAAAAATAATATATTTCGTCCCCAACAGATGTGCTTTGAACTAGGGACCCTCGTGTCACTGAACGGCTGGCTAACCGACTGAGCTAAGCGCGCTTTTAAAAGCTGACAACAACATTACATAATATAGTTTCAAAAGCATAAGAATAACAAATAACATTTTGAGATGATCCCCGTCAGAGTTCACATTCACAGCTCATTCTCACATCCGCTCAGTTCGTGGAAATGTCTATTAGTCCTAAGGCCCGTTGGTCCGAATGCCATATAGTCCGAAGGCCCGATAGTCCGAAAACAGTTAATATAATTGGGATTTATATGCGAACAGTACTTGAATGAAACAAAGGTTTATTACAGTTTTCGATGCAAAAGATTTGTTGTAAACTTGCTAAGGTATACTTACATGTATGTGACTATAGAATTGATACGGAAAATGATATGAAACAACGAAATGTATCGTATTTTCAAAAAGAGCATAATCTTGAAATACATAAACGATTCTGATATTAAAGAGTACTATTTTTAATATGTACAATGCAATCCTGTTTAATATTTCACCCAAAAAATATCATTATGCGGACCATTTCCATCATTATGGGTAGAATAAACAATTCAAAGAATGGGGAAGCAAAAAAAAGTCGTTAAATACATGTACCCTTGACCATATATATTGTACAATATAACGAAGTTTACTGGTATAATAAAAGTCATTTTTCGGTAGGATTTGATTATATACATCATTTATCCAAGGAGCAATGTTAATCCTAATGCAATATAGTGTACAAAAGGCTAACAATCGGACATTTTAAAGCTTGCATGTTTGTAAGATAATCCACAGATTGTATGCTTGTGAGATATCCTATAAAATGTAAGATGTCATTTTTATTATTATTATTTTTTTTTTTATTTTGATGTAATTTTGAACTGGCATTGCTCCATGAAGAAATGACAACTTGCTGTCCATAGAAATTGTCAGATCAGCAGTGCCGAAAAATGTTTTCGTCAAAATACGTTAATTATAACAACTCTATAACTTGTAATATTTACTAATTTTCGGACTAACGGGCCTTCGGACTATTGGGCCGTAGGGATATAAGGGTGTCACTTACTCCTTAAGTATGTTGGGCAGTTGCAGGATAAAATCAAAGTACTGAAAGTACTAAATGGCTCGGTCTCGAGGATAGGAGGAATATATTTCTAAGGTCAATACTACTGTAGTTTTGTACAATAAGAAATAAATTTGGCTGGTGTTCCTTCCAGTTTGGACTTTTGAGGATTCCTTGGACACCAAGATGTAAAACAAGAGACACATACTAAAATTTTGAAAGCCCATTCTAATATTTCCTATGATGTTATATGTCAAATGATTGTATAACACCTTTAGCATTTTCCTTGTTAATTTGATGTTAATGAAAATATCCATTCTTAATGACTATTGTCATCAAGTTCCTGGGACCACAGTATCAGTTAACAAGTATTGTTTTGCAGCAGAGAAAGACGAGGCAAACTTTTCTATGTCAAAATGTCTTAAATATAGAATATGTCTGTCCTCTTGAAGACTTATCAATATCACCATGTGATTTTTGAATAAATTGGTCAATTGGTCTACTCTTAACAAGTTTTGTAATTATTCTTTTGTAAAACAGCAAGTTGATTGATATACATTGTATCCGAACTTCAATTCAAACCGGATAACTTGTTAGCTCACCATAGACCATGAAATTGTTTGTACACTTTCTTAACTTCAGGATTGTTTTACAAAATTACAAATGAATTTTTCTACATTTTTTTATTTTCAAATCCCCATACCTCTGATGAGTATAATAAAACTGTCATTACAAGTGAATCAAATATTTTCAGTTTAAGATGAACAGGAAGAGATACATTCCTTTATTTCTTATAAATAGCAAACACCGATTTAATTGTTTGTTCAGCAGGTTTTTTCCCTTTCTTTAAAAACGCTACCATTAACATTATTTTCTGTACCTAGATATGTAAACAATTCTTATAAATCTAATTCTGTATTCCATAACATCAACTGGTGTTGTTGTACCGATTTACGTCTTGAGAATATCACAATTTTTTTCTTTCTGATATTAAGTTCTAATTTCCATGTTATGCAATATTGTTAAAATTCATGTAACATTTGTTGTAGACCATCAGATATTTCTGATATCATAACAGTGTTATTGGCAAATAATATGATAAAAAGTTTGGGATATATTCCAATATCATATACCGTAAAAACTGGTATAATTTGCGCAGGTACTTTTGTTTGTTTTCTTTTATTGGCCACCGTAACCTGAAACTGAAATATCTAGCAGATGTCCAAAACATCGGCGGTCTGGTGCGCCGTACTCCGTGCACATGTCAATGTTTTAAGATATTACACATGAATAGTAATCAGGAATATTTGAAAAGAGTAGAATATATTTACTTAAATTGGCACAATAAGTAATTAGTGTGTTTGAGATCATTAACAATCAACAGCAATCAGCTAGCGGATACGTAGTTTAGCTTGCACAGTGTGCATAATTTGTCAAGATTTGTAAGACAAAATATTCTTTTCCACCAGGTAAGATTCTAAGTCATAAAGGTAGATTGAAAATAGGAAGGGAGATAAAATAACCAGATAAATATTTGTAGCGGGATCAGACTGGGTTGATTATCGGTGATCAGGTAGCTCAGTCGGAAGAGCTACATTTTCTTCTCTCCTACCAACGGTTGTGGTGTTTGAAAGGGTCTCGTATGTATTCAAAAAAGGAGGGAGGAGTGTAGCGGGACTGGACTGGGTCGATTATCGATGACCAGGTAGTTCAGTAGGTAGAGCACTCAGCTAGTGTTCGGGATCGAATCCCGGTCTTGTCGCTACATTTTCTCCTCCCGTTACATATGGTACCATACTCTGCATGTAGATATTCAAGGTAAATCAACAATGTTCGCTGATCTTGCAGAATTGCCTTACTAGTGTTATAATGAATGTAGTAAATGTATGTCTCATTGGTGTGATTGATGTAAAGGCAGTTCATGTGGTGAGCGAAAAAACAAAGGTAAAATCAATACTTTCAGAGTGATCAGGGAACATTGATAGTCAAGGCGGGGAAAACATAAGACGACCTGCGTTATACAAATTAATGTTTAATTGATTTTCATTAAATTGTCTCGAAGGTGATGATTAGTGTGTTATGAACGATAATTAAGCTTAATATGTTTTTGACAAAAAATATAAACAGCTAATGTCATATTGTGTTTTAAATTTAAATAATCTTTTATTTATTCATTTCATTTCAAGCATGTACATGTCAAAGAATATAAACAAATATCAGGTATATGCTTAAATCATATTACAGTTAAATTCACAATAAGGAATTTGAAGATGATGATAGTAATTATTTTCGGATTGAAAATGATTACAATATTAAGCTTCCACAGTTGAAAATTACTTCTTTTTGTTCACACAATTCTTCTCCTAGACTGTTTCCAGTTGAAATGATACATGCATGCTGACATTCTGTAAAACATAAGGAAACAATAAATGTATTAACAGAGTAATTACTGAAATGACATTGTTCACACCCTAAGATGTAATCGCACTAAAAACAGTGATCATGTGGGCTTTTGTACGATTGCATTTGTAAGACTGTGCCAGGTGGTAGAGATTAGTTCCGCTCGAGTGATCACACAATGCAAGTGAGAGTCGGGAATATGTTTATGTAAGTTTTAATTGCTAATCTCTGATGCTTGTTGGTAAAATATAACTCAGGATAATTGCTAAACAATTAACAGTTTTCTCTACATTTTTACAAATTGAAACAGCTTTTTAAGTGCCTTTACGGAAGAATTATGAAAAAGAAATCGACATTTTCGTCGATCTAGTAGTTCAAAAAATATCACTTCGAGTTATATGAACATTCCATATATGATTTATGTCATTCGGCCAAAAATTTACTTCGTATTACCTAGTTTAATGAATATGCTGTATGTATATAATCAGAACGTCAAGCTCCTGTGGTGAAAATAACTAAAATGTTTTAAAAGTATGGTTTAGTGGTAATCTCTGAACGTGCTTTTACATGTGCTTATGAAATTATCGATAATTATGGATGTGGTAAATATTCATACCTTATTAACTGCCGTTAGTTTTAAGATTACGCCACTTTGGACATTTACAAAATGTTCACCGTCTGTCACGTGCTATTTTATCAGTAGATCAGGTTTGTCCAAAATTTTGTTAGAGTTATCTTTCTTCCGTTGTAGTAAGGCCATGTGCCATAACACAGCCGTGATAAATGCATCTCCATTTCGCCATGGAATGTATTTGCTCCGAGACAAATTTGATTCAAATTACAAAATTCATTATGGTATCAATTTTGATGTTCGAGGTGAAATATTGATTTCATTTTTTTTCCGTAGCAGAATAACCGTCTCTAATAGGGAGTAAACGTCTGGGGGGAACCAGCTTCGGAGCGAAGCATTTTTGGGACGAAACGTCTTCATTCATTGTAAACACCATTTTGGGGACGAAAAGTCTAGATACTTTGTAAACAATCAGGTGAAAATTTTCAAACAGAAGATCTTTTGGATAGTGTATATAGTAAGGATATGAAAGCCGTAATATACTATTACTATTTCAACGTTACAGATACGCTTATTTCAGTAACTTTCATATTCAAAATTTGCTATTTAAAATTCCCGGTAAAATCAAAGTTGTTGAATACACTGCCGCTAGGAGCGCTAGTATCTGCGAGCAATTTCTAAGCCAATCATATTGATGAAATTGACTGTAAGAGAATTTTGCAACCACGATCACATTGGCGAGGTGACCCTCCTAATTATGTACAGTAAACCTTGGTTGATTCTATATCAAGAAATATAAATTAAAATATTGCGGGCACTATTTTTTTTATTGGTATGAAAATGGAGTGATGTTTGAAAGCAGCTGATCGATGCACGAGAATCGTTAGTGTATTCATAGTGTTTTCAAAGGCAACTGTTTGTTTTCTCCAGTTGGTTGACTCATATATATATATAATAAATAAATGTTGAATATCCTCAAGTTGTGATTTAAATTTTAAAAAAAACCCAAAAACAAATCTGCGATCGATCTCTAACCTTTTCCCAGCTGCCGCTGTTCTTCAGGAGATGTTTATATATAGTGACGAAACACGCAGAAGGTAAATATAGAGATATGAAGAACAATCCGTCAATCAGAAAGTCGGATTTAGTATGAATGTCACAGGGTGAATGACAATGAGGAGACCACACCAATATAAAGTTATGGAAATAAAGAAAAATACTTAAAAACATATAAATATCATCATGATGAAAAGATGTAGCGGCAAGGAATTAAGCCCAGCTTTGTTGACAAAAATAGGTCGAATTTTAAAGATAGTCTGTCCCTTTACCAAGACACAAAGAAAAAAAAAATGTTATGTAATAAAGAATGAAGTGGACAATAACGATTCGAAGTGTTGATACAGTAGTACACAAGCCTGTGTAGAAAAGCCGGATCACAAAATGGTAAAGTGGCCAGTTTGCGATTGATATGACTTAAAAAAGATTTGTCAAAAAAGAAATCAACGGTATGTTTCGGATTCAAAGGTGATACTACAAAATAATTCAAAATCAATGCTTTATTAATTCCTGGAGTTTCCATTCCGAATTAAACGAGATGACTGAAGTTAGTCCATAACTGGAATGGCCCCCATCTGCATATTATTTAACATGCATCAACATCTATAGAAGAGATTTGTTACTTATACAGTATGTTTCTATATGGTACATACTGTATTCCTTATTTTGTCTATTTTTGCACTACAGTCGTCACTTTTACTGCACTTCATCTATTTTATGTACAAACTAAGACTTTAACTATTATACGTTTCCATAACTTAAAAATGCTTGACATTATATACTTGTAATTATCATGTTTTCACACTTAGTTTTATGCTGTCTATGGTTTGTAATTACCGGCATAATGTAATCCGAAGTATACACAATCTTGTTTTGCAAAATATGTTATTTACTGTTATCCAAAGTAATCCTTTGGAAAATCAACGCAAGATTCCATTGATTTTCCAAAGGATTACTTTATCTTAATCAATTGTTACGCAACGTAGACGGTTCTAATGTGACGTCATCATGACGTCGAGTTTTCGCTCAATTCTCTGATTTTTTCTTCGTAGAAGGCCTAGTTCTAGTATGAAGAAAGAGTCTGCCAATCAGAAAGTCCGATTCAGTATGAAAACAGATAAAAAATTGATTGTTTCAGTTAATTCTCAATGAATATCTTTACTATTCCTGCGTGCTGTCACATATTTATTTATTATCACAGGCTAATTTCTACTGTATCATTTCGATTATTTCTACGAATTTTTTCGTAAGTTTGTTATGAAAATAAGTGAACTCCTGGATAATGTATAAACGCTATCAAGGCGTCTTCATCAGTCGTGAGGTTATAACTTATATTTGAACCGGACTGTAATGTAGCCAAGGTTCATTGGTTTAAATAAAGGGAAAAAAAACTTCAACAAAACATCTGTATGGCAACAAATTTGTATTTGATAGACTTGGTAGTACACTCAATATTGAAGCACCAAAATAAAACAATATTATGATAACATTGAATAAAATAAATGGACATCAACACAAAATGGAATTCGATGGGGAACAAAACTTTAAAACTAGAATTGGCACAATTATACAATTCAAACAAACTACACTTTGCATTTGATGCTGCATTGGTCAAACTGTCAGATAACTCGCATTTATAAGCAAATACAATCGCATTTATAAACAAATACAATCATATTCCTTGCATTCAATACTTGGCAAACTTTCATGCTAATCTTCCATGTAACATTTCTTATCAAAACTTGTAGTAATGTACTGTAGGACCGTACCAGATACTCCCGAGACCATGTAGTAGTCTGCAGCCTCTGAAATATCAAAGATGGACACATGCATACCAATCGCTTATAATCTAGCGCCCATTCCAACCTCTAAATAAAAGTTCCTAAGCGGGGAAACATAAAACTGAACGTGAACATTTGTTAGATTTAATGTAATATTTTTTAATTTTGGTCAACTGATTTATTGGAGTTTAAAAGATTCAAACTTCTATATGAAATCATGATATCATTGTCAGTGAAAAAGTTTGATCTGTACGACCACTGAACAGTAAAGATGATATCACACAATGTCACGTTTGGCCCTAAGGAGGAATCAAGCACAACTCGTCTCGAGATGGCAAATGCACAAAGTCAACAAATTTCTGTATAAAATATCTTCAGCCAGATTTGAAAAGCAAAATAGCAACTTGTCCCAAGTAGAAGTAGATGAAATGCTTGGTTTCATGTGTTACGTAGCTTCCAAAGTTACGTCCAACAATGCAATGCCAGGTTGGGTTGTACTTTTTATCGAACTCTTTCTTGATGAAAGCAGCAATGTCTTTCTCAATGTTGTACTTTTCTAAAGCCTGTGTGGCACAGTCAACTGCATCTTGCTGCATGTCCTCAGCCATGTCGGCATTTTTGATGACAGCTTTTCTGTCCGACATTGTGCTGGAAAATAAAGGGGAAAATATTGATGGTTAGATAGATCTACTGCCTAGCAACCAGTTCTCGCCACCGCATTGATCACCGAGGAATTTTGAGAATTTTTTTTGTGGAAATCAGCATTGTAGTGTCTTCTGTCAGAAGAAGGCTTTATTGACTATATTTTTGTGGAAATCATAGTACAGAATACTACAGATACATATATGCGATGGCGAGAATTGGTAGTCGGAGAGAACTGGTCGTCTGTCAGTACTGGTCAGCGACCAATGTACAGCCGTGTGCCAAAATCTTCGTAATTTTTATTTTTCCCTATATATTCTATGTATTTTTACATTTTTTCTTAGATTTTTCCTGATCTCATCTAGGCGCAGATTTTAATCAAATTTGGCATATACTTGTAGAAAATTATCTACACTTTCAGCTCATAATATTTACATAATTTTCCTGTATGCACTTTTTGAGAAAACCGTATTTCATAACCACGCAAAACTTTATCGTTGCCATTTTGGTATGAATAAAGAAGAAAATGACGTCAAAAGTTGATGTGGTGCACAAAATAAAAAAAATATTTTGAAAACAAAACATCGGAAAATTATACAAATATTATGAGCTGAAAGCGTAGATAATTTTCTACAAGTATGCCAAAATTGGTTAAAATCTGCCAATAGATGAGATCAGAAAAAAATCAAAGAAAAAATGTAAAATTACATAGAATATATAGGGAAAAATAACAAGAGGCCCATGGGCCTTAACGGTCATCTGACTCATTGCACAAAACAACAAAGTGACAGTATAAAGCATTGGTTAACGATTAATATAAACAATACGAGGAACTCCTTTGTTGAATATGTAAGTTTCTGAAATAGGTAAATGTCATTTGTTGAACAAACTTGGTAGCCCTTCATCCATATATGGTTGTAACCCATTCATGGATTAATATAAAGAGGAGTCAGATTTTAAAGCCAAATTTCAGCAAAGCTTCCATTTTGGACATCCGCCGTACTATCCCCATGGGTCTTAGCTCGGTCCTTTATAAAATATGATTGTCCTCACCTAAAGTTCCCCCTTCTGAATCAATTAAAACCCCTGTAGACCATTTTTCCTTGAGATCGGAGACTGAAACCTGAAAACAGGAAGTGGGCCAGCGGCCATCTTGGAATACCAAAATCTTTACGAAAATGTTTGCATGTTGTTCGGCATCAATTTAAACCCCTGTAGACCAATTTTCATTGAGAACAGAGACCGAAACCTGAAAACAGGAAGTGGGCCAGCTAAAATTAAGAAAATTTGCCCTTTTGGGGCCCCACCCCTCAGCCCCTAGGGGTCGGACCAGACTCATTTATATAAAATATGATTGTCCTTCCCCAATGATGTTTCACACCAAATATGGATGAAATCCATCCAAGGATGAAGGAGGAGTAGGATTTAAAAGCTTAAATTAAGAATATTTCCCTTTTTGGGGCCAAGCCCCTCTGTCTCTAGGGGTCAGACCTATCTCATTGATATAAAATATGATTGCCCTTCCCCAATGATATTTTACACCAAATATAGATGAAATCCATTCAAGGATGAAGGAGGATTATGATTTTAAAGCTAAAATTAAGAAAATTTGCCTTTTGGGGCCCCATCCCCACCCCTCAGCCCCTAGGGTCGGACCAGACTCATTTATATAAAATATGATTGTCCATCCCCAATGATGTTTCACACCAAATATGGATGAAATCCATAAAAGGATGAAGGAAGAGTAGGATTTTAAAGCTGAAATTAAGAAAATTTCCCCATTTGGGGCCCCACCCCTCAGCCCCTAGAGGTCGGACCAGGCTCATTTATATAAAATATGATTGTCCTTCCCAAATGATATTTTGTACCCAATATGGATGAAATCCATCCAAGGATGAAAGAGGATTATGATTTTAAAGCTAAAATTAAGAAAATTTGCCTTTTGGAGCCCCACCCCACAGCCCCTAGGGGTCGGACCAGACTCATTTATATAAAATATGATTGTCCTTCCCCAATGATGTTTCACACCAAATATGGATGTAATATGTACAAGGATGAATGAGGAGTAGGATTTAAAAGCTTAAATTAAGAAAATTTGCCCTTTTGGGGCCCCATCCCTCAGCCCCTAGGGGTCGGACCAGGCTCATTTATATAAAATATGATTGTCCTTCCCCAATGATGTTTCACACCAAATATGGATGAAATCCATCCAAGGATGAAAGAGGAGCAGGATTTTAAAGCTTAAGTTAAGAAAATTTGCCCTTTTGGGGCCCCACCCCTCAGCCCCTAGGGGTCGTACCAGGCTCATTTATATAAAATATAATTGGCCTTCCCCAATGATGTTTCACACCAAATATGGATGTAATCCGCTCAAGGGTTAAGGAGGAGTAGGCTTTTGTATAAATAGTCTTAATCACGACGCACGGCGGACGGCGCACGACGACGGACGAAACATGATGACAATAGGTCATCCTGACCTTCGGTCAGATGACCTAAAAATTACGAAGACTTTTGGCACGTTACTGTACATGTCCATTACGGAAAATAATCTAAATCTAACTTATTTTAAACTATCACGGCTATCGGATATTCAGGAAGACCTATCCTTTTTAGGAAACCAGGCAAATTTATTCTATCATGATATCATGTCGGCGACAAAATAGAGTCTACTGGGAAAAGGGGAAATGACGTCACAAAGTTTCGGCGGTAAAAACATTTGAAAATGAAATATTGGACAATATTAGGCAAATATAATGAGCTGAAAGCGCAGACAATTCTGTTTTATTATGCCAAATTGTGTTAAAATTCGTTATATACCTAGATGAGATCAGGAAAATTCAAAGAAAAAATGTAAAGAAAATGTTCCGTGCCAGTGGGGACTGACTTTTTTGCAAGGCGCTCAGGCGCTGAAGTTTGATCGAGTTGGCGCTTAAATCAGTTATACATGTGGATATTAAAATGACAGTCTACATATTATAATTACAAATGATTTTAAAACAAGTCCTTATGCTTCACGTCATATTTTCACTCTCATGAGGACTTCGGCAGATTATTCCTAGATTTAGGGTTCTTTAGCATCTTTTTGAAAAGGCAAACTATTGTAAATTTCACATTAACATTTAAACATACCTTTCTATGATATTTCTTTAGTGAACTTCGTCTCCGTGTGATGTTGACGACTCCAGGTGCTTCGCGGGCTTCGGTTCTGCGAATGATGCTTTCCGATGGTGCTGACATTAGCAACGTATCCACAAGGACGCTGAACCACGATATTTCATTGGTTGCTTGCTTTTCGTTTATTGGCTAAAATACTGTTAAATCTTTAGCAGCGTATATCATCCCAGAAGGCACCTCGTCGGAAAATTCGTTCATACGCTTGGTTTCGTGTCCTACAAATCAAGCTTTTCACAGACCCAAGCAGCCATTGACTTCAGAATCCAGGAAACCATATCAGTTTTGCACTCAAAATGTCTTATAGAAGCAGTTCTGATGCAAGAATATATGTAGGAAATCTACCACCCGATGTTAGACAAAGAGATATAGAAGATTTATTTACAAAATATGGAAATATTCGCTATATTGAGTTGAAAAATAGACGTGGACCGCCATTTGCCTTTGTAGAGTTTGAAGACCCGAGGTACGCACGTGTTGTATCTGTGATCGATTTTTTTTCTTCGATAGGCATAATAAGTGGTTTATGTCATTCTGCATTCAAAGAAGCGCACGACTAGTGAGCGTACTTCGTTAGACGCTGACCCAGTAGTCTAGTATTCATTAACGATATTGATTTAATGTAAAATGTTACTAGGTGGATTGTTACAGGTCGGGTAACACTAACTTACGTATTAATCTATTTTACGCAAACTGGAGTATTTTACCCCTATTGGAGTATGGATTTGTTACTAAAAATCGATAAAGATGATTCATTATGAACTTTTCACAAATTTTTTCTCGAGTAGCATTTATTTACTATGAAACAGTACACAATATATAAAAATGAGATTCATTTGCACGTTAGAAAGTATTTAATGTGGAGATGATACAATACAATACTCTAATTAATCTCTATTGAGATTCCGTCTCGAGACTCTTTTATAGTCGGACGTTTGATAGATGTCTCTCGTCAGAATCCCTACTCGAGCCTTCTAAACTTTATTCTCGAAAATCAAGTCAGGTTGACCTACCTCTTGTAAGGATCTATTCCAGAAATAATCCAACTGCAGTGTTTACTATACTGGCACACATCGCTAGTGGAGATATTTTTCTCTCCATACGCACATATATTATTTAGTGACATTTATCCGATGCTGAGGTTAACATTTTCAAAGTTTGGATTGTGACAATTAATTGATATAAAACGTTCAATCATATTTAAATAGTCATCAGTGTCAAATACCTACCTCTTTTTCATAGATTAACAAGTACTTTGACAAAATACGCTGTAAAATCCATCTAAAACAAAAATTTACATCTTCTAACGTAAACTTCCATGACCCAGACAAAACTTCATGTTAATAGCAATCCGGCCGGTAAATAGAAAAAACGAATTGCATAGTCCCCAATACGCCTGATCTGCCTTTACTTTTACTTGTATTCTGCCCGCTTGAATTCACATTTCGTTTTTTTTGTAGTAACCAGCCGCCATATTTAAAACCAGGTCAAAATGTTACGGAAAGGATTCCATCATATCCAATCCGCTTAAATACTATTTTATGAGGCCCCAAGTTATGGTTTTACATGATAATAAGGATTTTATAATTAATACCTAAACTGTATTACAGTAAGTACACATCAATGTTATCTATGTTCGAGCTATAAATATTTTCCTTCTGACTTCATTCGACGACGGAAGCTGCATCAAAGAAATAGGCCTTCGGAAATGAGAGTCATCAGTCAGCAAAGTAACGTCCGATAAAAAAAAACGGCTGACCAGTCGACTCTAATGTTATATAGTTTGCCTATAATATGCAAGTTAGTGGTTTCCCCCGACCTTGGTTAATGGCAATGCCCCTCCGCATGATGGTTACATTTTTGTTTCAGTTATATTTTCATATAAAAAAAACAGTAGGTAAAATGCCACATCGTGCAGTTTATATTACTCACAGAGTTCAATCACTTGCAATTGAGACTTAATGTATATATAAAGAAAGAAGATAGACATGATTGACAAACAAAATTTAAATGCTTTTAAGAAGTCACTTGTTCATAATTCAACAAATTTGATTATCCAACAGAGATGCTGAAGATGCTGTAAGAAAAAGGGATGGCTACAATTACGATGGATATACTCTAAGAGTGGAGTTCCCGCGAGGAGCAAGGGGTCCCCCAAGTTATGGAGGAGGAGGTGGTGGTGGAAGAGGAATGTATGGTGGAGGTGGTGGTGGTGGGGGTGGGGGTGGTGGTCGAGGCCCACCCTCCAGAAGATCAGAGTATAGAGTCCT
This sequence comes from Argopecten irradians, assembly GCF_041381155.1. Classification (NCBI taxonomy): domain Eukaryota; kingdom Metazoa; phylum Mollusca; class Bivalvia; order Pectinida; family Pectinidae; genus Argopecten; species Argopecten irradians. The sequence continues at coordinate 28,703,723 of NC_091142.1, read as the reverse complement.
TGTTTCAGGTATTAGAGCATCGTGATCCAATGATTTACGGAACTTGACTAAATGAGTCCTAGATTCATCAAAATTTTGAGAACCCTTTATATTTTTTGTACACATGCTCATCAAAAGTTGAAAATTAGTGTTCTGGACTCAGTCACCTTAAAAAATCTTACAAAAATTGTTGAGCATGATATTTAAAATAAAATATGTGTCAATTATTAAAAAGTGCTATGGTAAATTTTTGATATGCAAATATTAGCCTTGAGATGATTAATTTTGGGTCATATGCACTAATCAGTTATTTCCCATCATGCAATGGAAAGTACCATTTAAATTTTGTTATGATATCTATATAGCAGTGCGGAGCTTTGATATTGACATTTTGATTCAATATTTTCAGGACTTCCTGGCTCTGGCAGCTGGCAGGATTTGAAGGACCATATGCGTGAAGCAGGAGATGTGTGTTATGCAGACACATACAAGGATGGTACTGGTGTGGTTGAGTTCCTACGCAAGGAAGATATGCAGTATGCTGTACAAAACCTTGATGACTCAAAGTTTAGGTCTCATGAGGTAAAAATAAAACCAGAGATATTTAAATTCTGTTAACATGCTCCACACTCAAAGACTGTTGAAACACTTTTTGTTATCAACATAATTGGCCTTTCTGACAGCCATGTGATTGTCAAAAATATTATTGTCATAAATATTATAAGCCATACATGTTCACATGTAATAACACTTGTGACATCACATATATGATGTTGCACAATTGTCATGCTAGATGGAACAATATTTTTATCATTCTTTTATAATGAATAGTTACTGAATGTAATATCATATAATATTCAAGCTGTACAAAAGTTAATAAAAAACGAAATTTTGTCTTTATTTCCATAAATACTAAAGATATGCAATGCAAAATAAAACCTTACACTCATTGCTATGTAATATGAAATTTATTATTTATGAACATGTTAAATAATTTGATACGCCACTCACCTAAAGATTCAAGAGATATCAAATTATTGAACTTATCTAATTTCCGTAATTTTCCTCATCAATTACAGTATATTGAAAGATCTTCTATTTGTTTAACTTTATTTCTGCTGCGAAAAGTACTTTGAGAGATACCCTGCAGGTAGGGCGTTAGAATTGTACCTGCTGCCCCTATTGCATGATTGTAAAAGGCGACTAAATTTAGGATCTTATGTTTTCTCATCTTCCTAACTGACTTTATCTTTCCTAATGCCTCCCTTGGCACCGCCTCACTTTTGGCCTTGAGTTGAGCGTTCGCCCCTGTGAGGAAGGCTCTGGGTTCTGTCCCCTGGCCGAGACACACCAAAGTCTATAAAAGTGGTAGTTTCTGCTCCTGCTTGGCGTTCAGCATACAGGGAGTGGGACGACTGGTTTGTCCGTTGTCAGTATAATGTGACCGGGTGGAGTGTGTTGCTTGGTGTCTTCGGCGGCATGCTTCAATGATATAGCACTATAAAAGGGCAACAGTTCCACTATACAAGAAGACACAACATGAATATACCGCAGTCTCCAAAAAACACGCACCCCGCACAACATACATGCAATGCACCGCATACATGGGAGGCTGTCCTTACATGACCATAGCTGTTAATAGGACGTTAATTAAACAAACAAACAAACAAACAAACTTTGAGAAAACAAAACATTGACTTTTTTTTTTTAATTTTTAGGATGTTTTGTGTTCTGATGTTTCAGGGTGAAGTGTCCTACATTCGTGTGAAAGAGAATTACAGTAGCGGTGGCAGCAGCAGTCGCAATCGATATTCACGAAGCCGCAGTCGCAGTTTAAGCCGCAGTCCTCGCAGAAGGAGGTCATCACCGAGCAGAGGATCACCAGATTATTCCTCTGTACAACAGCGAAGGAGACGATCACGGTCACGTTCCTGAATGGTCTGTCATCTGTATCATTTCCACATTTAGTTGGTGTGGTTATTTTGTAACGTCATGAAAACCATATTTTAGTCGGTAATAAAACAGAATCATTGTATCGAAATACTGTTGTAATTCATAAAGACTATCAATTTTTTGTTGATTTTAATTAAGTTTGTATATACTCATTTCTTGAATGTCAATGAAGATTTCATCACCACCATTCATATCCAAAAAGTGTAGTCTCTTGCTAAATGTCTTATAAAGATGTAATCAATACAATTGGCCTATATTTCAAAAGTCTTTCTGTAGACACCCCATCCAACTTACATTCATATACATTTGGCTCATAAAAAAGCAAATATGGGAAGAAGTTTCTGTTTATTTTGAAAGCCATTGACGGAATATATTTAAGCTTATGTTATTGATATGCAAGGCTTTATTGATATTAATAATATCAAATTTATCATATAAAGTGCTCTGTTCTGCATGCTGTCACAAGGGGAAACACAAAATTCTTTGACTTTTCCTAAATGTTTATCTTTAGAGTAATTGTATTTCTAGATAAAATTTTCAACTTCATTAAAAACAAAGCCATTGTTCAGAAAATATTTGCCTGGGAAGAGTGCCTTATGAAATTCCTAATTTAATACAAAAAGAATTTGTACGATATTTCACTATTAATATTTCTTATACAGTCATGAGTTAACAGTCCAGCTGTCGATCACATGGCCAAAGGTCGTCCATTGTGGTTAGGGATCCTGGAGTCAGTCGCTTCCAATGGGATAAGATGGAGGCAGGCAGTGACATTTTACTCCAGACATCCATTACATTGGAGGTGATTTTAGTATGCAAAATTATTTCATGTATCATTAGTTTGATTTTTTGTTGTGTTCAGACAAGTTATTTCCTTTATGTAATTTTAATTTCACTGATGTGTCATCGGGTTTATAGCAATTTCAAAAGTTATTTTCAGGATTTCAGGGATGAGGTATCCTTTATGAGTGAGAATATATTTGAAACTCATTTCTGAAATTAACAAATTTTGAAATAAACATTATTATTGATTATTATTATTTATGAAAAGAAATCTGGACATAAAGGATTAATAGTAGTTTTCTTTCAAAGTAAATCAACCCATTCAGGTTTTATTAAAAACGGAAGTTTTCATTTGTTACTTTTGCAAAGTGTCGGGAGTTAAATGTTGGTAATTGTTGGGGAATGATCTGGTGATTGTCAATTAAGTCAAAGCTTGTTGAACAGAAATGCTGGATATGAATGACAATGTATGTAATTAAGGTTTGATTTGCTTGAAATTACATCAATTATTTGATTATCTTTCCTAATCAAGGGATATAAGAATCTAATGTTATTTTATATCGCTGCTGTTTATAATATGAAGAAATTATGATATCAACGAAAATTCAGCTATATATATATATATATATGTTCAGTACTATAAAATAAAAACATTGAACATCCTAAAATGAGACGGAATTAATTTGCTATTTTATCAAGATGGAAATGTGACATAATGATACATATTAATAATATTAAAGATAAAAGATAGATTGATGAAATTTGTAATGTAATTATTTGTGCATATTACTTCAACAATCGCTTTGTCATTATTTTGTTTCACTTATTAAAATGTATCTCTTTGTATTTTTCAACAATTAAGGTTTTGAAGTTGGAAGGAATGGGATATTTATTGGATTGGATGGATTTATGATAGGAAAGTTGGATAAAAGATGGATTTTGGACCGAATGGAGATGGGAGGATATTAAAGTTTTAAGATTTTTGCCTTAAAAATTGGAAGTAGTTTGGAAAAGTATGGAAAATTGGAAATGTAATGGATATAACCTTAGGACCGAATGGAGATAATGGAAAGATAAATAAGGATGGAAATATTTTGGAATTGTTTTGGAATTAGGACCGAATGACGATGGAGGAAAATATAAGGATTTTTCTCCCTTATTTGGAAAGAAATGGATATTATAGGACCGAATGGAGATTGGAGGAATGATGTAGGATTACTTTAAATATTGGAAAATTTGGAATTTGGACTGCCCTTTTGAGAAATTATTATTTTGTTTTGTACCAAATTGATAGAGTTTGAAATAACCGGTTAATGGATATGGGAGGGACAGGACCGAATGGAGTTTGGAGGATTTTGTTTAAAAAAAAAACGTTGATGTTCCAAAAAATTGGAAATATATACAGATTCGGACCGAATGGAGTTTGGAGGAAATGTTTTTTCAAAGGTTAATGGATAATCATGGATATATGCATGGACCGAATGGAGTTGGACAATTCTACAAATTATTTTGACCTTTTGTTGATTTATAGGATGTAAAAGTAAAGGTAGAAGATAGGAGGGAGTCCTTGATGGTTATGTAATGTCCCCATGAAATAAGTTGTATAACAAAGGGATGGTCATTAGAAATGCTTGTATTTTTTAATGGGAATACCCTCAATAGAAAACTTGTCTACAATTTGGTTTTAGGAAGGAAGGCAATTTGTATAATTGGGGGTTTTGTGCTATAGTAATTTTTTTTTAGAATTCAAATGTCAAATGCTTTACTCTTAGAAAATTTTGAAGAAAACTTTTTCTTTCATCCAATCTGACTTATATTGGCAGAAAAAAATTGTACAGCAGTATTAATGGCAACCTGTAGCGAGTTATCGCCCCTTAGTCTGTTTTTTTTTCCATACAAATTGTTTTGTTTTCAATACAGTAGAATGGAAGGTATTTTAGGATAATAAAAAAAGTTTTATTTGCATACATTGGTGTCGAACAGCATTGCTTTGATTATTTGTTATTTCAGTTTTGTCCGAGCTTTAAAGTTGATACTAACAGTTTTTATTTTGTTTTAATGTTCATATTATAGAGATACTTATAGCATATCTTTTACAATGACCAAGAGCTATCGAGTAGCAAAGTTTGGACACAGATGTGAGATGTACATACATGTACCGGTACACTACATCAGCATAAGAAGATAAGGATTTGTGGATGGATGGAAGGAAGGATTTGGTGAGAAACTGTGGAGAATAATCTATGAATTCCACTGGAAAACATTTCATGCAATATTTTAATCCCAATTTTCCTTGTTTTTGTTTTAAATTTTAGTTTTTAACAATGCATGGTTTGTGAAATTCATCATACAATTAATGTAAAACATTTTCAATGTCAAAGCATTTTTCATGCATCTTTTAAATTGATTGTTTAACAATGTCCATTTGCATCAATCATGAACTTCATTGTTTTATCATTAGCTTTGCAGTTGTAAAGAATAAATATTTTGTGGGAGTTTCTGTTTTTGTTGTATTTAGGAGGCCTTGATGTGGCTTATTGTCAGCATTAGACCAGAAGGGGTATGCTTCAGCCAGATACACTGTAGCACTATAAAATAGGCCGTGACGAAAAAGGAACATTTTGGTTTCCTTCGCCATGCACACAAAATACAAGGGAGCCCGAAGCAAAATCAACCAACCATTGTGGGTTTTAAGGGCCATAACAAATGGTAGAAACAAGAGGCCCAAGGGCCTAAACGGTCATCTGACTACCATGGCAACAGTCATAGAAAAGTAAGATATGGTGTCATGGAGGCCATCTTGGATTTCAAAATAAAAATAACAACACTTTGTCGGGACCATGTCAGGATCTAATCGCACTGGTAGAACTTGAGAAGAAGTTCAAAATGTGTTATCAAGATGGCAGCTGTGGAGGCCATCTTGGATTTCGAATCGACCCAAAAAATAACACTTGGTACCATGTCAGGATCATTTCAGGCAAGTTTTAGCCAAATTGCACTGGTAGGAGGAACTTAAGCTCAAAATGTGGAAAGTTTATGCACGACAGGCAAACATGATTATATAGGTCAAATGGCCTAAAACTGCTTACTATATTGGAAATATTTAAAGGTCCACTACCTTTCCAAAACAAACTTAAAACCAATATTAACTTAGGAAAAGTTATATTGATGGCCAAAGAGGAGATTTAATACAATACCAAACGAAGGCATAAACTCGTGTCATTTATTTCATCTCATAAATCTCCAACTTGCTTTAATTTTGAATGAAGACGGAAGGAAAGCATATCCTTCAGGCCTAATTTATAATCTCTCTTCCTCTGATTATTGCATCCAATAACAAGGTCACTGGACCAAGTGATGTCAGAAACCCTTGGACAAATTCTTGATACAGAAAAGTTCATGATTATTGAACAAGGGTCCAAATTGCTCGCTTGCTACCTGATTATAGTTTTACTGTAGTAATTAGGAGATTTTACTATAAAAGACAGTCAAACTCATTCATTTGAACCAACTTGGAAGCCTGGCGTATCACAAGCCCAATATCGGTTCTTGGTCAAAGGTGTTCACTTTTTTTTAATTTATAATATAATATCCCTATAAAAGGTCAAGGTAATTCATTTGAATAAAATTAGATGCCCTCCCAACATGTACCCAATAGGTGTAGAATGTCTCTGGGCTTCTTAGTATTGAGAAATAATTTCTGCACCGTGCCATAAGCTTACAGGATACAAGTACTTGGCCTTTTGGTCAGGTAAGCTAACAAAAGTTGTCGCTTTGAGCAATACAATGTACCAGTAACTAGGTTTGCCACTTACAGGGAAACTATATGAAAGCTATCACCCCAATTGAAATTCAAGATGACTGTATACCGGGCAGCCCTTTAACTTGTGCAATCAGCACAACTATGAACCAAGGGGAATTTATAACAAACTTTTAAATTGTTAATGTCTTAAGATACATCAGAGGCCAGTTTCACAAACATTCCATAGCTTAAGGAAATTCCTTAACTTTAGAAAAGCATTACAGAAGTTGAGGGAAGTTAGTTTTTTCTTAATTTCAACATTTCCTATGGAGAATCTTATGTTCGTGATACTGATCAGTTAGAAAATGCATATGGAACAATGCAACTGGAGGCTAACCCTGAAGGGGAACATTTTAATTTGATTTCAAACAATTCTTTTAGTATTTATAAGAGAGAGCAATAATAGGGATTTAATTTACTATATATTTTGTTTAACATCATCAAGAACAGTCAACTTCTTTTGGTATCAGTCTTTTATTTTCATATACGATGCAATTGATAAAATGCTTGTCTTTACAGACATTGGAATGTAATTTTTATCATTATCTAGGGTCTAGCTGTGAAAAAGGTTTTAACTTGGAATACATGACCTAAGAAAAATTAAATATTTTGAAACTATTTTTGCACATAAAATTATAGAAATTCGAAATTTGAAGTATCATGTGCAATTCTTAGAGTTTACATATGCCCTGGTCTAACATATTAAGACTCTTTTCGATATGTTAGAAAATAATTCTTCACTGATTTAAATGATTCAATAATATAACACTATCCAAACCATGCAGAAACGATTGCTAATCTTATGCCAGGTTGACAAAAGAGCCAATTATCTAATTTCTAATTGTTTGCTATCGAAAGAATACAATAATTACTCGGTATTGTTTCCAAGGTGCCTCGATTAAGCAAGTTAGACTAAAGATATTATAAACCATGAAGCTCAATAACCTTGCAGTAAATCCCTTAACACTATCGTTATTTAATCACTACGGGGGGTGGAGGCGCAACGTCCTGGGTTATGGAAAATGTAGAAATTCTTGATGGAACCGGCCGTGGATTCAAAAGAATACAGAGGCCTCACTTGTAATCCAGGTAAATATATAAAAGAGCAAGTCTAACACGGTAGTTCCTTCCAGTAAGCTGATTTCTTAATCAGATAGTTGTTGACATGTTTTGACTCTAGGCGAGTCGTCCTCAAAACAGGGGTTTTGGGGACGACTCGCCTAGAGTCGAAACATGTCAACAACTATCTGATTAAAAAATCAGCTTACTGGAAGGAACTACTGTGTTGGACTCGCTCTTTTATATATTTAGCATTATTTAAGTTATCACCAGCTGATGCATCAGATCATAATTTCAAGATTCGTGTACCTGGTCCTGAATGAAATGTTTTGAAGATCCTCATGTCTTCTAAAGTAATCCTTTATGGCCAAGAAGGAAATTAAAGCATTTCATTTACTAGGAGGTCAATCAATCAAAATCTGTTGATGTTCCTAAGAAGCTCACTTTCAAAGACATCTGAAGACCTAAGCAGGATTGAAAAGCTTTTCCAGAATCTCCAAAATAAATGCTTCCAGAGATCCAAGCAAAATCCTACATGAAATTCAAAAGTGGGTAGCATTCGGAGACCTGAAAGGCATTTCTAGAGCAAGATTTCTCAAAAAATCCTTACAAATTTAAGCTAGATTTTCCCAAGATATAATGGAATCCAAAAAGTGATGATAGCTATTTCTGATCCTAGTAATTCTTGAGAGAAATCCTAAAGATCCGTCCTCGATCCAACAAGACGGTTTTTTTCTTTACAGAAAGATTTTAGAAGATCATAGCTATTCTATCCTAGATGTTTTGATCACAAATCCCAAAGTATTGATGATCCTAGCAATTCTCTAAGACATATCCAAAGATCCATCAGTGATCCAATAAGATCCCGTTGTGATCCAAGAGAAAAGGGTCCCCAGATCCTTTCCTCCATCTCTAATCCTATAGCAATCCTACTGTGTACTCGAGTAGTCCCCGCCGGTACACAGCCTGATCCTATAGCAATCCTATCATCCAAATTCCTCAAGATCCTATTATTTGATATTGGATTCAGTTTTCCATGGGGTGGTTTTCCGAACTCAGAAGGGTCCAGAAGCAGTCATATTTTCCTTTGCCATCTTAAAATATTACTTTTTACCCAGTATTCAAATGCTACCTATCAAAAGTTGTTATTCCAAAATATAACTTTAAAATATTTCAAAATATTTTTTAATTGATTTTGCAATATTTAACTTCTTACAAATTCCATTTTTTTTTTTCAAATTTTCTTTGACATGTGTAAAGCAAAGAGAAGACAGAAATCGTAAAGAAAAATATGATTTTCTCCTGTTTCCTGGTTTTCATCTTTCCCTCTCCTAGTTCCCTAGAGCTCTCCCTTTTCTCAAATTTTGACAAGAGTTGAATCCTGAAAATTTCCCTCTTTTCCAAAGATAAGTGATTTTCCCTCTTTTCCAAAGAAAATTGATATTTTTTTCCGAAAAGTGGTATATCCAAGACAGAATCCTACAGATGATCCAAAAGATTTTATCCTTATAGGACATATTTCCGCTATGTTGATCCAACAAAGCTCTACCCCGCAATCCCAAGGAGAGGTTCCGAAAGATTCTATCCAAGTGGAAAATGGGGAGGGTAGTTTTCCAAAGATTGAATCCAATACCATTATCAGATAATGCTCCCTCTGAGCGAACTCACTCCTTCCCGAGTATTACAAGCTTAGACCTTTGAATCAAACAAAGAAAAAGAAATAAGACATTAATCCTTTTAATAGTATATACATTTATGAGCATGAAATGAATGATGTTTGAACCATTATCATCATGCATATACATTACAGCTATTCCAGTAAAATATATCCAACAAGAGGGAAAATAATCTATCATACTAGAGGAAAGTTCAACAAAAGAAACTCCACATACTAGTCGTTACTATTGAGTAAATTAGGGAGAACGCTTCTTGGATGAATATTTTACTGGAAAAGCTTTTTGCTAAAATTAATTGAATTTTTATACATATTTGCGAAATGGAACTACATTCATTTTCAATGAAGAAAAAATTGAATAAATTGAAATGAAAATGATCAGATGTAAAATTAAGAATTCTTGAAGAAATGTAATAACATACCCCATTATTTACTCAATTATTACATTCTTCAAAATATCCCTTATTCTCTTTTGTGTAACATTAATTGGTATATATAATCTATTTCTTAAAAACAAGTAGGTCTACATTCTTGAAGTTTACAAACTAAAATGATAAACCAAAACACTTTTTTTTTTAAATAGTACTAAAGTCTAACATATACAATCAATATTACTTGGCAGTTGCCACATCATACAATGAAATGAAAGATGATGCCAAGTTTCTAGGTATGTGTGCCAGAGGTAAATTAATTTTGAATTAATTTGGACTTGAAACATTCTCAAAACACTTTTTATCTACAATCAAATGTAAGTGAAACCAGTATTAGTAAAGTGTTTTAATAAACAACTTAAAAGTCTATTAACTCCTACGAAAGGATTCCATATTTTTCGAAAGTATGGTTGAAAATAATGGAAAAGATTATACATGATTCTTTAGAATACATTATTCACAACATTAGACATTTCAATCAGTCTAAATAACACAAAAGTACAAAAGCAAAATCACATTAGATTATGCTACACTTGGTTATATAGTTACTACACATATTATACCAGATTAAGATACACAAAGATTTATTCAAACAGAAAATGCATGACACCCCCACCCTTCCTTATTTGTTCAAATATGAAACATTACAAGGGAAATAATCTTTAAAAACCTTTTTTCAAATAGCAATTTGATTAAAATAAAAGCCATCACTTTAATTTCTTGTGTCCATGGATATTTGCGCAATATATACAAACATGTTCATAATCATAATGATTATTCTAACTTGTGTTACTTCTGTTTTGAAAGTGAAACATTATCGGGATACAAGTCAGGGTTGGAATTAATTCAGTAACCCCTGAAGAGGGGTGGAGGAGTTGAACCATATACACTTTTGTATGTATAGCACAAAATTTCCTATCTTCAACCATTACAATTCATTCAATGCATTCATCTAGCCCAACAATTATTGTTTACATCAAAAATTACAAATACATTACTAGGGGGAAAAGTTTCCAAAATGCTTTATGATTTTCTGTTATTTCTCTACCCATCAGCAATGCAAAGATATTCTGTTATTTCTCTACCCATCAGCAATGCAAAGATATAAGTCAACTTTTTTTACTTTTACACATTCATCCCTGTAGACACATTTAGACTCTTCTAAATCAAAGACTAGACCAGTCCTTTATAAGTTTCGGGGTTGAAAGTGTTAAAATTGACATTGGATGAATTAACAACAAAGTGACACATATACTCATTTAGTCCTTGATAACTAACCTTAGATGCAAAAATCGATGACAAAATTTAAAAATTAAATGAAAATCAAATTTCAGAAAAAAGAATATTCCTCCAGAAACCAGCTAGAAGCTGCCATAAAATCATATTACCCTAGCAATATTTGTTATCAACATAGCTAATTTGTATGCTTTAAAATAAACCAAGATGCATGCTTTAGTTCCAGGAATCCTTTTAACAGAAAATTATAAGATTGTAGTACTTAAATAGTTCATTCTTGGTCTAAGTTCATACCATAATCTGAAGCCCTCCATAAGTAAGAAAGTGAAAAGTGTGTTATGTCCATCATGGCAATGAGCGAAATTCACTTCCCTCATGAAGAAACACCAGGAGCTGCTTTTTGTTTAGAGTGTCACATACTTCACACATTTTTCCTGGTTTCGCACCAATGGAATCCAATCAAATACCAGCTCCTGAAACATAAGAAATGAAATGAGTTATACATTTCACCAGTTTTGTAAACTTTTGTACTTCCAAACCATTTTGGATAGAATTTCTCTAAAAAGTATGTGCATGATATGGAATTAAACTGGTTCTAGTATATTCCATTTTAATGCACTACAAGCGTATTTTTTAATACTCAGGTGTAAGAATTTTAAAATTTTTAAAAGGAAGACTGCCATTAAAGAGTTGGGAAAGGAAGCAGAGAGAGCATCCTGCTGGTTGTGGATACGCAGAGGCGACAGTAGCTGGGAGCCAACCGTCGAAGAGTAGGGACTGATCACCCCTAGGCCTACTGACCCAACATCCGGAGAAAGTTCCCGGATAAGGGTTGAAACCCTCGCAGATGGATGGCCCAGGCTGATGACGACGGCAGTTGAACAGCAACACAAACAGCTGTATTAAGGTAATATTAAGAGTGACAGTCACTTCTCAAGAACAAAAAAACGTTGCAAAATTGTATCTCTCTTGAAAGGCAACATATAATGATTTTGTTTTCATTCTTAGAATAGTTTTGTTAGACTATATAAATAAATATACAATGTCAGAAACCATTTAATTTTTGTTCTGGAAAGAAATATTTCCTACTTCGCTGAACATTGTTGGACACCTATGACCGTGATCGTGAACGATCATAGCGTGGAGAAGATCCTCTTGGGCTTCGACTACGAGATCGACCTCCTTTGTCTTCCTTGACACGTACATACGATGTTTCTCCCTGAAATGTTAAAAGCAGATCATGGAATGATCTTGATCTTTGCAGCATATAGTGTCAAAATAATTTATACATTTCTAATCTTAAGCAACAAGAGTCTACAAGCTGCTGAGTGAAGTATCCCTTAGATAAAATGCCAAATGATAATTTCCTTTAGTGACTCTCGGACAATAAATTTTAGTTGTCCAACATAATGAGAATATTGAGCAGTACCATACTCTGCATGTAACATAAGGTAAATCCAATTTTCGCTCATAAGCAAATTGCCTTACTAGTGTTATAATGAATGTAGTAAATGTAATTGATGTAAAGGCAGTTCATGTGGTGACCGAAAAAACAAAGGTATTACTTTCAGATCAGGGAACATAAAAGGCGGGGAAAACATTCCTGTGTTATACAAATTAATGTTTAATTAAATTGTCTCGAAGGTGATGATTAGTGTGTTATGACGATAATTAAGTACTTAATATGTTTTTGACAAAAAATATAAACAGCTAATGTCATATTGTGTTTTAAATTTAAATACTCTTTTATTTATTCATTTCATTTCAAGCATGTACATGTCAAAGAATATAAACAAATATCAGGTATATGCTTAAATCATATTACAGTTAAATTCACAATAAGGAATTTGAAGATGATGATAGTAATTATTTTCGGATTGAAAATGATTACAATATTAAGCTTCCACAGTTGAAAATTACTTCTTTTTGTTCACACAGTTCTTCTCCTAGACTGTTTCCAGTTGAAATGATACATGCATGCTGACATTCTGTAAAACATAAGGAAACAATAAATGTATTAACAGAGTAATTACTGAAATGACATTGTTCACACCCTAAGATGTAATCGCACTAAAAACAGTGATCATGTGGGCTTTTGTACGATTGCATTTGTAAGACTGTGCCAGGTGGTAGAGATTAGTTCCGCTCGAGTGATCACACAATGCAAGTGAGAGTCGGGAATATGTTTATGTAAGTTTTAATTGCTAATCTCTGATGCTTGTTGGTAAAATATAACTCAGGATAATTGCTAAACAATTAACAGTTTTCTCTACATTTTTACAAATTGAAACAGCTTTTTAAGTGCCTTTACGGAAGAATTATGAAAAAGAAATCGACATTTTCGTCGATCTAGTAGTTCAAAAAAATATCACTTCGAGTTATATGAACATTCCATATATGATTTATGTCATTCGGCCAAAAAATTTACTTCGTATTACCTAGTTTAATGAATATGCTGTATGTATATAATCAGAACGTCAAGCTCCTGTGGTGAAAATAACTAAAATGTTTTAAAAGTATGGTTTAGTGGTAATCTCTGAACGTGCTTTTACATGTGCTTATGAAATTATCGATAATTATGGATGTGGTAAATATTCATACCTTATTAACTGCCGTTAGTTTTAAGATTACGCCACTTTGGACATTTACAAAATGTTCACCGTCTGTCACGTGCTATTTTATCAGTAGATCAGGTTTGTCCAAAATTTTGTTAGAGTTATCTTTCTTCCGTTGTAGTAAGGCAATGTGCCATAACACAGCCGGTATAAATGCATCTCCATTTCGCCATGGAATGTATTTGCTCCGAGACAATTTTGATTCAAATTACAAAATTCATTATGGTATCAATTTTGATGTTCGAGGTGAAATATTGATTTCATTTTTTCCCGTAGCAGAATAACCGTCTCTAATAGGGAGTAAACGTCTGGGGGGAACCAGCTTCGGAGCGAAGCATTTTTGGGACGAAACGTCTTCATTCATTGTAAACACCATTTTGGGGACGAAAAGTCTAGATACTTTGTAAACAATCAGGTGAAAATTTTCAAACAGAAGATCTTTTGGATAGTGTATATAGTAAGGATATGAAAGCCGTAATATACTATTCCTATTTCAACGTTACAGATACGCTTATTTCAGTAACTTTCATATTCAAAATTTGCTATTTAAAATTCCCGGTAAAATCAAAGTTGTTGAATACACTGCCGCTAGGAGCGCTAGTATCTGCGAGCAATTTCTAAGCCAATCATATTGATGAAATTGACTGTAAGAGAATTTTGCAACCACGAACACAATGGCGAGGTGACCCTCCTAATTATGTACAGTAAACCTTGGTTGATTCTATATCAAGAAATATAAATTAAAATATTGCGGGCACTATTTTTTTTATTGGTATGAAAATGGAGTGATGTTTGAAAGCAGCTGATCGATGCACGAGAATCGTTAGTGTATTCATAGTGTTTTCAAAGGCAACTGTTTGTTTTCTCCAGTTGGTTGACTCATATATATATATATAATAAATAAATGTTGAATATCCTCAAGTTGTGATTTAAATTTTAAAAAAAACCCAAAAACAAATCTGCGATCGATCTCTAACCTTAGTATTACCTTCTCACGGAAACAAGCAGACCTACATCCCACTCTTATTTTTAATAACCAACCCGTATCTCAGCATGACTTTCACAAACACTTAGGGCTAACATTTAATAGAAAAGGAACATGGTCAGAACACATATCAAATATCTATGAAAAAGCATCATCCACACTCAATATATTAAGAACTCTTAAACATAAACTTGATAGAAACTCTTTAAAAACACTATATATATCTTATATTAGGCCAATTTTAGAATATGCTGATATTGTTTGGGATAATTGTACAAAAAATGAGTCTGATCTTTTAGAATCTATTCAAATAGAAGCTATGAAAATTATTACTGGTTTAAGAAGAGGCACTTCTCATCATGTTCTTTACTCTGAAACACAACTTGAAACATTGCAGAATAGACGACATCAACACAAACTAACATTACTATATAAAATCCTAAATAACCATACTCCTACTTATCTATATGACAATATACATCCCTTCATAAATACTAATAATAATTATGCATTTAGAAATGAAAGGTTCTTTAACTTACCACAATCAAGGACTAACAACTATAATAATAGTTTTTTCCCATCTTCTATGAAACTTTGGAACTCACTAGATCACTCTATCAGAGAATCTTCTTCTATTTCCTCTTTTAAATTAAAATTAAAAACAACTTTTCCATCTATAATCTCCAAACATATTTATGAATTGTAAACCAAGAAATTTAAATATCCTTTTATGCCAATTGCGCAATAATGCCAGTGACTTAAATTATGACAAATTCTCCGATCATTTGACAGATGATGGTTCATGCTTATATAATTAATTTTTCTTTGTTTTCATACCAAATCTGGCTTTCTGATTGGCCAATATTTTTTTTGCATACCACTATGAAAAAAAAATCCGAGAATGGCGCGAAACCCCGACGTTATCGTGACGTCACAATAGAGACATTGACGTTGCGTATTGATTCGGAAAAAAGAATCCCTTGAAAAAACACTATAATGTTACATTTAAACATACTTCATTTTATCAAATAGAGTATAAAATTAATTATAAGTATTGATGTCACTATTTTTTAATTTTATCGGGTTATGAAAAAAAAATTGTTTGCAAACTTATGTGAGAATCCGCTACGCGGATTCACACAGTTTGCAAACAATTTTTTTTTCATACCCCGATAAAATTAAAAAATAGTGACATCAATGCTTAAGTGGTGCTCCAACTGAAAATTCTGAACATTATTTTTTTTATTGTACTCATTTTTCTGATTTTAGACATCACATAATCTCTATTTCTAATCTTTTGGGTTTTGTTAATATTGAAATTCTGTTGTATGGGTCTATTGATTTTTCTAATGATATTAATGAAATGATACTACTTCATACAAGTAATTATATAAAAAAAACTAAGAGATTTCAATTGTACAAATAGATTTTATAGAAATATTAAAATATATGCATGTATTGATATATTGAAGGCCATTATGAGAGGGTGTGTATATGTGTGTGTGGATGTGATATGTATAAATTAATTAATTTGTTTTCTATAAATAATATTGCCTATTTATTACTTATTCATTTTAAAATATATTTACTTATTTGTCTATCTGTTGTAAATATTTATTTTCTTTTCTATGGCCCGCTTGGGTATGCTCCTAATATTCTTTTTTCTTTTCATTTCTACTGATACAACACTATTTATATCTATTTATTAGTTAAATAAACCGGATTTCTGGAGAGGACCTATATAGGCTTTGCCTGTTGTCCAATCCATTTGGCATTACATTAATATATTATCTTTCTCTATGATTCATGTATATCTTGTATTTGTTAATAAAATATTTTGAAATGAAAATCTCTAACCTTTTCCCAGCTGCCGCTGTTCTTCAGGAGATGTTTATATATAGTGACGAAACACGCAGAAGGTAAATATAGAGATATGAAGAACAATCCGTCAATCAGAAAGTCGAATTTAGTATGAATGTCACAGGGTGAATGACAATGAGGAGACCACACCAATATAAAGTTATGGAAATAAAGAAAAATACTTAAAAACATATAAATATCATCATGATGAAAAGATGTAGCGGCAAGGAATTAAGCCCAGCTTTGTTGACAAAAATAGGTCGAATTTTAAAGATTGTCTGTCCCTTTACCAAGACACAAAGAAAAAAAAAAATGTTATGTAATAAAGAATGAAGTGGACAATAACGATTCGAAGTGTTGATATAGTAGTACACAAGCCTGTGTAGAAAAGCCGGATCACAAAATGGTAAAGTGGCCAGTTTGCGATTGATATGACTTAAAAAAGATATGTCAAAAAAGAAATCAACGGTATGTTTCGGATTCAAAGGTGATACTACAAAATAATTCAAAATCAATGCTTTATTAATTCCTGGAGTTTCCATTCCGAATTAAACGAGATGACTGAAGTTAGTCCATAACTGGAATGGCCCCCATCTGCATATTATTTAACATGCATCAACATCTATAGAAGAGATTTGTTACTTATACAGTATGTTTCTATATGGTACATACTGTATTCCTTATTTTGTCTATTTTTGCACTACAGTCGTCACTTTTACTGCACTTCATCTATTTTATGTACAAACTAAGACTTTAACTATTATACGTTTCCATAACTTAAAATGCTTGACATTATATTCTTGTAATTATCATGTTTTCACACTTAGTTTTATGCTGTCTATGGTTTGTAATTACCGGCATAATGTAATCCGAAGTATACACAATCTTGTTTTGCAAAATATGTTATTTATTTGTTTCAGTTAATTCTCAATGAATATCTTTACTATTCCTGTGTGCTGTCACATATTTATTTATTATCACAGGCTAATTTCTACTGTATCATTTCGATTATTTCTACGAATTTTTTCGTAAGTTTGTTATGAAAATAAGTGAACTCCTGGATAATGTATAAACGCTATCAAGGCGTCTTCATCAGTCGTGAGGTTATAACTTATATTTGAACCAGACTGTAATGTAGCCAAGGTTCATTGGTTTAAATAGAGGGAAAAAAAAACTTCAACAAAACATCTGTATGGCAACAAATTTGTATTTGATAGACTTGGTAGTACACTCAATATTGAAGCACCAAAATAAAACAATATTATGATAACATTGAATAAAATAAATGGACATCAACACAAAATGGAATTCGATGGGGAACAAAACTTTAAAACTAGAATTGGCACAATTATACAATTCAAACAAACTACACTTTGCATTTGATGCTGCATTGGTCAAACTGTCAGATAACTCGCATTTATAAGCAAATACAATCGCATTTATAAACAAATACAATCATATTCCTTGCATTCAATACTTGGCAAACTTTCATGCTAATCTTCCATGTAACATTTCTTATCAAAACTTGTAGTAATGTACTGTAGGACCGTACCAGATACTCCCGAGACCATGTAGTAGTCTGCAGCCTCTGAAATATCAAAGATGGACACATGCATACCAATCGCTTATAATCTAGCGCCCATTCCAACCTCTAAATAAAAGTTCCTAAGCGGGGAAACATAAAACTGAACGTGCACATTTGTTAGATTTAATGTAATATTTTTTAATTTTGGTCAACTGATTTATTGGAGTTTAAAAGATTCAAACTTCTATATGAAATCATGATATCATTGTCAGTGAAAAAGTTTGATCTGTACGACCACTGAACAGTAAAGATGATATCACACAATGTCACGTTTGGCCCTAAGGAGGAATCAAGCACAACTCGTCTCGAGATGGCAAATGCACAAAGTCAACAAATTTCTGTATAAAATATCTTCAGCCAGATTTGAAAAGCAAAATAGCAACTTGTCCCAAGTAGAAGTAGATGAAATGCTTGGTTTCATGTGTTACGTAGCTTCCAAAGTTACGTCCAACAATGCAATGCCAGGTTGGGTTGTACTTTTTATCGAACTCTTTCTTGATGAAAGCAGCAATGTCTTTCTCAATGTTGTACTTTTCTAAAGCCTGTGTGGCACAGTCAACTGCATCTTGCTGCATGTCCTCAGCCATGTCGGCATTTTTGATGACGGCTTTTCTGTCCGACATTGTGCTGGAAAATAAAGGGGAAAATATTGATGGTTAGATAGATCTACTGCCTAGCAACCAGTTCTCGCCACCGCATTGATCACCGAGGAATTTTGAGAATTTTTTTTGTGGAAATCAGCATTGTAGTGTCTTCTGTCAGAAGAAGGCTTTATTGACTATATTTTTGTGGAAATCATAGTACAGAATACTACAGATACATATATGCGATGGCGAGAATTGGTAGTCGGAGAGAACTGGTCGTCTGTCAGTACTGGTCAGCGACCAATGTACAGCCGTGTGCCAAAATCTTCGTAATTTTTATTTTTCCCTATATATTCTATGTATTTTTACATTTTTTCTTAGATTTTTCCTGATCTCATCTAGCCGCGGATTTTAATCAAATTTGGCATACTTGTAGAAAAATATCTACACTTTCAGCTCATAATATTAACATAATTTTCCTGTATGCACTTTTTGAGAAAACCGTATTTCATAACCACGCAAAACTTTATCGTTGCCATTTTGGTATGAATAAAGAAGAAAATGACGTCAAAAGTTGATGTGGTGCACAAAAAAATATATATATTTTGAAAACAAAACATCGGAAAATTGTACAAATATTATGAGCTGAAAGTGTAGATAATTTTCTACAAGTATGCCAAAATTGGTTAAAATCTGCCAATAGATGAGATCAGAAAAAAATCAAAGAAAAAATGTAAAATTACAAAGAATATATAGGGAAAAATAAAAATTACGAAGACTTTTGGCACGTTACTGTACATGTCCATTACGGAAAATAATCTAAATCTAACTTATTTTAAACTATCACGGCTATCGGATATTCAGGAAGACCTATCCTTTTTAGGAAACCAGGCAAATTTATTCTATCATCATGTCGGCGACAAAATAGAGTCTACTGGGAAAAGGGGAAATGACGTCACAAAGTTTCGGCGGTAAAAACATTTGAAAATGAAATATTGGACAATATTAGGCAAATATAATGAGCTGAAAGCGCAGACAATTCTGTTTTGTTATCGGCATATCGACATAAATATACTAGGGGAAAGTAGTCAAATTTCGGACGGATTCAAATTTCGGACAGTAATTAGAAAATACTTTAAAACTCATAAAATAGTCCAGATATTTGATAAAAAGTCATTGAAACTGACCTATGCTTTACTTTCAAATTGGAAATTAACTAGATTGAAGAACAGATGTGTGAGCATTATATTTTGTATGGTAAGTTTGAATATGAATATGTGACTGCGACCTTTCCTGCGGTTGAATATACAAAAATGAACTGGTCAAATGACGCAATATGGAACTCCATGTCAAACATGTCTTATTCAGTGTGTTCATTAAACTTTTTAAATTTTTGTTTGTTTAAACACATCCTTTTATTGTTTTGAGTAAAAAATAAACAATACAGTGGGAATTAACCATCACTTTACCTATATAAAGTTTGGTGTCCGAAATTTGAACACCCATTACTAATATGAAAATTTCCTTATTTGGAACAGTCCAAAATAATCGATAAATACTTAAATATTGTTCGATTTTCGTAACATTTGTAAAGTTCTGAATGGATTTTAGTAATTCAGAGCTTTCCTTAGTTATAAAATTAATAAAAAAGTAGAAGTAGTAACTAGGGTAACCAGTTATATCCTAGAAATAAAAGTGCAAGTAAACAAGGGAACATGTTTATCAGCTAAAGCCTTTAAGGGTACTTACACATTGAGCCCAAAATCTGGGTAAATATGATGAAAGTTACAAAAAATATATATTACATTAACTAAACAAACTCAACAAACTTTTTATTTCAATGCACATACATTTGCTAACATGAAATTCATGATTATGTAACAATATACATGTTTTATATGAAAATCATCCTAATTTAATTGGTTTTTAATTGCTGTCCGAAATTTGAACACCCTATGTCCGAATTATGAACACCCCTGTCTGAAATTCGAACAGCTATACATTGCTGATTACTTTGGCCTGGTATAAAACAAATTTAGTATTTGTGTCAAGTTTCAAGTGATAAATGCAAGAAAAGAAAATTCTCTTTCTGCTCATACGTCAGTTATGGGGGTATGTGGATAGGTTTCAAGCATACAAAGGTTTTACTATTAAGGTGTCCGAAATTTGACTACTTTCCCCTATATACCTAGATGAGATCAGGAAAATTCAAAGAAAAAATGTAAAGAAAATGTTCCGTGCCAGTGGGGACTGACTTTTTTGCAAGGCGCTCAGGCGCTGAAGTTTGGTCGAGTTGGCGCTTAAATCAGTTAAACATGTGGATATTAAAATGAAAGTCTACATATTATAATTACAAATGATTTTAAAACAAGTCCTTATGCTTCACGTCATATTTTCACTCTCATGAGGACTTCGGCAGATTATTCCTAGATTTAGGGTTCTTTAGCATCTTTTTGAAAAGGCAAACTATTGTAAATTTCACATTAACATTTAAACATACCTTTCTATGATATTTCTTTAGTGAACTTCGTCTCCGTGTGATGTTGACGACTCCAGGTGCTTCGCGGGCTTCGGTTCTGCGAATGATGCTTTCCGATGGTGCTGACATTAGCAACGTATCCACAAGGACGCTGAACCACGATATTTCATTGGTTGCTTGCTTTTCGTTTATTGGCTAAAATACTGTTAAATCTTTAGCAGCGTATATCATCCCAGAAGTCACCTCGTCGGAAAATTCGTTCATACGCTTGGTTTCGTGTCCTACAAATCAAGCTTTTCACAGACCCAAGCAGCCATTGACTTCAGAATCCAGGAAACCATATCAGTTTTGCACTCAAAATGTCTTATAGAAGCAGTTCTGATTCAAGAATATATGTAGGAAATCTACCACCCGATGTTAGACAAAGAGATATAGAAGATTTATTTACAAAATATGGAAATATTCGTTATATTGAGTTGAAAAATAGACGTGGACCGCCATTTGCCTTTGTAGAGTTTTGAAGACCCGAGGTACGCACGTGTTGTATCTGTGATCGATTTTTTTTCTTCGATAGGCATAATAAGTGGTTTATGTCATTCTGCATTCAAAGAAACGCACGACTAGTGAGCGTACTTCGTTAGACGCTGACCCAGTAGTCTAGTATTCATTAACGATATTGATTTAATGTAAAATGTTACTAGGTGGATTGTTACAGGTCGGGTAACACTAACTTACGTATTAATCTATTTTACGCAAACTGGAGTATTTTACCCCTATTGGAGTATGGATTTGTTACTAAAAATCGATAAAGATGATTCATTATGAACTTTTCACAAATTTTTTTCTCGAGTAGCATTTATTTACTATGAAACAGTACACAATATATAAAAATGAGATTCATTTGCACGTTAGAAAGTATTTAATGTGGAGATGATACAATACAATACTCTAATTAATCTCTATTGAGATTCCGTCTCGAGACTCTTTTATAGTCGGACGTTTGATAGATGTCTCTCGTCAGAATCCCTACTCGAGCCTTCTAAACTTTATTCTCGAAAATCAAGTCAGGTTGACCTACCTCTTGTAAGGATCTATTCCAGAAATAATCCAACTGCAGTGTTTACTATACTGGCACACATCGCTAGTGGAGATATTTTTCTCTCCATACGCACATATATTATTTAGTGACATTTATCCGATGCTGAGGTTAACATTTTCAAAGTTTGGATTGTGACAATTAATTGATATAAAACGTTCAATCATATTTAAAAGCTAGGATTATTCTGGTAGAGGATAACCTACTCCCATAACATGAGAGTCGACTGGTCAGCCGTTTTTTTTATCAGACATTATTTTGCTGACTGTCGACTCTCATTTCCGAAGGCCTATTTCTTTGATGCAGCTTCCGACGTCAAATGAAGGCGGAATGAAAAGTGCAATAATATCAATATTTATAGCTCTAACAGTGATTACATTGACGTGTACTTACAGTTTAGGTATTAATTATCCCATTTATATAGGAAAACCATAACTTGAGGCCTCATAAAATAGTATTATAGCGGATTAGAATTGATGAATCCCTTCCGTAACATTTTGACCTAGTTTTAAATATGGCGACTGGTTACTACAAAAAACGGAATGTGAATTCAAGCGGGCAGAATGCAAGTAAAAGTAAAGGCAAATTAAGCGTTTTGGGGACTTTGCAATTCGTTTTTTCTATTTACCGGCCGGATCGCTTTCATCATGAAGTTTTGTCTGGGTCATGAAAGGTTACGTTAGGAGATGTAAATATTTGTTTTTGATGGATTTTACGGCTGATTTTGTCAAAAACCTTGTTGATTTATGAAAAAGAGGTAGGTATTTGACATTGATAACGATTTAAATATGATTTAAACGTTTTTTTATTGTTTTTATCTCGTCGTGCTATACCTCTAACATTGTTGGAGTACTTTCTCTAGTACCCTTTGTTTGGTTATCCTTACTCCAACAATGTTAGAGGTATAGCACGACGAGACACTTTTGGAACATTACGTCGTGTCTAACCTCTAACTTCCGATAGGCCATTTACCCGATGCTGAGGGTAACATTTTCAAAGTTTGGATTGTGACAATAAAAAACGTTTAAATCATATTTAAATCGTCATCAATGTCAAATACCTACCTCTTTTTCATAGATTAACAAGTACTTTGACAAAATAAGCCGTAAAATCCATCTAAAACAAATATTTACATCTTCTAACGTAAACTTCCATGACCCAGACAAAACTTCATGTTAATAGCAATCCGGCCAGTAAATAGAAAAAAACGAATTGCATAGTCCCCAAAACGCCTGATCTGCCTTTACTTTTACTTGTATTCTGCCCGCTTAATTCACATTTCGGTTTTTTTGTAGTAACCAGCCGCCATATTTAAAACCAGGTCAAAATGTTACGGAAAGGATTCCATCATATCCAATCCGCTAAAATACTATTTTATGAGGCCCCAAGTTATGGTTTTTACTTGATAATAAGGATTTTATAATTAATACCTAAACTGTAGTAAGTACACATCAATGTTATCTATGTTCGAGCTATAAATATATTCCTTCTGACTTCATTCGACGACGGAAGCTGCATCAAAGAAATAGGCCTTCGGAAATGAGAGTCATCAGTCAGCAAAGTAACGTCCGATAAAAAAAACGGCTGACCAGTCGACTCTAATGTTATGGGAGTATAGTTTGCCTATAATATGCAAGTTAGTGCTTTCCCCCGACCTTGGTTAATGGCAATGCCCCTCCGCATGATGGTTACATTTTTGTTTCAGTTATATTTTCATATAAAAAAAAACCCCAGGTAAAATGCCACATCGTGCAGTTTATATTACTCACAGAGTTCAATCACTTGCAAATGAGACTTAATATATATATATAAAGAAAGAGGATAGACATGATTGACAAACAAAATTTAAATGCTTTTAAGAAGTCACTTGTTCATAATTCAACAAATTTGATTATCCAACAGAGATGCCGAAGATGCTGTAAGAAAAAGGGATGGCTACAATTACGATGGATATACTCTAAGAGTGGAGTTCCCGCGAGGAGCAAGGGGTCCCCCAAGTTATGGAGGAGGAGGTGGTGGTGGAAGAGGAATGTATGGTGGAGGTGGTGGTGGTGGTGGGGGTGGTGGTGGTCGAGGCCCACCCTCCAGAAGATCAGAGTATAGAGTCCTTGTTTCAGGTATTAGAGCATCGTGATCCAATGATTTACGGAACTTGTCTAGATGAGTCCTAGATTCATCAAAATTTTGAGAACCCTTTATATTTTTTGTACACATGCTCATCAAAAGTTGAAAATTAGTGTTCTGGACTCAGTCACCTTAAAAAATCTTACAAAAATTGTTGAGCATGGTATTTAAAAAAAAAAATATGTGTCAATTATTAAAAAGTGCTATGGTAAATTTTTGATACGCAAATATCAGCCTTGAGATGATTAATTTTGGGTCATATGCACTAATCAATTATTTCCCATCATGCAATGGAAAGGACCATTTAAATTTTGTTATGATATCTATATAGCAGTGCGGAGCTTTGATATTGACATTTTGATTCAATATTTTCAGGACTTCCTGGCTCTGGCAGCTGGCAGGATTTGAAGGACCATATGCGTGAAGCAGGAGATGTGTGTTATGCAGACACATACAAGGATGGTACTGGTGTGGTTGAGTTCCTACGCAAGGAAGATATGCAGTATGCTGTACAAAACCTTGATGACTCAAAGTTTAGGTCTCATGAGGTAAAAATAAAACCAGAGATATTTAAATTCTGTTAACATGCTCCACACTCAAAGACTGTTGAAACACTTTTTGTTATCAACATAATTGGCCTTTCTGACAGCCATGTGATTGTCAAAAATATTATTGTCATAAATACTATAAGCCATACATGTTCACATGTAATAACACTTGTGACATCACATATATGATGTTGCACAATTGTCATGCAAGATGGAACAATATTTTTATCATTCTTTTATAATGAATAGTTACTGAATGTAATATCATATAATATTCAAGCTGTACAAAAGTTAATAAAAAACGAAATTTTGTCTTCATTTCCATAAATACTAAAGATATGCAATGCAAAATAAAACCTTACACTCATTGCTATGTAATATGAAATTTATTATTTATGTACATGTTAAATAATTTGATACGCCACTCACCTAAAGATTCAAGAGATATCAAATTATTGAACTTATCTAATTTCCGTAATTTTCCTCATCAATTACAGTATATTGAAAGATTTTCTATTTGTTTAACTTTATTTCTGCTGCGAAAAGTACTTTGAGAGAACAAAACATTGACTTTTTTTTTAATTTTTAGGATGTTTTGTGTTCTGATGTTTCAGGGTGAAGTGTCCTACATTCGTGTGAAAGAGAATTACAGTAGCGGTGGCAGCAGCAGTCGCAATCGATATTCACGAAGCCGCAGTCGCAGTTTAAGCCGCAGTCCTCGCAGAAGGAGGTCATCACCGAGCAGAGGATCACCAGATTATTCCTCTGTACAACAGCGAAGGAGACGATCACGGTCACGTTCCTGAATGGTCTGTCATCTGTATCATTTCCACATTAAGTTGGTGTGGTTATTTTGTAACGTCATGAAAACCATTTTTTTGTCGGTAATAAAACAGAATCATTGTATCGAAATACTGTTGTAATTCATAAAGACTATCAATTTTTTGTTGATTTTAATTAAGTTTGTATATACTCATTTCTTGAATGTCAATGAAGATTTCATCACCACCATTCATATCCAAAAAGTGTAGTCTCTTGCTAAATGTCTTATAATGATGCAATCAATACAATTGGCCTATATTTCAAAAGTCTTTCTGTAGACACCCCATCCAACTTACATTCATATACATTTGGCTCATAAAAAATCAAATATGGGAAGAAGTTTCTGTTTATTTTGAAAGCCATTGACGGAATATATTTAAGCTTATGTTATTGATATGCAAGGCTTTATTGATAACAATAATATCAAATTTATCATATAAAGTGCTCTGTTCTGCATGCTGTCACAAGGGGAAACACAAAATTCTTCGACTTTTCCTAAATGTTTATCCTTAGAGTAATTGTATTTCTAGATAAAATTTTCAACTTCATTAAAAACAAAGCCATTGTTCAGAAAATATTTGCCTGGGAGGAGTGCCTTATGAAATTCCTAATTTAATACAAAAAGAATTTGTACGATATTTCACTATTAATATTTCTTATACAGTCATGAGTTAACAGTCCAGCTGTCGATCACATGGCCAAAGGTCGTCCATTGTGGTTAGGGATCCTGGAGTCAGTCGCTTCCAATGGGATAAGATGGAGGCAGGCAGTGACATTTTACTCCAGACATCCATTACATTGGAGGTGATTTTAGTATGCAAAATTATTTCATGTATCATTAGTTTGATTTTTTTGTTGTGTTCAGACAAGTTATTTCCTTTATGTAATTTTAATTTCACTGATGTGTCATCGGGTTTATAGCAATTTCAAAAGTTATTTTCAGGATTTCAGGGATGAGGTATCCTTTATGAGTGAGAATGTATTTGAAACTCATTTCTGAAAGTAACAAATTTTGAAATAAACATTATTATTGATTATTATCATTTATGAAAAGAAATCTGGACATAAAGGATTAATAGTAGTTTTCTTTCAAAGTAAATCAACCCATTCAGGTTTTATTAAAAACAGAAGTTTTCATTTGTTACTTTTGTAAAGTGTCGGGAGTTAAATGTTGGTAATTGTTGGGGAATGATCTGGTGATTGTCAATTAAGTCAAAGCTTGTTGAACAGAAATGCTGGATATGAATGACAATGTATGTAATTAAGGTTTGATTTGCTTGAAATTACATCAATTATTTGATTATCTTTCCTAATCAAGGGAGATAAGAATCTAATGTCATTTTATATCGCTGCTGTTTATAATAGGAAGAAATTATGATATCAACGAAAATTCAGCTATATATATATATATGTGTTCAGTACTATAAAATAAAAACATTGAACATCCTAAAATGAGACGGAATTAATTTGCTATTTTATCAAGATGGAAAGGTGACAAAATGATACATATTAATAATATTAAAGATAAAAGATAGATTGATGAAATTTGTAATGTAATTATTTGTGCATATTACTTCAACAATCGCTTTGTCATTATTTTGTTTCACTTATTAAAATGTATCTCTTTGTATTTTTCAACAATTAAGGTTTTGAAGTTGGAAGGAATGGGATATTTATTGGATTGGATGGATTTATGATAGGAAAGTTGGATAAAAGATGGATTTTGGACCGAATGGAGATGGGAGGATATTAAAGTTTTAAGATTTTTGCCTTAAAAATTGGAAGTAGTTTGGAAAAGTATGGAAAATTGGAAATGTAATGGATATAACCTTAGGACCGAATGGAGATAATGGAAAAATAAAATAAGGATGGAAATATTTTGGAATTGTTTTGGAATTAGGACCGAATGACGATGGAGGAAAATATAAGGATTTTTCTCCCTTATTTGGAAAGAAATGGATATAATAGGACCGAATGGAGATTGGAGGAATGATGTAGGATTACTTTAAATATTGGAAAATTTGGAATTTGGACTGCCCTTTTGAGAAATTATTATTTTGTTTTGTACCAAATTGATAGAGTTTGAAATAACCGGTTAATGGATATGGGAGGGACAGGACCGAATGGAGTTTGGAGGATTTTGTTTTAAAAAAAAACGTTGATGTTCCAAAAAATTGGAAATGTGTACAGATTCGGACCGAATGGAGTTTGGAGGAAATGTTTTTTCAAAGGTTAATGGATAATCATGGATATATGCATGGACCGAATGGAGTTGGACAATTCTACAAATTATTTTGACCTTTTGTTGATTTATAGGATGTAAAAGTAAAGGTAGAAGATAGGAGGGAGTCCTTGATGGTTATGTAATGTCCCCATGAAATAAGTTGTATAACAAAGGGATGGTCATTAGAAATGCTTGTATTTTTTAATGGGAATACCCTCAATAGAAAACTTGTCTACAATTTGGTTTTAGGAAGGAAGGCAATTTGTATAATTGGGGGTTTTGTGCTATAGTAATTTTTTTTTAGAATTCAAATGTCAAATGCTTTACTCTTAGAAAATTTTGAAGAAAACTTTTTCTTTCATCCAATCTGACTTATATTGGCAGAAAAAAATTGTACAGCAGTATTAATGGCAACCTGTAGCGAGTTATCGCCCCTTAGTCTGTTTTTTTTTCCATACAAATTGTTTTGTTTTCAATACAGTAGAATGGAAGGTATTTTAGGATAATAAAAAAAGTTTTATTTGCATACATTGGTGTCGAACAGCATTGCTTTGATTATTTGTTATTTCAGTTTTGTCCGAGCTTTAAAGTTGATACTAACAGTTTTTATTTTGTTTTAATGTTCATATTATAGAGATACTTATAGCATATCTTTTACAATGACCAAGAGCTATCGAGTAGCAAAGTTTGGACACAGATGTGAGATGTACATACATGTACCGGTACACTACATCAGCATAAGAAGATAAGGATTTGTGGATGGATGGAAGGAAGGATTTGGTGAGAAACTGTGGAGAATAATCTATGAATTCCACTGGAAAACATTTCATGCAATATTTTAATCCCAATTTTCCTTGTTTTTGTTTTAAATTTTAGTTTTTAACAATGCATGGTTTGTGAAATTCATCATACAATTAATGTAAAACATTTTCAATGTCAAAGCATTTTTCATGCATCTTTTAAATTGATTGTTTAACAATGTCCATTTGCATCAATCATGAACTTCATTGTTTTATCATTAGCTTTGCAGTTGTAAAGAATAAATATTTTGTGGGAGTTTCTGTTTTTGTTGTATTTAGGAGGCCTTGATGTGGCTTATTGTCAGCATTAGACCAGAAGGGGTATGTTTCAGCCAGATACACTGTAGCACTATACAAGAGATCCCAGAGGGATCTTGGCGCCCACCAAAGAATGATCTACGTCTGACAATAGAAAGAGGGATCTTTTCTCTGCTTTCAAATTTTTACTACATATTACTATATATGACATTTGAGAAAGATCTTTTCAGTACTTTCTGAGATATATAACACTAACAAACTTCAATTGTCAAAAACCTGTTGGCCATCTTGTTGACCGAACGGTCCCAAAATGCAATATGCAGATCCTAGGAAAACCTACATATAAAATTTGAGACAGATCACTTTAGTACTTTCTGAGAAATAGCGTTAACAAACTTCAATTATCAAAATTCAAAATGGTGGCCTGTCGGCCATCTTGTTGACCGATCGGTCCCAAAATGTATCATGCATAACTAGGGACCAAAGGGAACCAGCACATGAAATTTGAAACATATCCCTTCAGTATTTTCTGAGAAATAGCGGTAACAAACTTACACTATCAAAATCCAAGATGGCGGCCTGGTGGCCATCTTGTTGACCGATCCGTCCCAAAATGCAATATGCACAACTAGGGCCCTAGGGGAATCTACATGTGAAATTTGAGAGAGATAACTTCAGTACTTTCTGAGAAATAGCGGTAACAAACTTTAAATATCAAAATCCAAGATGGCTGCCTGGCGGCCATCTTGTTGATCGTTCGGTCCCAAAATGCAATATGCACAACTAGGGCCCTAGGGAAACCTACATGTGAAATTTTTTGAGAGAGATCCCTTCAGTACTTTCTGAGAAATAGCAGTAACAACTTTTAACTATCAAAATCAAAGATGGCGGCCTGGTGGCCATCTTGTTGACCGATTGGTCCCAAAATAAAATATGCACAACAAGGGCCCTAGGGCAACCTACATGTGAAATTTGAGAGAGATCCCTTCAGTACTTTCTGAGAAATAGCGGTAACACACTTTAACTACCAAAATCCAAGATGGCGGCCTGGCGGCCATCTTGTTAACCGATCCGTCCCAAAATGCAATATGCACACCTAGGGCCCTAGGGCAACCTACATGTGAAATTTGAGAGAGATCCCTTCAGTACTTTCTGAGAAATAGCGGTAACAAACTTTAACTACCAAAATCCAAGATGGCGGCCTGGCGGCCATCTTGTTAACCGATCCGTCCCAAAATGCAATATGCACAACTAGGGTCCTAGGGCAACCTACATGTGAAATTTGAGAGAGATCCCTTCAGTACTTTCTGAGAAATAGCGGTAACAAACTTTAACTACCAAAATCCAAGATGGCGGCCTGGCGGCCATCTTGTTAACCGATCCGTTCCAAAATGCAATATGCACTACTAGGGCCCTAGGGGAACCTACATGTGAAATTTGAGAGAGATCCCTTCAGCACTTTCTGAGAAATAGCGGTAACAAACTTTAACTATCAAAATCCAAGATGGCGGCCTGGCGGCCATCTTGTTAACCGATCGGTCCTAAAATGCAATATGCACAACTAGGGCCCTAGGGGAACCTACATATGAAATTTGAGAAAGATCCCTTCAGCCCTTTCCGAGAAATAGCGGTAACAAGAAATGTTAACGGACGGAAGGACGGACGGACGGAACGGACGGACCACGGACCACGGACAAAAAGCGATTTGAATAGCCCACCATCTAATGATGGTGGGCTAAAAATAGGCCATGACGAAAAAGGAACATTTTGGTTTCCTTCACCATGCACACAAAATACAAGGGAGCCCGAAGCAAAATCAACCAACCATTGTGGGTTTTAAAGGCCATAACAAATGGTAGAAACAAGAGGCCATGGCAACAGTCATAGAAAAGTAAGATATGGTGTCATGGAGGCCATCTTGGATTTCAAAATAAAAATAACACTTTGTCGGGACCATGTCAGGATCTAATCGCACTGGTAGAACTTGAGAAGAAGTTCAAAATGTGTTTTCAAGATGGCAGCTGTGGAGGCCATCTTGGATTTCGTATATCAACCCGAAAAATAACACTTTGTCGGGACCATGTCAGGATCAAATCGCACTAGTAGAACTTCAGAAGTTCAAAATATGTTTTCCAGATGCCAGCTGTGGAGGCCATCCTGGATTTCGAATCGACCCAAAAAATAACACTTGGTACCATGTCAGGATCATTTCAGGCAAGTTTTAGCCAAATTGCACTGGTAGGAGGAACTTAAGCTCAAAATGTGGAAAGTTTATGCACGACAGGCAAACATGATTATATAGGTCAAATGACCTAAAACTGCTTACTATATTGGAAATATTTAAAGGTCCACTACCTTTCCAAAACAAACTTAAAACCAATATTAACTTGGGAAAAGTTATATTGATGGCCAAAGAGGAGATTTAATACAATACCAAACGAAGGCATAAACTCAATGTCATTTATTTCATCTCATAAATCTCCAACTTGCTTTAATTTTGAATGAAGACGGAAGGAAAGCATATCCTTCAGGCCTAATTTATAATCTCTCTTCCTCTGATTATTGCATCCAATAACAAGGTCACTGGACCAAGTGATGTCAGAAACCCTTGGACAAATTCTTGATACAGAAAAGTTCATGATTATTGAACAAGGGTCCAAATTGCTCGCTTGCTACCTGATTATAGTTTTACTATAGTAATAAGGAGATTTTACTATAAAAGACAGTCAAACTCATTCATTTAAACCAACTTGGAAGCCTGGCATATCACAAGCCAAATATCGGTTCTTGGTCAAAGGTGTTCACTTTTTTTTATTTATAATATAATATCCCTATAAAAGGTCAAGGTAATTCATTTGAATAAAATTAGATGCCCTCCCAACATGTACCCAATAGGTGTAGAATGTCTCTGGGCTTCTTAGTATTGAGAAATAATTTCTGCACCGTGCCATAAGCTTACAGGATACAAGTACTTGGCCTTTTGGTCAGGTAAGCTAACAAAAGTTGTCGCTTTGAGCAATACAATGTACCAGTAACTAGGTTTGCCACTTACAGGGAAACTATATGAAAGCTATCACCCCAATTGAAATTCAAGATGACTGTATACCGGGCAGCCCTTTAACTTGCCCTTATATGCAATCAGCACAACTATGAACCAAGGGGAATTTATAACAAACTTTTAAATTGTTAATGTCTTAAGATACATCAGAGGCCAGTTTCACAAACATTCCATAGCTTAAGGAAATTCCTTAACTTTAGAAAAGCATTACAGAAGTTGAGGGAAGTTAGTTTTTTTCTTAATTTCAACATTTCCTATGGAGAATCTTATGTTCGTGATACTGATCAGTTAGAAAATGCATATGGAACAATGCAACTGGAGGCTAACCCTGAAGGGGAACATTTTAATTTGATTTCAAACGATTCTTTTAGTATTTATAAGAGAGAGCAATAATAGGGATTTAATTTACTATATATTTTGTTTAACATCATCAAGAACAGTCAACTTCTTTTGGTATCAGTCTTTTATTTTCATATACGATGCAATTGATAAAATGCTTGTCTTTACAGACATTGGAATGTAATTTTTATCATTATCTAGGGTCTAGCTGTGAAAAAGGTTTTAACTTGGAATACATGACCTAAGAAAAATTAAATATTTTGAAACTATTTTTGCACATAAAATTATAGAAATTCGAAATTTGAAGTATCATGTGCAATTCTTAGAGTTTACATATGCCCTGGTCTAACATATTAAGACTCTTTTCGATATGTTAGAAAATAATTCTTCACTGATTTAAATGATTCAATAATATAACACTATCCAAACCATGCAGAAACGATTGCTAATCTTATGCCAGGTTGACAAAAGAGCCAATTATCTAATTTCTAATTGTTTGCTATCGAAAGAATACAATAATTACTCGGTATTGTTTCTAAGGTGCCTCGATTAAGCAAGTTAGACTAGAGATATTATAAACCATGAAGCTCAATAACCTTGCAGTAAATCCATTAACACTAGCATTATTTAATCACTACAGGGGGGTGGAGGCGCAACTTCCTGGGTTATGGAAAATGTAGAAATTCTTGATGGAACCGGCCGTGGATTCAAAAGAATACAGAGGCCTCACTTGTAATCCAGGTAAATATATAAAAGAGCAAGTCTAACACGGTAGTTCCTTCCAGTAAGCTGATTTCTTAATCAGATAGTTGTTGACATGTTTTGACTCTAGGCGAGTCGTCCTCAAAACAGGGGTTTTGGGGACGACTCGCCTAGAGTCGAAACATGTCAACAACTATCTGATTAAAAAATCAGCTTACTGGAAGGAACTACTGTGTTGGACTCGCTCTTTTATATATTTAGCATTATTTAAGTTATCACCAGCTGATGCATCAGATCATAATTTCAAGATTCGTGTACCTGGTCCTGAATGAAATGTTTTGAAGATCCTCATGTCTTCTAAAGTAATCCTTTATGGCCAAGAAGGAAATTAAAGCATTTCATTTACTAGGAGGTCAATCAATCAAAATCTGTTGATGTTCCTAAGAAGCTCACTTTCAAAGACATCTGAAGACCTAAGCAGGATTGAAAAGCTTTTCCAGAATCTCCAAAATAAATGCTTCCAGAGATCCAAGCAAAATCCTACATGAAATTCAAAAGTGGGTAGCATTCGGAGACCTGAAAGGCATTTCTAGAGCAAGATTTCTCAAAAAATCCTTACAAATTTAAGCTAGATTTTCCCAAGATATAATGGAATCCAAAAAGTGATGATAGCTATTTCTGATCCTAGTAATTCTTGAGAGAAATCCTAAAGATCCGTCCTCGATCCAACAAGACGGTTTTTTTCTTTACAGAAAGATTTTAGAAGATCATAGCTATTCTATCCTAGATGTTTTGATCACAAATCCCAAAGTATTGATGATCCTAGCAATTCTCTAAGACATATCCAAAGATCCATCAGTGATCCAATAAGATCCCGTTGTGATCCAAGAGAAAAGGGTCCCCAGATCCTTTCCTCCATCTCTAATCCTATAGCAATCCTACTGTGTACTCGAGTAGTCCCCGCCGGTACACAGCCTGATCCTATAGCAATCCTATCATCCAAATTCCTCAAGATCCTATTATTTGATATTGGATTCAGTTTTCCATGGGGTGGTTTTCCGAACTCAGAAGGGTCCAGAAGCAGTCATATTTTCCTTTGCCATCTTAAAATATTACTTTTTACCCAGTATTCAAATGCTACCTATCAAAAGTTGTTATTCCAAAATATAACTTTAAAATATTTCAAAATATTTTTTAATTGATTTTGCAATATTTAACTTCTTACAAATTCCATTTTTTTTTCAAATTTTCTTTGACATGTGTAAAGCAAAGAGAAGACAGAAATCGTAAAGAAAAATATGATTTTCTCCTGTTTCCTGGTTTTCATCTTTCCCTCTCCTAGTTCCCTAGAGCTCTCCCTTTTCTCAAATTTTGACAAGAGTTGAATCCTGAAAATTTCCCTCTTTTCCAAAGATAAGTGATTTTCCCTCTTTTCCAAAGAAAATTGATATTTTTTTCCGAAAAGTGGTATATCCAAGACAGAATCCTACAGATGATCCAAAAGATTTTATCCTTATAGGACATATTTCCGCTATGTTGATCCAACAAAGCTCTACCCCGCAATCCCAAGGAGAGGTTCCGAAAGATTCTATCCAAGTGGAAAATGGGGAGGGTAGTTTTCCAAAGATTGAATCCAATACCATTATCAGATAATGCTCCCTCTGAGCGAACTCACTCCTTCCCGAGTATTACAAGCTTAGACCTTTGAATCAAACAAAGAAAAAGAAATAAGACATTAATCCTTTTAATAGTATATACATTTATGAGCATGAAATGAATGATGTTTGAACCATTATCATCATGCATATACATTACAGCTATTCCAGTAAAATATATCCAACAAGAGGGAAAATAATCTATCATACTAGAGGAAAGTTCAACAAAAGAAACTCCACATACTAGTCGTTACTATTGAGTAAATTAGGGAGAACGCTTCTTGGATGAATATTTTACTGGAAAAGCTTTTTGCTAAAATTAATTGAATTTTTATACATATTTGCGAAATGGAACTACATTCATTTTCAATGAAGAAAAAATTGAATAAATTGAAATGAAAATGATCAGATGTAAAATTAAGAATTCTTGAAGAAATGTAATAACATACCCCATTATTTACTCAATTATTACATTCTTCAAAATATCCCTTATTCTCTTTTGTGTAACATTAATTGGTATATATAATCTATTTCTTAAAAACAAGTAGGTCTACATTCTTGAAGTTTACAAACTAAAATGATAAACCAAAACACTTTTTTTTTTAAATAGTACTAAAGTCTAACATATACAATCAATATTACTTGGCAGTTGCCACATCATACAATGAAATGAAAGATGATGCCAAGTTTCTAGGTATGTGTGCCAGAGGTAAATTAATTTTGAATTAATTTGGACTTGAAACATTCTCAAAACACTTTTTATCTACAATCAAATGTAAGTGAAACCAGTATTAGTAAAGTGTTTTAATAAACAACTTAAAAGTCTATTAACTCCTACGAAAGGATTCCATATTTTTCGAAAGTATGGTTGAAAATAATGGAAAAGATTATACATGATTCTTTAGAATACATTATTCACAACATTAGACATTTCAATCAGTCTAAATAACACAAAAGTACAAAAGCAAAATCACATTAGATTATGCTACACTTGGTTATATAGTTACTACACATATTATACCAGATTAAGATACACAAAGATTTATTCAAACAGAAAATGCATGACACCCCCACCCTTCCTTATTTGTTCAAATATGAAACATTACAAGGGAAATAATCTTTAAAAAACCTTTTTTCAAATAGCAATTTGATTAAAATAAAAGTCATCACTTTAATTTCTTGTGTCCATGGATATTTGCGCAATATATACAAACATGTTCATAATCATAATGATTATTCTAACTTGTGTTACTTCTGTTTTTAAAGTGAAACATTATCGGGATACAAGTCAGGGTTGGAATTAATTCAGTAACCCCTGAAGAGGGGTGGAGGAGTTGAACCATATACACTTTTGTATGTATAGCACAAAATTTCCTATCTTCAACCATTACAATTCATTCAATGCATTCATCTAGCCCAACAATTATTGTTTACATCAAAAATTACAAATACATTACTAGGGGGAAAAGTTTCCAAAATGCTTTATGATTTTCTGTTATTTCTCTACCCATCAGCAATGCAAAGATATAAGTCAACTTTTTTTACTTTTACACATTCATCCCTGTAGACACATTTAGACTCTTCTAAATCAAAGACTAGACCAGTCCTTTATAAGTTTCGGGGTTGAAAGTGTTAAAATTGACATTGGATGAATTAACAACAAAGTGACACATATACTCATTTAGTCCTTGATAACTAACCTTAGATGCAAAAATCGATGACAAAATTTAAAAATTAAATGAAAATCAAATTTCAGAAAAAAGAATATTCCTCCAGAAACCAGCTAGAAGCTGCCATAAAATCATATTACCCTAGCAATATTTGTTATCAACATAGCTAATTTGTATGCTTTAAAATAAACCAAGATGCATGCTTTAGTTCCAGGAATCCTTTTAACAGAAAATTATAAGATTGTAGTACTTAAATAGTTCATTCTTGGTCTAAGTTCATACCATAATCTGAAGCCCTCCATAAGTAAGAAAGTGAAAAGTGTGTTATGTCCATCATGGCAATGAGCGAAATTCACTTCCCTCATGAAGAAACACCAGGAGCTGCTTTTTGTTTAGAGTGTCACATACTTCACACATTTTTCCTGGTTTCGCACCAATGGAATCCAATCAAATACCAGCTCCTGAAACATAAGAAATGAAATGAGTTATACATTTCACCAGTTTTGTAAACTTTTGTACTTCCAAACCATTTTGGATAGAATTTCTCTAAAAAGTATGTGCATGATATGGAATTAAACTGGTTCTAGTATATTCCATTTTAATGCACTACAAGCGTATTTTTTAATACTCAGGTGTAAGAATTTTAAAATTTTTAAAAGGAAGACTGCCATTAAAGAGTTGGGAAAGGAAGCAGAGAGAGCATCCTGCTGGTTGTGGATACGCAGAGGCGACAGTAGCTGGGAGCCAACCGTCGAAGAGTAGGGACTGATCACCCCTAGGCCTACTGACCCAACATCCGGAGAAAGTTCCCGGATAAGGGTTGAAACCCTCGCAGATGGATGGCCCAGGCTGATGACGACGGCAGTTGAACAGCAACACAAACAGCTGTATTAAGGTAATATTAAGAGTGACAGTCACTTCTCAAGAACAAAAAAACGTTGCAAAATTGTATCTCTCTTGAAAGGCAACATATAATGATTTTGTTTTCATTCTTAGAATAGTTTTGTTAGACTATATAAATAAATATACAATGTCAGAAACCATTTAATTTTTGTTCTGGAAAGAAATATTTCCTACTTCGCTGAACATTGTTGGACACCTATGACCGTGATCGTGAACGATCATAGCGTGGAGAAGATCCTCTTGGGCTTCGACTACGAGATCGACCTCCTTTGTCTTCCTTGACACGTACATACGATGTTTCTCCCTGAAATGTTAAAAGCAGATCATGGAATGATCTTGATCTTTGCAGCATATAGTGTCAAAATAATTTATACATTTCTAATCTTAAGCAACAAGAGTCTACAAGCTGCTGAGTGAAGTATCCCTTAGATAAAATGCCAAATGATAATTTCCTTTAGTGACTCTCGGACAATAAATTTTAGTTGTCCAACATAATGAGAATATTGAGCAAATGAACATAACCTTTCATCATAAGCAACTTTCATAATATCATATAAGTTTGTATTCAGAGGTAAAGAGATTCTTGCATTAAATTGAAATGTACAGACACCAAGTCAACTTAAAATGTCTTATCCATAACGGCAAATATCAGTTTATACTAATTAAAATGAAACAAGGGATCTATCTTCCTTAAATAACTAAACAAGAGGGCTCATCATATCTGGTAATTAACATGAGGCTGAATTTTCATCTGACCAGACAAGATCAGCTGTTTAAAAAATCTGAAACTGTGTTTAAAGGACTGTTAACCTCATGTGATCTAAATTTGGTGTCATCCAGTTTCCTGACAGCATATTTCATATCATCATGGCGTAGATACTCCACTACTCCTGTACCATCCTTGTAAACATCAGCATAACAAACGTCCCCAGCTTCACGCATGTGGTCCTTCAAATCTTGCCAGCTTCCTGTTGGTGGTAATCCTGTTTGAAAAGACAAAATAGTTTACCCTTAAATAGCAAACATAAAATAATAATCTTGACAATAATTTGTCTGGGTAAAATGCAGGATTTCATTTAAAAGTCAACACTCCTTTTGAAGCTATTTACCTGAAACTAACACTCTGTATTCTGATCTCCGTGAAGCAGAAAACCGGCTCTGTCCAAAGTTTCCTCTGCCTCCTCCCATACCGCCAGATCGACCACCACCACCACCACCACCACCTCCCATTCGGTATCCTCCACTTCCTCTGGGAAACTCTACTCTGAGATTGTAGCCATCATAACCATACCCATTTCGTGCGTGCACTGCATCCTCAGCATCTCTGTAAGTATAGGTAATATTGTTTATATCACAAGATAATAACAGATGTCTATATCAATGCATGCAGTCCAGTTGTTCACTTCATAGATACTCAAAAATACTTTTCAGATTCAATAACGCCTATGATTCGTTGCCCAGACATATGGCATGCAATTCACCAAGTTAGACAGATGGCATATCTTTTACCAAGTTAATAAAATACGTACTACATCTATTCTTTCTGTGGACAACCAGCCCCCCCCCCCCTTTCCTGGTTTTACAAAATAATTTTGCACGAACATCCAAAATAGAAAAGTTAAACAGGTCACAATGAATTTGAAAATACAATATTTATATCGATCTTTAAATATAGAACGATCTCAAATATTATGATATCATAATTCGAATGAAATTCAATCAATTTCAATGCTCAACCTTGGATCGGAAAATTCAACGAAAGCAAACGGTGGTCCTCTTCGGTTCTTAAGGTCGACGTAGATGATTCTTCCAAATTTTGTAAATAGATCTTCGATGTCGCGTTCCCTTATGTCTGGTGGCAGGTTTCCGACGTAAATTCTTGCATCTTTGTACGACATGTTTGCTAAATTTGTCGTTTTACTTGGAGCTGTATGCTAAACAAAAGCCGACTAACGCGAAGCGTGGGCAATATGAAAACGAGGCTAAAACTAACGACGAGAACTGAAAGGTTACAAATATCCGGATTTCATGCAATATCGTCTATGTATGAACTTCTTGAAAGATTTATTCGGGTTTTTTTTTTCTAAATTGAATTACTACCTATCATATCAACACTTTTTATCCGGTAAGAACAATCTGATCTAATGTGTATTTTGTATGATTACAGAAATGACATGATAGTAAAATCAGAGATTTAATTAGTACATTTAAGGTAAAATTGATGATTAGTTTGACTGACCAATAAGTACAAAGTGCACTATCTTCTATATTTTTATATAAAATGTATATGAGTAAGTATAAGATGGCGGGTATACATGTACAATTTGATGACATCTATCAGAAACATATATACATATTATATATATTTCTGCATCTATATATAGCTACTTTCTGTTTAAAAAAAACAAACAAACAAACAAACAAAAACAAACCAAAAATTATATCAATAGACAGATTTTTACAAATATTTACTTGTACTGAATTCCATAACTTTTTGGAAAATTTTAAAACGAATCTTTATAGAATTGTGTACATATAAATTTTAGTATAATGATAAATAGGACATTCTGATACCTTATAAATGGAATTAGACAGGGATAGATAATTTGGAGTTTTCTTACGATACAATTTGTGGAACCACAACGATTTTCTCTACTTTTGGATATTTTTACCCGACCTAAATCTTCATACAATATACCAATTAATACTTGACCATTTTGGAGTATCTGTTACTATTTTAGCTGCATCCAATTATATATTTTCTAAATTTTGACATTCATGTGTATATATATAATTTACAGCAAACTGTCCCAGCCAAATAAAGAATATTCTAGAATTGGCCTTATAAATGAAAAAAAAAGATTGTTTGTAGAGAGTTCCTACCTAGAGTATATTTTAAAATTCTTAATACAGCTCTCATTGGAGATACATGTACTTTCCCCCGAAAATATAGTATATGTGATTTGTCCATGTACCATCCTCATTTGATACAACACCTAAATGTTTATGGGATTTTACACTCGACACATTAATATTGTTCATAGTTATTGGGTCATAGTATCCATGTGTGTGTTTCCTAGTTATTAATTTCAGGATTAAAACTAACTATTCATTTACCCATGCATCTTTGGGAAGTCATCGTTTTCATCAACAGCAACTGTAGAATGATCAACTGTTATACACAAGCTAGGTACGTGGTGTCATAAGCAAACAATTTCATTTTACAATTGACATCTTTTACAATATCAGTTAAGAGGACCTCAAATAGAACATTAATTGAGGAACAATGTACACCAGCCTTACTATCTTGTGTGTCTCAGAAGAAGTGCCGTTAATAGCAACTCTTTGATATCTTTCAGAAAGTTTGTTTTCACAATACAATAATAATTTCTCAGATTGTTTTCATTTATGTATTAAACCCCTTGCTTATATCACAAAATATAACTTACCTTTATAGGCTTCAAGCACAAAAATAAGCAAATTACATGTGTTATCCCCTAACATTTTAGATAGCAGTTGGTTTATTTGATTTATTAGCATATCATTAGTCTTTCCAAAGCCTATAATAACACAGATTTAAACATTTAAAATACGGATTCTACTCGAAAGGCTCTATCCCCGATTTTAAAAAGAAATCTTGCGTGGCATTAAAATTAGTTTCGTTGACAATAACACAGATTAAAACATTCATCAAAATATGGGTTCAATCAATACCTGGACTCAATCCAATGTACATGTAGTATGAGTGGGAGGTGCTGTGGGGCAAGATTTCTGAAAACGATTCGTTGAAAAGATAAAGCTCGTAAACGATCCAGATTTTATTAGATTTAGACAGATTCACGAGAAGCACATAGTGCTGATTTGCTGTTGAAGCTGTCAAATATCAAACATATGTAAAATTATTACGGTATAATAACAGCGTGATTTTGCCACCTAGGCCGTGGAATGAGTGATGCATGTTGCAATTCCTCGAAACAAATCGAACTTACGAATTTTCTAACTTCCTTAGTAGTTCTCTAACAACTTTTAATTTTAGACGGTAAATATTGAAGACAAACTGTATATAAGGGTTCATCCTCCATATGTAAGAGGCTGCTATCAGTGTCATAATGTCCACCACTGGATTATGCCACAGTATGTTTGAAGGCGCTGTGCGTAACAACAATGAGACAGGTAGATTGGTCCTTTGATCTACATCAAAGGGATCGAATATCGGTAGATTGTACGACATGATTTTGAAGATGGGCGTCCCTATCCGTTATCACCAAAAGAAAGGAAGTTTTTATATGCATGGTATTGGTCAGATTTGTTTTCTACTAAAATGCCTCCAGTTTCACAATCAAAATGACAAAATCGATAGATATGATGTAGATATTCCGTCTTTGCATATTACAGAGTTACCTCCCTTGCGGGTAGGTGTCCATTGTGATGTCATTATTTTGGGAGCGCAAATCACGTCGTTTTCTCCGAAAATTATGACGTTACGCTCGCAAACACATGACGTTACAATCAATACATAGCCGCAAGTACAGATAACTCTGTAAATTGCAAATGCAGAATAAGGAAATGATAGTAATCCCTGGAATGTTGAGGATGGTGAGGATCATTCGTGGAGTCAACTAGAATACAGTCAAACGTATCATAAAATATAGAAAATAAAATCATTGATACACAGGTATTGATTAAAAATAGTACACCAACTTCAGGCATAATCCATAGCTTACTTGAAATTTGCATAAATATATGTGAAACTATAACCTTTACATAAAAAGTGATGGCAAAGTATGTTTGATTTTGACACTCGCAATCAGTACACACACACACACACAATTTTTAAGGCTACACATTTTTTTCCAATTTAAAAAAGAAGAATTTGAATTGTAAGGGTGTTAAATGTATGCAAGTATGTATTTTTTGAAAGTAAAAAAGAACATAAGTTTGCCTTTTTGCTTCTAAAAGATAAAGATATATACTTTTTGTCGGCGTTGAAAGTACTTGAAACGGAGAACAGTGATGTAAGACACTGAATTCGATATTCTTATATCCTATATCCTTTTTCCTATATAACGAAACAAGTTCTGCAACATGTTTTCAGGAGGAGTGTTTTAAAAGTGCTGTTTCTTTTCTTAAAATTGAAGAAGAAAGAGGGAAAAAGGAATAGAAGATTTCACATGTTTTATCACAAAATCCACAAGTTTGAGAAGAAAAAAAACAACGACAATTTTCACTTGTTTTATCAGTCTGTATTTTCACCAATTTAATTATAATGTAAATTGTCAATGAACTAGACATAATGTTTAATATGTGCCGATGCGCATGTTTGAAACTAAAAGTCATTCCCATTCAGTCCGATGGATGGATAGACACCGTATGGACCAAGAGAACTACACTAATAGTACGTAAGTAATGAAATGATTTATACAACAAAATTTGTAAAGCGCAATCAACTTCTTTAATATTCTTGATATCAACTTAGAAGTTATGGCTAGTGAAATTAATAGTTGTTTTTTTCTGCTTATAGATTTTTTTAAAAAATATTTAAATGAATGCAATGCACAACAATTAAATACTAATTTATGTTACATATTTTGTAGATAAGATAAACATACAATATATTTTTATCAACACAGTAAATATACCTGTAAAAACGTATACCAAGTACATGAAGACGAATAAAATTTAATTGAGGCACGTCTCTTAAGATATTAGTTTATTGCTGCACAGACGCAAAATGAAAACATTTAGTCAATGTATCATTTAGTTTCTAGCACTCTTGATTGTAAATATCAACATATACTCCCCTAGCTTATACTTACATGTGGTAGATTTTTATGTTATAGAGATTTAACACCAAAATTTTAGTGTACTTTAAAAGTACACCCAGATTTTTGTGATACATCTCCATAACATTAAAAAAACGTCCTATTCAAATTAATTTTTACAAACAAGTACACTATGTATACTTTTCGAAAGTCCAAATTCACCGAGTGACTCTCCCTTCCACCTACGGAATCATTACATCGTTATTTCAGCCAATCAGAAATGACGTTACAAACGGCAACGTCACTTTTCGTTATTTTTAAGCCAACGAAAACGTCTGTTTCAACATAGGACTAGAGTAACAAAATACATTTATTAATCAATGACAAATTATTGCGATCACTTTAAAACTAACATTGTGTGCATTTTTCAGCAGAACTCTTATCTACATATTCAGTAGCATACAATCAGTCCTGAATCAAATAACAAATGATGTTGTAAATGATTGCAAAACATACATTATATACATTTTTAATTTAACAAAACTTTCATTGTATACATTTTCAACCTATCAAAACTTGCATTGTGTACATTCTAAACCTAACAAAACTTACTGTGTACATTTTTAACCAACACAACTTGCATT
The DNA here is from genome assembly GCF_041381155.1 of Argopecten irradians. NCBI lineage: Eukaryota > Metazoa > Mollusca > Bivalvia > Pectinida > Pectinidae > Argopecten > Argopecten irradians. The sequence goes on along the minus strand of NC_091142.1, from coordinate 28,660,092 downwards.
GCGTTACATTGTGTACATTTTTAATCTAACAAAACTTACATTTGCTTCACATCTTTCAATTGTCATAGTGATAATTGATACATCGCACCCAATCTGATTAAAATCAGCTGTTTGATACTCCGCTAACTTGCTATCAGCTGTTTGATACTCCGCTAACTTCGTGCTCCGAAGCAAGTTAGCGGAGTATCAAACAGCTGATTTTAATCAGATTGCATTGCACCCGGAGTCTTCGGCTTCAACAACGTTTGCTAATTTTGTGGTATTGATCTTAATTACGTCATACATTTCAGTGATAATTAATGACATTCATCATTTTCAGAGATAACAACACTTTATTTGGTAATCAGGAAATATCTAAAAAGTACGTAAAAATTAATGAATCCATTTTGAGCAAAAACCTGCAATATTGTAACAAATATTTAAATATCTTTGTGACGAAGAATGGGCTTTATCTATTTTATTATGTTTGTCATCAATTCGATAGCAAAGTTTTTTTTATAAAACCATAGAATACCGAGTCATTTCTAAATGATGACATTTACAGATTCTTTACAAATGTTTGAATAAAGAAGAAATCTTATAAGGTGATCTGTTAAATAAAGAAAATTGAGCAACTACCTACAATGGACCCAAAAAACCAAAGCTGCTATAATATAGCTTCATTACACTTATTCAGTATTCTGTATTTGCAAATTGCAGATTTATCAGCCCTTGGGATGGGTATTTATTGTGACGTCATGTGTTTGCGAGTGTAACGTCATACTTTTCGGAGAAAACGACGTGAATAGTGCCCACAGAATAATGACGTAACGATATATACCTACCCGCAAGGGAGCTAACTCTGCAACATGGAAAGACGGAATAATGCTTATCACATTATGTCATCATCTTATGTTAGATTTTTACACAACGTGCATGACACCTAATTTATTATGCGTAGATTCTCCCATAGCAAGGTCACCTCACGCGGTAACCCGCTCAAAATAACGCTTGCACACCACGCTCCCGCATTCAATTTGCTGAAAAAGAAATTGTTTGGTTAAATGATATACTTGTAAATAAGACTTAATAAGTATAAGGTTGAATACTGATAAGGCTTAATAAGTATAAGGTTGAATACTGATAAGGCTTAATAAGTATAAGGTTGAATATTGAAAAGTTTTCTTTTACAATGTTTTACATCATAAAAGTAGAATACTTCTTGTCTGTCTATCGATGAATCAGAGGTGTAACAAGTATAACCATGGATTTTAATACATTTGACTTTAACCATGTTCATATGTCACTCCCTGAATAGAAAAGTATAACACGAGATCTAAGCTAGCATGAACATGCGACAATAAAAAGACTGTTGTCAAATACAATTATATCTATACAAGGGGACGATACCATGCCTTTGATGGAAACAATTGCTAGCGATGTAAGTAGTTTATAAGATAGCCCATAATATTATTTTAATCAGAAAGATTTGTTTTAGCACCAAATATTATCGTAGGTTTTTTTTTATCTCTGACAACTTACTACATTTGTATGCACCTCCTCGTACAAATGTAAGTATACAATATATCTAATTAAAACTAGACATGTAATTCCGCTCCATTACAAGCATGGAACGTAACGTAGAGTATCGTAGTGGAGCGGAAATTCGTGTCTAATTTTAATTAGATTGATTGTGTAGCCTTTTAATTTCGCGCAGTCGATATTTTCGCAGTATCACGAGATATTGCTATAACAAAGAAAATTTGACACGCGAAAATTGAGAAATGGATGAATAATAGATACACTAATGTCCAGATCGGAGAATTTTAAAACCAATAAAATTCAATTTTCGCGTTTGTAGTCCAAATCACAGGGACATGACACGAATTTCTAACCAACAGTATTTGTATATATGTATTATAGTATCATATATATATAAATATTTACAGTTTGCACTGACATGGACTCAATAACCATGCTTTCTAGTATTATCAGTATCAGTGTATAATGATAGTACAACGAGTGCGGCGATTCATAACCTCACTTTTGGTGGGAACATATGAATGACTCGATTCCAATCAGTTGTTCAATCGAATTAGTTGACGATGACGGGAGAGTAAAAATATGGGTACTTTAATAAAAAATATGTAACTGTCGCGAGAATAAATAATATTCATTTACGTGAAAAACTGTAAATATAAGGAATAGATTTTTATTTTGTTGAGGTTATGACATAACTTACACGTGCTCCAATATCATTATACCCCCTCAACAAAACAAAAATCTATTCCTTAAATACTGTTGGTTAGAAATTCGTGCCAGGTCCATGGGGTCCCAATCACGTACATTACTGTATGTAGTACCGTATGTGTGAACAATAATGACTTACTACGAGGAGCTCCTCTCCAAACCGCTCCCTATACACTGTCTGAGGTTTGACCTTAGACTCCGGATCCACGGGAGTATTGGTATACTTCAGCTTACCATCCTCATACACCACCATACACTGTAAAGGAATGTTAAACCATTGACAAAGAACAAAAAAAATAATACCTTAAAGTTAACCTTAACGTTGATAAAGCGGCCCAGATCAATTTTCAACATTACATAATTATCAATTTTTCAATAGCAGATAAATTTTCAACATTGAAGCATTTCAATTTTCAATATTACAACATCTTTTCATACCTTTAAATACCCGATCAAATAATCTTATCAAAATACCTTCATCTGTGTGCCTTCCATTTCCTTTTCGAATTCCTCATTCAGTTTGAAGGTGTCCACCTTATCCCGTATTCCAGTTTTCTGTTCTACAGTAATCGTGTCCTCGTTAACCGAGATGATGGTGGTAGGTTTCGCTAGAGCCGCCATCTTCCGAATAAAGAAATTAACACCTGGAAAATGAGCATCAGCATTAATCATAACACCAAAAGCGATAAATAATTTTCTGGGCGAAAAGAAATATGCTAATTACGTGAATGCCTTCTTTGCGCGAAAACCCCACTGGCGTAATATTTTGTTTCTATATGAAACTATGTTGAAAAAGGTTAACAGTCATACTTTTTTTACGAAAATTACGACGTCGCGAAATGTTTGCACATATAAATTAAACACACAGGGACATATTCACGTTTACAGTACTGACTAGACTATATAGCTTTTATACATGAAGATAGAATAAATAAAAAAAGCAAAACCGAAAACTACATATATACAACAGAGAGAAGTGTGATGTTGTGTGTGTTTTTCATCTAACATAGTACTGAACGCATGCGGAAATAATAGCAATGCTGTGTTTAAAACATAAAATCGATGAAGGAAAAAAGCCCAATGTAAATTGTATGGGGTTTTCTGAAATAGATATGCTTTAGAATAGGGTGTGTTATCTGCTGAACATGCCATACCAATTAAAATCTAATTGAAATTTTATTAATGATTTCTGATGAAACGTTACCCGATATCGTAAAGGGAAACATGTGAAATAATGATATCGCCCGTTAAACTTACATACAGTATTTATAACGTTAAGTCTCTTAATACCAGTTTGTTTAATTTCGTGTTAAAAAAACGACAGTAAGAAAATCTAAAGCACTTGGGAACTAATGAAACATCAAAATAGCAAAAAATGATAAATAAAGTAAAATTTAATCTTGGAAATCACCGGGAAAATGTTGTAATTTTCACTAAAATTGCACCGCTCACAAACCACTTAACGATATTCTTATGTTGAAATCGTATAAATATTGACATATTTCAAGACAGACAGTCACTTTTTTGTACTAAGTAGTGGATTAGATGAGGAATGCAAGTAACAGCCGTCGACCTCCTGACTACACCTTGAACTTCTCTATTGATCTATACACAAACACATCTTAACTGAGTATTAATAATTCGCTGTATACTGTACAGATTTGCTCAGATTGACTCCTATTTAGCAGAAAAGGAAGACACTGTACAAAACTTTTCCATATCCTATATCGATCAGAAAAATGGGGGTTACTTCTTTCATATAGTAGAGGAGTAAATTGGCTGCGAAATGAAAATGGCACATATTGATTTGTACAGATATTATCATAGGATATTCACCTTCACGGGGAAGTATAGACAGGTCAATGTAAAGTGAATAAATAACACGTTTGGAGACAAATGATTTGCCACGCGAAAAAAAATAATATAAAAAAAGGATTAATACTATTGTAGACATTTGTATCAATAATGGAGTTACAGAACCCAAGAGATGCGATATTTAGTGTAATATGAACAGTATGCTAATTTTTCAAAATAGCTTTTGGGACTCTATAGAATTAACACACTCATTAAATAATTTATAAACTAGCTTCTTTTAAAATGAAATGAACAGGTATGCTTAATTGTCTTTTTTAATATTTCGTAATAAAGTATAGCAATATTTATATATATATTTAAATTTGTCAATAACCGTTAGGAACCGTGGAATTCCTAGACTGCATTCAACATGGATAACCGTTAAAGGAAGTGTGGAATTCCTAGACTGCATTCAACACAGTGATGTTACTACCGAGTAATGGAAATATAAAAAAAAAATAGGTAACGCGTAGGTCCGGTGGGTAGTAGGTCAGCGTTATATTTGGATCAGGATCTAGATGACAGCCGTGTATTGGTTGTTGCATGTTCAGTGTTTTCCCACACCTTCCGCCTAATTAAGTCCATTAACAAAACAACTCGGGGGTGTGAGTGACAGTGTCTACAAACTACTTTGTCATTATTGATGTCCAAGCAAATTGTTGTCTTGCATTTGTTACACGTTGTCTAAAATGTAAACGTGAAAGCAATCTACACATACGTCTGCCAATGAAGATTTATTTACATGGCTAAACATCAGCTTGTAAATAACCAAGATATGATTTTAGATAGTATGACACACATGTACCAAACACATATGTACCAAATAAACCACGCATATAGCTGTATACGTATACATGATACACAGTAGCCCTGTCGACAGGAATGTGCCTTTCCTCGTTAAGATGCTTTTCTGCATTTGATATGACAACCTACCTACTTCCGCGAGGAATTCCTCAAAGTTTTCACTCCTAACCATCTTCCATGTTCCTGCAAATTTTTCCTTGATGTCCTCCATTGCTGTATCAAAGATGTGTTGTGGACAGGGATGACGCGTGCACTCTCACGTATCAGATCAACCACTGCATGGAATATTGACCCTGATTATACTCGCATGTGATGTTGTACACTTAAATGTGAGGACTATCAAACTGCAGTGTAAAACGATCGATTAAAATACAGATTTCTCGACCTGTTTTCTATGAATACTCTCCAAAGTAGGAACAGAAGCGTATCTGCTCTACACATTTGTACGCACATTTGTTCCATTAATTAATTATCCAACAGATTTCTTTCAATGTTTACTCAGATAAATAATAATAAAAAAATATATCAAACTTTGTTTTCACGATGTAAAAATCAAGTTAAATATATGCTTATCATTTGAAAATTTGATTAACTCAGTCGTTGAACAACCGAGACAATTAAAATAGATTGTTCAAATGATATTATTATCATTACAGGACTGGGTATACTAAATAATAATAATTGATAATATGTTTTGCTTAACCATGGTTACATAATTAATAATTGACAATATGACCTTGTATTAATGTATTTTAAGTTTTATTTTAAGTCCAATCAATTAACCAAAACTAAATTAGTCTGGGATATCTGTGGGGAGTATTAAGTGGTATATTAGTTATTTTAACACATAAAACATTACCAAATGATGACAAAAACAAGTTCAGGTGCACAAATAAGAAAGAACATTTTCGAAAATGTCTATCACATATAATCTATCTTTAAAAGGAAAGCATTGTCTTTACTCTTACATAGTCACTTTCCTCGAAATGCACCTGCAATAGTCTTAATCGTAAAACAACTTTACTCTGTATATCATTTCCCATCTTTCTAAAAGATTTTCTTCTACCTAACGTCTCTCTTGACATTGCATCACTTTTTGGCTGGAGTTGAGCTGTCGTAACTGTAAAGGCTTTGGTGTCGGTCCTCTGACCGAGATAAAATGATAGTACCTAACACCTACTTATTGTTACTCAGGATTCAAAGAGAAAGACGACTGTTTTCTCCGATGTCAGTTAGATGCGATTAGGTAAGGTCTGTTATTTTGGTATCTTTAGCAGTATGCTCTAGCAAAAGAAGTGCTTTCATTACTACAAATTGTTTGTAGGTCATATGGTATTCAACTCGTCTGACAATATATGTCAATCGATTATATATTGACATATATTGTCATTCGAGTTTAATACCTATGTTGTAGGTTTGCTTTATAGTGTAGAATACTGCAGAAGACACCAATGCACGACAGTCTGTCACGCTACCAGTCCCTAATTGCTGAATATTACAGGTGTCAGTAAATCGGTTTGATAACAGTACCCAAATTTTTACTCCCAGCGGCTTACTCTTTATGACTGTGTTAAGAAGGATATTTCGAAAAGAAACGATATTATGAAATAAAAGAAATGATGAATATCTCATGTAAAGTCGCTCACTTCATATAATCCTGCAACATATCGGGACAGAAGTTGCAAAAACGCAGATGATTAATCAGACCGTAAGTCAATACACAGCACGCTATAAAAGTCATGTTCATAAAATTAAAGACGAATATTTAGAATATCAATTCCAACATTGGTAATATTCAAAAGTGGATGGGGGGACATATGGTCAGAGAAAAGTGTTTGGAAGCTATGTGATCAAATGCAGGTTTTTTATGAATATGGTGCAGGTCAAGTTTCAGGCCCGCTTCAGATACGAAAAGTTGCTGTAACGAACGTTTTATAAACCGATTTACAGGTTGGTGTATCGTCATTTTGTCCTCTGTGACAAGTCAGTGATAAGTAAACCACTTTCCCGCCTTAAATTTATAACTGCCATTAAATAGGTTTATAAACAAAGAGATTGTGAACTCTTTGATTGTTGTATGGTATATATACAGATCAGGTACAACCTTTTGATTGCTTTTTATCTCAGGGACTTGGAAGAAAATCCAACCAGATATTCATGTTCTGTAATACGTAAATACATGTACATGTATGTTGTCCTTTACCAAGTCCTTCTGCTTTTTATCAGAACATGGTGACTCGACTAGCCTTCAGTTTGCCTATAGAAAATGTGGGTGAACTTTGTAGTACACAAATAGAATCAATCTGAAAAAAATCAGACCGTAAAAGCCTTTGAAATAACAGTCGCACAATTAATGAAAACGAATTTAAGTTTCGACTTCGAGTTAATGAGGCTTGACTGTGAAAGACTACAGTTCTTCAATGTTACTTTTCTCTCTTGTTCCGTTGTTGTTTTTTTCAACTTGGATTGCCAGACTCGTCGTTCTATTCGCTTTAATGAATACTCTATCATCGTATTGGATTATGGTTCCGTTATAACGACGACATTTGACCTGGATGAAGGGCAACATCATCAACGAAAATAATTCGCCTGCAAAGGTCATCGGCCATTCTGCTAAAGGCCCACTACCTTTCCAAAACAAAAATTAAAGGGGCAATTCAGTCAAGCTGTTACATAATCACGAAGCAAAATATGGCGTAAATGTATTGTTCTACATTCCTTACGAAACATCTGATATAAAATATTGACAAATTCCACGTCATTGATTTTTAGGTATTTTAATTGGTACCGTTTGAATTCCAAATGGTATAGCAGTACGATTAAGAAGGTACAATACATACGTTGTACCAAAATCAGCGTGGGCTCAACAAATCGCTGAATCGCTGAAATGACATCTTTGGTAAGCTTCTGGGCTTGTTTGATGTACGTTGATGCTTTCTTCAACTGGTATAGTACTATACATGCGCGTACTATTTGTTTTAAACTTCCGGTTGCGTTAAAAGATGTCTATATTTGACACTTGGTAATCGTTCGTTAATTCCTGTAATGTTGATTTTGTACATATACGGTACATCATGGTGACCCTATTGGGTGTTAAAAATAACCTCTCCATTTAAAATGTTAGTGGTTGTTTAACAGTTCATACTACCACTACACAGTTCAGTTGACTAACTCACTAGTAGAACGATGGTCGAAATTTGGTTGGGTGGTTGACCCACAATTTGTTCAGTCTGGATTTGAAGCAATTAAGCGTTGGTGATGTAACCACTTCCTCTGAGAGCGAGTTCCATGTCTTAATTACTCGATTACTGAAGAAATTTCCAAAAAGAAATACATAACCACTGGAGAGTTGATGAAATGATTGTTTAGACAAGACAATTTACCTAATAAAGTAAACACACTATTGTAAGAGCGATTTGAGTAGTCCTAGACAAAAATTGCATTACTCCACGAGTATGGTCCAGGGTTCGGCATTCAAGACGTCCGACCATAATGTGTAATGGCGGACATCAAGCGAGTTTGAAGATTTCATACACATTTCACCACCATGGGCTTTTATGGCGTTTTCCCCCTTTACAAAGAATATTCTATATATTTATTTTCATTTCTTTTCTTTAATTTTTCTTGGTCTTATACATACATATGGCGAAACATTGTTAAAAATTCGAAGTTTAACAGGAGATGACGTTAAATCTCTATAGGCATTGACAATGCTGTGCACATAACATAACAGAATAAACCGTTTGGAACCTTTTATTGGCTTAGGCCCGATGTAATAATTAAATTTTCTATATGTTAACATTGGCATCGACAAAGTGCGTTTCCAATAGGCAAGACAAGGTTGGAGATACTCAACCTTATTTATTCAAATTATTCTTTGTGAATTGTTAACCGAAAGTATTTGGGGGGATACATTGTGTTTTGCAGTTGCTGTTGGACATTTTCAAATCACGAAAAATGAAAACAACATGACAAGTTGTCACATGACACTCAGGCTAATATGTACTCTGAAACCTGATATGCTGGTTTAGGGTCAAAATCTAGGCTGTCCTGGTTACTGATGAGTTTGTCGTACGAGTCACATCACTGTCAAAATGGCTCTGGATAAAATAAAGGAGGATTTGGTGGGAAAATGGAAAATGGACAGGAGCGAAAACTTTGATGAGTTTTTAAAAGCAGTTGGTATGTATTGTTACTTATTTAAGATTTGTCGGGAAAAGTATTAAAAACGTTTCAGTTAAAGCTTTAGATTAATACGCTTGTGAACCAGATGTCATTATAACTGCACTACATTCTCTCACGTAAATTCAATAGGCTAAATAATGGGTTTTTTCGGAAACAATACACGGCTTATTATAATTTCTAATACCATAAAAGTTACATACTGATCATGGTATTTGATGATACAATGTGAGCTGCAGTCCTTAGTGTTTAAGTTAGATTCTAGCGTTCTATTTATTACATTTAGAACCACCAAGGTAAGTAAATTGTTCCAAAATATATTAAGCATCTGTCAATATTTCAACACTCATCTTATTCAAGTTTTTAATAAGCAATGTCAATCATATAAATTCTGTTAGTGATGGAATCCGTGAGCAGTTAGGGTCATTTGAGGACACATACACGTGTATGAATAGTTCTTACAATTTCCACTTTTTAATTCCCGTCAGCTGAATGAAGTTATCTGGTGAATACTATAGTGTTTGCTCAGATTTAAATAGACACCATTCAAAGATAAAAAAAAAATATGCAGGACTTCGTCTACGAGAAAATAGTGTATATAGATTCTGTGTTGAGCATCATATTACGAGCTGTAATGTCAATGTCACTCTATGTATTTGTATCAGCCACTAGGGAACAATAATCCGACACAGATAATGACCTGGGTATCAGCTATAATCAAATCAGTGTAAATACTATCATCATATACATAGACAAGATTTCATAGTTCAATATGTACACTACTGATGTGTATACAGTCATAATAAGTATTCAAGATATCGTTTGTGCTTGTACTTAATATTGAACCTTACAGAAACAAAAAATCTGTTCAGACATCCGCGACACAAAAGAAATGATTGATGTATAAGAAACTTTCGTAAAACACGTTTTAAGTTCAATTGTGTTTTGCCATTTCTTTATTTAAAACCGCATTCAAAAGACTAATCTTTAAGCTTGAATAGAATAGGGTTTTGTACTCTTGTGCATATAACGAATGTCTTATTTTCGTAATATGTACAGCCTAAACTAGATACAATTGTAACTTTCCCTTTCGTGTCCACTATAACATTTCAAAAAATCATAGATCTCATGCTTTGTATAATAAAATGAAATTGAAATATGATCGAATTCAATTAAGGTAGATTTCATGAAGATTAACTTTCTTGGGTGTCCGCTGATCGCAAAATTTCCGGAAATGAATCAAAAGCAAAATTGCTCATCCGATGTCGCAGACAGTACCTTTACTTTTGTTATGACATAGTCCAGTGGTAGGTATTACGATAATCATAGTAAACCCCTTGAATGTCGAGGATGGTGAACTAGGCAGCAGATCTATATGGCAAGCAAATTTAACATTTATTGAAGGAGAAAGATATATCCGTATTTAATCGTATTATAAAAAGATATTTATATAGATAACTTAAATGAGATATCTTATATACGATAGAGCATAACTTAAAAATAATATGAGATATCTTATATAATATATACGATATAAAGTATATCTATATATAGAAATTGAACAAGATTAATTAATATAAATATCTCATATAGTGATTATATCTTATTTAATTTTCGTATATAAGATATCTTTATTAATATATAAGATCTTAACAATTGAAATCTCGTTGCTATATAAGATATCTTATATAGAATGAGATTCGTAGCATTTAAAACCAGTAATTTCTCCCTAGAGCACCATTCGGAGTACTTCTGAACACATCTAGAATGTTCGCACAGAGAACTGAAAGGGGAGAATCAACGGCTGTTTGATTGCATTCAACGATGTATGGAAAACACAGAAACAGTTAATTCCAATCACTCTAGTTGTCAATTCGAAAATGGCGACAATAAATATATTGGCTATAATGATGACCTATATATACATACATACTTTTGTCTCGTTCAACCAAACGCTTGATACTGGCGAAGCATGCGAAGCGAATTATATAAGATATCTTATATATTATATAAAATATCTTACATATTATAAAAGATATCTTATAAAGATAACTTAAATGAGATATCTTATATACGATATAGGATTAATTAAAAATATACATGAGATATCTCATATATTATATACGATATCTTATATGATATATAAGATATCTTACGAATTATATAAGATATCTTATATATTTTATGATATATCTCATATACTGTATGAGATATCTTATATCTCAATCAAGATATCTTATATATATGCAGTGAAATTAAGGATCGACATTGCCCTTTGAATATATGTCCTGTTGGCTCGCCATACATCTAGCTAATCTCACAGGGGGCCAACTCAATGAAAATGGATGTTGTCATACATTTTTTTTTTGTATTTGGTGGATGGACTGATGAGTATATATGACAGTCATGTGATTTTTTTCAAAAAATATTCCGATACGTTTGTTTTCGCGGAAAATTTGAATATTAAAACGTATCGGAATGCCTCTGACTAAACCCATTGAATGACATTGCAAGGGAAGTCACTCTAATCGCTCTTCACTAGAACGTTGCTTTCGATGTCACAAGTCAGAAAGCGCCGGTAATTTTGGATTAAAATATTGCGTTTGACTATATAGACATCGTTTATATGCATTTGCATGGTTTGTGTGTGATCATGTATTATCGGAGGACTGATGCGTGACTATGACTCTGGGAAAAAAGGTATACTGTTGTGAAAAAATTAACTTTAATCGAGGTGGGGGTAAAAAATCCAATATGGCGACTGTCGTCCCTTTCTCTGTTTTATAGTAAATATCCCGATTTTTTAATAATTTTTCAAATCCCATATTTTCCGAAAAAAATTCACATGACTGTCATATATACTCATCAGTCCATCCACCAAACACAAAAAATGTATGACAATATCCATTTTCATTGAGTTGGCCCCCTGTGGCTAATCTATGGATCACAACTTAGGTAACACATCACTTGTTTTGGTAAAAGTGATTGATATTGGTGTCATAAATCATAAATAAATGGATAATTTGATTGTGTGAGTATTATATTTTATTCGTCTTTTATTTACAGGTGTCAATATGTTGTTGAGGAAGATGGCGTCCCTAGCGAAGCCAACAATGACTATATCAGTAGAAGGGGAGATAATCACTGTAGCCATGGATATAGCTGTGAGGAAAGAACAGGATTCCTTTAAGCTGGACGAACCTTTCGAGACACAGAGAGAAGGTGAAAAACTGAAAGTAAGTTTTTTTTAATATATTTATTTGACGTAAAATACTGTATCTTTCCTAATGAATATTTCTGTTGATGAATATATTCTAAATCTACAATTATGTATTATTATTCTTCTGGGTTAACTATCACTATCACCATGCCTATCCCTGGACAATCCATTATGTATGCAACGAGTTTAAACATTAAATGACATCACGATAACAGGATTCCAAGAGAGGAGTTGTACATTGCATTTAGCGTTTTTCGTCCCAGAAGTGCTGCGTTAAAATATGAGTACCTGTTTTTTTACACCCCCCCCCCCCCCCCCCACCATATTTTGTTTATGCCATTACGGTAAATGCCTGTTTTTCATCGTTTCACAGTTATTAGACCTGTTTAATATTGTGTTTTTCGCTAAACTTTGATAGCACCAAAGTGGCAGACGTTAATCTAGTTCTGTGATGGATCTGTACAATTTGTCAATATCTTTTTAAAATAATAATGTCAGACGTGTTTTGTTCTTATATCTAGATGAGCCCAACATGGGAAGACGGCAAACTAAAGCTAACAGCTACACCGATAGATCCGAACTCCAAACTGAATCCCCCAACTATATACAGGGAGAGAGTTGGTGAAGAGATTCTAATGGTAAATATATAACAGCTATACCATTGAATCCTAACTCTAAACTGAATTCCCTAACCATATACAGAGAGAGAGAGCTGGTGACGAGATTCTTATGGTAAATATCTAACAGCTATACCATTAAATCCTAACTCCAAACTGAATTCCCTAACCATATACAGGGAGAGAGTTGGTGACGAGATTCTTATGGTAAATATCTAACAGCTATACCATTAAATCCTAACTCCAAACTGAATTCCCTAACCATATACAGGGAGAGAGTTGGTAAATATAGCAAGTTGGTTAAACAGAATATCTATTAAGAATGGATATTTATCTTTGTACTGAATATCAATACTGCTTTGACCATCCCTTCTGGTTTCGGATTTCGTTTTTTTTTTTTTTTTTTGTGTATTTTGATTTTAGGTATATCCTGATCACAAAAACCACATAAAAATCATATGTCACCGGGTTAATCTTTCCTCACTGGTTGCTTAAAGATATGTACTAATGACACAAAATTCCGGGTTTTAAGGATTTTTAAACAAACAATATAATAAAGAATATGCCCGTAACATGTTCATACCTTCAGTAGGTGATATAGAATTCATAACTATATCAAATTAGCTGGGTTTTCCAAAATAAAACGAAATATCATTATTTTAAAATTAAATCAGGACCCAATTTTAGTGAAAAATTGCATCAAAATAGCCATGTTTTCTTTTGTTTCTGAAAAAATGATATGAGGAAAAATCGAATTTTTATAATTTCCGTGAAGATTGACGATTGACTTATTTGAATTAAGAAAACCCAATAAAAAGTATACCTCACCCTATAATTTTTCAAAATATGACCGATTTGCTTTCTAATACCCCTTAAATTTTGGCCTGGAAACCTTAATATTAACGAATCCGTAGCCTTTTTCAACGTTTTATGTTATTCATTTCCCTTGCACTATTTTCCGGCATCTTTCAAAATATAAGTAAAGATTTTAATAAAAAATAAAATGAAAATGCTTTCCAGCAATTTTATTTCCGTATTTTCTTTGTCCGTTTCTGGACAAAAATAGTATACCGGTGTCTTACGAAGAGTTAATCTCTCTTCATTAATGAAGGGTAATTGCAATGCACTCTGGGAGAGATTGACGAAATATTTGCTATAATAGATGGGTACAGAGAAATAAAATACGTTTGCCGGGATCCGGATAGCGACGTTACAAACGTTTGACGTCACAGAAGGGACGGTATATTAAACACTTATCGAGCGTCTATAAAAGGTTTTTAACATGTGTCATTGTAATTGATACAATCTTTTCCAGCCACAGAAATGACCAATTTAAAACAATAGTCAAAATATCGTATCGATGTGTCCATCAGTCAATCTGGGACAAATAGCGTATTTTTATAAATATTACTGAAAGAAAACACATGGACCTGGCACGAAATTTTTAACCATGGTATATATTATAGTATCAAAGGTATGAACTCGGTGGTAGAGAAAAGTGGACCAATTTTTTTAAAACCATGATTTTTTAAATAAACGGACTCTATACACCAGTGACACATTTTAACTTAGAGAGAAATAGTTTATCTTTCCAATGAGTGCTTGATGAACAACATTGGCCAAGTATTGACCATGTTATGGCCTTATATATTATATAAGATATCTAAATAAATAACTTAAATTAAATATCTTATATAGTATATTAAATACCTTATACATTATATAAGATATCTTATATTTCAATCAAGATATCTTATATATATGCATTGAAATTAAGGATCGAAATTGCTCTTTGAATAAATGTCATGTTGGCTTGCCATAGTCTCATGTACTCAGTCAGATGTCCATATTCATCGCAGGAACTTCATTTTATCTTATTCAATCTGTTTTCATCATCATCCGAAAAAAGAGCAATCTGACTTTAAAAAATGTATTTTCGAGCATTTTATTTATTAGGGATATCGATTGTACATAGTATACCATACTTTGTGTGGTCCGAGAAATCCATGTAATGTAATACAATGTTTTATATTTATTAAAATATTCATTCTTTGTTTCAGACAATGGATGTTGGTGACGTCAGATGTAAAAGATATTTTAAGAAGTTGGAATAACATTTATCTTCCCACGTATTCCTTAAAAGGGGGAAACTGTTAAAAGACATTTAGTTTCTTAGATAACAATTTTTTATATTTGTATTAGTTTGCTTATAAAAATAATGAACAATGCTTGGTTTTCATATTTAGTTATTTTATATTCCTTTACAATACAGTTGCAAAGTAGGTAGGCATGTTTCGTCTCGTCAATTTTTTCTGAGCATATTTACCCGAATGTAATTTTCGGTCTCAAGAACTAATAAAATATTGGTGTCTCATTGTGCCAACGCCGACTGATGTCTTACATTTATTACTTAATCTTATATAAATCAACAGTATTTTTACTCTTGCAAACGTGACACAGTCGAATAGGGATAATGTTATTCTCATTTTCGTGGACACATGGTAGGTAATAACAGCACAGTATATAAGAAAAATTGCATTTGTGAATCTTTTCACTAAATGGATTTTTATCAAAATTGTTTATATTTCAACATATTTCTTATTACTGCAAAACACATATATATAGCAATTATTCAAAAATATACAAGACCATAAATACGCTTAACAGATGATACTGAATATGTTGTCAATTTCCTTACCACGTGACATATCAGGTGACACAAGATAGACATTTCCACCGTCTAGTCCGCAAACGTAGACATTGCCATGTTGATCCAAACCAACACCTCTAGGCTCCGTACGACAAAGGTCTCTGAATCTCGAGATTTCTGTCCCCTCATCTAGACTAGTACTTAGTTGGCAATCACCAATTTATGGTACACGAGATTCTTTGACATAGCTATGTATGTGTAAGATCCCTTTTTCTTGACTGACCGAAGGATTGTTCCGTCCATAGACAGTATTTCTACACTGCGATCAGTACCACACACTATGTTATCGCCGTTGACTGAGATTCCCCATATCTGTGGTGGGCTTTTGATAGTACTTACTACGGTCAATTGACCTATCCCTAGTGTACAACTGAGGATTCTATTGTCGTTGACCGCGACAAAAATGTCCCCATCTGTATGTCCTCGCGCGATGTCTGAAGGATTTCCTCCCACCATATATTTCTCCAGACAGGCGTACTTGTCATCTAGAAGCAGAAGTCGCTGGTTGTAGAAATCAGTCACGATCAATTCTCAGTTGTCAGTATATATCCCTCCTGTCAAACAGGTGGGAGATTCGGCGCTCAATACTTCACTCGTTACCGTCTGCACAAGAGAAGCAGATTCCTTTCAAACGGCAATGGTTTTGCAGGGTATTGACCATACAGAAACATGTTGGGGACATCCCTCGATGTCAGAGGACAAATCTGAGTCAGTAAACGACACAGCTCTTGGTGTTGGTAGTAGATTTTTCAGGATGGAACTGATGTACTCTTTCATCTCATCAGATGCGGTCGATATCTTGGGTGAAAAGCTGACATTCCCGATAGAAACGCACCTCATGATTTCGTCGATGATGTATGCTTTTGACAGTGTTGTGGCAAATGTATTTGGCAGATCTTTCATGTATCGCGCCATACGTCGGTAGTGCGATGGCAGCTGTTGTTTCTAATGACCGCAATGTTTTTTCCAAGCTTGACAACAGAAGCTTTGAATTGTTTAAATTTGTTCGAAATGTAATATACCTCTGTCGATCAGAAAGCTGTTTTCTGCAAACACTGAAATTAAGACAAACATTACTCTGAAATATTTTCCTTAGTTCATTAAGCTTGCCTTTCGCTAGTTGCACCAGTTGCGTCATGTCGTCCGATATCTTCTTTTCTGTCGCTGTAAATATAGCAATCTCTTATTCGTTTTCAGCCATCATCTTATCTAACATTTCTGAGATTCCCTTCCATTCTCGTCCGTTTAGTTGCTGATCACAGTTTCTATGCTGCAGACACACGAAAACGCTGCAGCACATAGCGTGGTGGTCAAGACAGTAGGCATCCAGGCTCTTTTGGTCGTGATGGGGACAAACAGTACTAGACGACAAATCACAGATTTCCTGGATGTTCTCAGCATCACCTGGTGCAACAAGTCTATGGGTCGCCGTTTTTCTGTTCTTTTTGTATGCAATTCTGCATTGCTTACAAAGAAAATCTGGACACTCTGAGCACCATACTTCGACCGGATTGATTCGTTTTCCCTAAGACATGCATCACAGACTTTGTCATCCAAAGTCAAGGCTGTGGGACTAATGAAACAATGATTTGTAGGAAATGAAGATGCCCATTTACTTACAGAAAGGCTAGCGTCTCGCGGAGTAATTGGTGCGTCACAAACAGGACAAGGAAAATAGTACCGGTCGTCTTCTGATGTCACGTGTTCTATGATATATTCTGCTAGACATGAGTAACAGAGCGTGTGATGACAAGAGAGCTTCCTGGGCTGGTTGTATTGTTTCTAGCATAACAGGCATTTGTAGTCTGAATTTTGTCGCTGCTTCCGCCATTCTGTAGCTACATGGGACGCCGATGATGTCTTTAGGTTGCTGAAATTTCAACGTTACAGAAATATTTACAATGGAAAAGAAGACAAAAGTATATTGACATTTGCAATAAGAAATATATATAAGCAAAGGAAGACTATTTGCCGAAAACGGCTACAATATTCAAAGGATTTTATAACGTTGGATTTGATATTTCTAGATTTGTCATGCCTAAGTATACGGTTTTTTATGGCTAAAACCAACCCCTTAAATGTCCCATGTATATAGATCATACTATTCGTTATGGTTTAGCTACCGTCATTTTTTTCTAATATTAAAAATACTTCTTTTGAACGTATCCATCAACTTCATTTGACACTATTTTATTCTTACAGATAAATCATTATTTCAGTGTTTTATTCATTTATTGTAAACATAGGATCATTTTTCGACATTAATCAAAGGGTTTTGCACTATTTTCGTATACAAACTTTATAATGATCAGGTGTTAAATCACAGAAATGCTCTAAAATACACATGGAGATCGTAATCTGTGGATCATGTTACAATTATGATTTATTTGGAACTCCTCTGAATAGGACGTTGCGTTTAGAAATGTTATTCAGAAGTAGTATGAGTAGAATTCCTCCCTCACCCCCACAAAACGTAACATGCCGCTTTGTCATCAATATACAAATAGTGGCAAAGTACTGTAGGTTTGCCTTTTTTATGAATTATGTTGCTGACTGAACAGAATTTATATTTTCCATAGTGAAATATAAGGTTTTGCGGTGAGCATAAAAGCGATATACTTCACTCCACTCAAAATATCAGTTTTGATATTTTCACTCGCTTTTGACCAATTGGACTTATTCACTTGGTATCACGTGGCACATGAATTATTTTTACAAAAAAAATCCGTTTCGGAATATTATTGGATCTTTAAAGTCCCCCGTCTTTACGCCGATGTATAAAGGCCCGGTACCAATGTCAGTATATTTAGAAGTAATGCAAAAGTCAGGTGTAACATGTCAATTCGTTTAAATGCTGTATTATGTACATACATTCAAGGGACTTAAGTATTCGTCACTGATATTTTTCCCTATGTATTATATGTATCTTTTTTAATTTCTTTTAATTTTCTTGATCTCATACATACATATGGCGAAACATTGTTAAAAAAGTTTAACAGGAGCTGTCGTTAAATCTCTATAGGCATTGACAATACTGTGCACACAACATAACAGAATAAACCGTTTGGTACCTTTTATTGGCTTAGGCCTATTTTAATAATTAAATTTCATACATGTAAACATCGGCTTTGACACCGGATAATGTGCGTCTCCAATACAATAAGCAAGACAGGGTTAAAGAGAGCTGAACAAGGTGATTGAACTGAACAAGGTAATTTTGATTTAATAGTCAGTTATTCTTGATTGGTTTTTTAAAAAGAATAACCAAGAACACGATGATATACATACGTGTTCATATTTGTTTTAGCAGAGGTAAAGATTTCAGCTTATTTAAACAAAATCGTAAGAAACGTTTAACAGAGACTCAATCTCCGGAGTAAGGCCTCATACATCAAGTTTGTGTGACTATTTTGGTCATTATGGAACAAACTATTCTTTGTGACTTCCCGAAGTATTTGGAAAAAGACATTGTGTTTTGCAGTTGCTGTTGGACATGTTTAAATCATGAACAATGAAAGCAACATGACAAGTTGTCACGTGACACTAATGCTATTATAGGACATGCATATGTACTCTGAAACCTGATGTGCTGGTTTAGGGTCAAAATCTAGGCTGTTCTGGTGACTAATGAGTTTGTCCTACGAGTCATATCACAGTCAAAATGGCTCTGGATAAAATAAAGGAGGATTTGGTGGGAAAATGGAAAATGGACAGGAGCGAAAACTTTGATGAGTTTTTAAAAGCAGTTGGTAAGTATTGTTACTTATTTAATATTTGTCTGGAAAATAGTAAAAACGTTTCAATTAAAGCTTTAGATAAATAAACTTGTAAACCATGTCATTAAAATTGCACTACATTCTCTCATGTTAATTCAATAGGCTAAATAGATAGTGGGTTTTTCCGGAAATAATACACGGCTTAGTATAATTTCTAATACCATAAAAGTACTTATCATGGTGTTTGATGATACAATGTGAGCTACAGTCCTTAGTGTTTAAGTTAGATTCTAGCGTTCTATTTATTACATTTAGAACCACCAAGGTAAGTAAATTATTCCAAAATATGTAAAACATCTGTCAACATTTCCACACTCATCTTACTCAAGTTTTTAATAAGCAATGTCCCTCATATAAGTTCTGTTAGTGATGGAATCCGTGAGCAGTTAGGGTCATTTGAGGACACATACACGTGTATGAATAGTTCTTACAATTTCCACTTTTTAATTTCCTTCACCTAAATGAAGTTATCTGGTGAATACTATAGTGAATGCTCAGATTTAAATAGACACCATTCAAAGATAAAAACATGCAGGTCTTCGTCAACGAGAAAATAGTGTATATAGGTTCTGTGTTGAGCATCATATTACGAGCTGTAATGTCAATGTCACTCTATGTCTTTGTATCAGCCACTAGGGAACAATAATCCGACACAGATAATGACCTGGGTATCAGCTGTAATCAAATCAGTGTAAATACCATCATCATATACATAGACAAGATTTCATAGTTCAATATGTACACTACTGATGTGTGTATACAATCATAATAAGTATTCAAGATTTCGTTTGTGCTTGTACTTAGTATTGACCCTTACACAGACAAAAAGTCTGTTCATACATGCGCGACACAAAAACAATGATTGATGTACAATATGTATAAGAAACTTTCGTAAAACACGTTTTAAGTTCAGTTGTGTTTTGTCATTTCTTTATTCAAAACCGCATTCAAAAGGATAATCTTAAAGCTTGAATAAAATAGGGATTTGTACTCTTATTATATAACGAATGTTTTATTTTCGTAATATGTACAACCTAAACGAGATACAATTGTCACTTTCCCTTTCGTGTCCACTATAACATTTCAAAAAATCATAGATCTCATGCTTTGTATAATAAAATGAAATTGAAATATGATCGAATTCAATTGAGGTATGATCGCAAAATTTCCGGAAATGAATCACAACGTAGGTAACACATCACTTGTTTTAGTAAAAGTGATTGATGTTGGTGTCATAAATCATAAATAAACGGATAATTTTGATTGTGTGAGCAGGTGTCAATATGTTGTTGAGGAAGATGGCGTCCCTAGGGAAGCCAACAATGACTATATCAGTAGAAGGGGAGATAATCACTGTAGCCCTGGATATCGCTGTGAGGAAAGAACAGGATTCCTTTAAGCTGGACGAACCTTTCGAGACACAGAGAGAAGGCGAAAAACTGAAAGTAAGTGGTTTTTTAAAGATATTTATCTGACTTAAAATACTGTATTTTTTCCTAATAAATACCTCTGTTGATGAAGATTATTCAAACTCTACAATAATGTATTATTATATTTCTGGGGTTACTATCACTATCGCCATACCTATCCCTGGACAATCCATTCTTTTTATACTCTATGGGTTAATACTTATATTAGGTTATCAACTTCTGGATAATGTCATATCAAAACTGAATGAATTTCAGGAGAAAAAAACCCTACAAATACTTTAAGTTCTTAGCTGTCTATAGAGTAGCTACTGTTGTAACGGAAAAGATATCACCTTCTAAAAATCAGAAGATTACTTCTTTTCCGCTTTTATAACATTAGCTACCCATACAGTGTACGTTAATCTGTCATTTAATTAATTGATGCACATCAAAGGAGCAGAATACCTTATGATAAGATTTTACATAGCCATCATTTCGTTTTTGCTAAATACCACGTTGACCAGGATGGATATAATGATAGTTACCAAATAAGCTATAAAATATGCAAAAATGAATTATGTATGCAACGAGTTTAAACATTAAAAGGCATCACGATAACAGGATTCCAAGAGAGGAGTTGTACATTGCATTTAGCGTTTTTTGTCCCAGAAGTGCTGCGTTAAAATATGAGTACCTACACTCCCCCATCCCCCCCCCACCATATTTTGTTTATGCCATTACGGTGAATGCGGGATTTCATCGTTTCACAGTTATTAGACCTGTTTAAGATTGTGTTTTTCGCTAAACTTTGATTGCACAGAAAAAGGAATTGGCAATATCTAAATGCATCTTACCTTTCATATTAACAATTTTTCAATATCTTTTTAAAATAATAATGTCAGACGTGTTTTGTTCTTATGTCTAGATGAGCCCAACATGGGAAGACGGCAAACTAAAGCTAACAGCTACACCGATAGATCCGAACTCCAAACTGAATCCCCCAACTATATATACAGGGAGAGAGTTGGTGACGAGATTCTTATGGTAAATATCTAACAGCTATACCATTAAATCCTAACTCCAAACTGAATTCCCTAACCATATACAGGGAGAGAGTTGGTGACGAGATTCTTATGGTAAATATCTAACAGCTATACCATTAAATCCTAGCTCCAAACTGAATTCCCTAACCATATACAGGGAGAGAGTTGGTGACGAGATTCTTATGGTTAATATCTAACAGCTATACCATTAAATCCTAGCTCCAAACTGAATTCCCTAATCATATACAGGGAGAGAGTTGGTGAATATAGCAAGTTGGTGAAACAGGATATCTATTAAGAATGGATATTTATTTTTGTACTGAATATCAATACTGTTTTGACCGTCCCTTCAGGTTTCGGATTTCGTTATTTTTTTATATTTTGATTTTAGGTATATCTTGATCACAAAAACTACATAAAAATCAGATGTCACCGGGTTAATCTTTCTTCCAGGGTTGCTTAAAGATATGTATTAATGACACAAAATTCCGAGTTTTAAGGATTTTTAAATAAACAATATTTACACCCTGTAACATCCCTTTAACATATAAAGAATGTGCCCGTAACATGTTCATATAGAATTCATAACTATGTCAAATTAATTGGGTTTTCCACAATAAAACGAAATATCATTATTCTAAAATTCAACAGGACCCAATTTTAGTGAAAAATTGCATCAAAATAGTCTTTTTTTTCTGATAAAATGATATCAGGATATCGAATTTTTATAATTGCCATGAAGATTGACTTATTTGCAATAAGAAAACCCAATAAAAAGTATACATCACCATATTATTTTCACAAAATATGACCGATTTGCTTTCTAATACCCCTTAAATTTTGGCCTGAAAACCTTAGAATAGGCGAATCCGTACGTAGCACTTTTCAACATTTTATGTTATTCATTTACCCTTGTTAATTTTCTATATTTATTATGTTATTGGAGAATACAAGATAACACAATAATTACATATCTTAATGATTAATTAATATATTATATAAAATATATAAATAAAACAGTTTGCAAGCTACATGTACATGACCTAAAACTTCCAAAAAGAGTCTATTTCAGCAGAAAAAACATCAGCTTTTTCTGAGACGAATATTTGCTTTGTGTGATACTGTATTAAAATGCACTATTTTCGGTAATGTCATCTTTCAAATTATAAGTAAAGATTTTAATAAACAAGAGATCCCAGAGGGATCTTGGCGCCCACCAAAGAATGATCTATGTCTGACAATGGAAAGAGGGATCTTTTCTCTGCTTTTCAAACTTTTGCAAACATACTAAATACATATAAAATTTGAGACAGATCGCTTCAGTACTTTCTGAGAAATAAGCAGTAACAAACTTCAACTATCAAAATCCAAGATGGCTCCTTGGCGGCCATCTTGTAAATCGATCGGTCCCAAATCGAAATATGCACAACTAGGGCCATAGAGGAACCTATATATGAAATTTGAGACAGATTCATTCAATACTTTTCTGAGAAATAGTGATAACAAAACTTTAACTATCAAATTCCAAGATGGCAGCATGGCGGCCATTTTGTTGACCGATCGATCCAAAAACGCATTATGCACAACAAGAGCCCTAGGGAAACCTACATATGAAATATGAGAAAGATCCCTTCAGTACTTTGTGAGAAATAGCGATAACAAACTTTAACTATCAAATTCCAAGATGGCAGCCTGGCGGCCATTTTGTTGACCGATCGATCCAAAAACGCATTATGCACAACAAGAGCCCTAGGGAAACCTACATATGAAATATGAGAAAGATCCCTTCAGTACTTTGTGAGAAATAGCGATATTAATCTTTAACTATCAAAATCCAAGATGGCTGCCTGGTGGCCATTTTGTTGACCGATCGATCCAAAAACGCATTATGCACAACTAGGGCCCTAGGGGAACCTACATATGAAATTTGAGAAAGATCCCTTCAGTACTTTCTGAGAAATAGCGATAACAAACTTTAAGTATTAAAATCCAAGATGGCTGCCTGGCGGCCATCTTGTTAACCGATTGGTCCCAAAATGCAATATGCACAACTAGGGCCCTAGGGGAACCTACATATGAAATTTGAGAAAGATCCCTTTAGTACTTTCTGAGAAATAGCGATAACAAACTTTAAGTATTAAAAATCCAAGATGGCTGCCTGGCGGCCATCTTGTTAACCGATTGGTCCCAAAATGCAATATGCACAACTAGGGCCCTAGGGGAACCTACATATGAAATTTGAGAAAGATCCCTTCAGTACTTTCTGAGAAATAGCGATAACAAACTTTAAGTATCAAAATCCAAGATGGCTGCCTGGCGGCCATCTTGTTAACCGATTGGTCCCAAAATGCAATATGCACAACTAGGGCCCTAGGGGAACCTACATATGAAATTTGAGAAAGATCTCTTCAGTACTTTCTGAGAAATAGCGATAACAAACTTTAAGTATCAAAATCCAAGATGGCTGCCTGGCGGCCATCTTGTTAACCGATTGGTCCCAAAATGCAATATGCACAACTAGGGCCCTAGGGGAACCTACATATGAAATTTGAGAAAGATCCCTTCAGTGCTTTCTGAGAAATAGCGATAACAAGAATTGTTAACGGACGGACGGACGGAAGGACGGACGGAAGGACGGACGGACCACGGACAAAAAGCGATTTGAATAGCCCACCATCTGATGATGGTGGGCTAAAAATAAAATGAAAATATTTTCCAGCAATTTTATTTCCGTATTTTGTTTGTCCGTTTCCGGACGAAAATTAGTATACCGGTATCTCTCTTCATTAATGAAGGGTAATCGCAATGCACTTTGGGAGAGATTGACGAAATGTTTGCTCAAATTCCGATGTCAGGAGCGAGTAATAATAGATGGGTACGGAGAAATAAAATACGTTTGCCGGGATCCGGATAGCGACGTTAAAAACGTATGACGTCACAGAAGGGAGGTCTATTAAACACTTATCGAGCGTCTATAAAAGATTTTAAAATTTCTTAATGTAATTGATACAATTTTTTTCAGCCACAGAAATGACCAATTTAAAACAATAGTCAAAATATCGTATCGGTGAGTCCATCCGTCAATCTGGGACAAATGGCTATTTTTATAAATATTACTCGGTGAATGAAAACACAGGGACCTGGCACGAATCTTTTAACCAATGGTATTGATCATAGTATCAAGAGTATGACCTCGGTGGTAGAGAAAAATGGACCTATTTTTTCAAACCATGATTTTTTTTAATAAACGGACTCTATACACCAGTGACACATATCTTACCTTAAATAGAAATAGTTTATCTTTCCAATGAGTGCTTAACGAACAAAATGGCCAAGGTTATGGCCAGATGAATCAGGAAATTTACGAAAAATATGCTAGGTAGACTTTTTAAACATCGTGTAGCTCAGTAGTTTTAAACACTACCGTCATGTTCATTTGTTCTTCGAACTCATCTCGATTTTACCGACTTGCGCATCACTACATAATTTGCATAATGCAGTCATGATAATCAGGTAAAATCGAAAACAGATTGTGGGCGAACACAGTAATGTATACTGTTTACCACCACAAGCGTAGTTTTAGTGATTTCGGCTTGGTTTTTGACGAACCCATTCAAGGAGAGACGACATTTCGAGTGGACAGGGAAATGTCTACCTAGCATATTTTCGTAAATTTCCCGATTCATCTGGCCATAACTTAGTCAATACTTGACCAGTTTTGTTCATCAATCTGGGACAAATGGCGTAATAGCATAAATATTACTCGGTGAGTGAAAACACAGGGACCTGGCACGAAATTTTTAACCAACGGTATTGATCATAGTATCAAGAGTATGACCTCGGTGGTAGAGAAAAATGGACCTATTTTTTTCAAACCATGATCTTTTTAATAAACGGACTCTATACACCAGTCACCGATATCTTACTTAAAAGAGAAATAAATGATCTTTGCAATGAGTGCTTGAAGAACAAAATTGGCCAAGTATTGACCAAGTTATGGCCTTGTACATTATATAACATATCTAATATCGCAATCAAGATATCTAATATATATGCATGGAAATTAAGGATTGATATTGCTCTTTGAATAAATGTCATGTTGGCTTGCCATAGTCTCATGTACTCAGTCAGATGTCCATATTCATCGTAGGAACTTCATTTTATCATATTCAATCAGTTTCCATCATCATCCGAAAAAAGAGCAATCTGACTTTAATAAATGTATTTTCGAGCATTTTATTTATTAGGGATATCGATTGTACAATATAAATTTGAGTACAAGTAAAAATGTACATATTATACCATAATTTGTGTGGTCTGAAAAATCCATGAAATGTAATACAATGTTTTATATTAATTAACACATTCCTTCTTTGTTTCAGACAATGGATGTTGGTGACGTCAGATGTAAAAGATATTTTAAGAAGTTGGAATAACATTTATCATCCCACGTATTCCTAGGGTATTGGTGACTCTTAAAAGGGGGAAACTATTAAAAGACATTTTGTTTCTTTAATAGATAATATTTTTTATATTTGTATTAGTTTGCTTATAAAAAATAATGAACAATGCTTGGTTTTCATATTTAGTTATTTTATATTCCTATATTATATAGTTGCAAAGTGGGTAGGTATGTTTGGCATGTTTTGTCTCGTCCACCTTGTCTGAGCACCTTGACCCTAATGTAACATTTACGTCAAACTTTGTATATATACGCAGATTGGTGTCTCATTGGGCCGACGCCAACTGATGTCTTTCATTTATTCCTTAATCTTCTATAAATCTACAGTAATTTTATTCTTGCAAACGTAACACAGTCGAATAGGGATCATGTTATCCTCCGTTTTGTGGACATATAGTAGTTATTGGTAATACCAGTACAGCATGTAGTAAATTACATTTCACTCAATGGATTTTTACCACAATCGTTTATATTTAAACATGTTTCTCATAACTGCAAAACATAAATATATAGCAATTATTCAGAAATATACTATGACCATAAATACACTATAACACACGATACTAAATATGCTGTCAACGTCGTCAGGTGTGAGAACTGTCAATGAATCTATACACTTCTAATGAAACCGGCTCTCTCAGTGAGGTAACGACAAACTCTGGTTTGGATGGATGGACAACAATGCTGTATGGTTTGGTGATTTCAGTGAGCTTAGGTAAAATTTCCTTACCACATGACATATCAGGTGACACAAGATAGACATGTCCACCGTCTAGTCCGCAAGCGTAGACATTGCCATGTTGATCCAAACCAACACCTCTAGGGTCCGTAAGACAAGGGTCTCTGTATCTCGAGATTTCCGTGCCATCATCTAGCCTAGTACTTACTAGGCAATCACCATTCTTATGGTACACGAGATTCTTTGACATAGCAATGTATGTGTAAGATCCCTTTTTCTTGACTGACCGAAGGATTGTTCCGTCCATAGACAGTATATCTACACTGCGATCAGTACCACACACTATGTTATCGCCGTTGACTGAGATTCCCCATGTCTGTGGTGGGCTTTTGATAGTACTGACTACGGTCAATTGACCTATCCCTAGTGTACATCTGAGGATTCTATTGTCGTTGACCGCGACAAAAATGTCCCCATCTGTACTTCCTCGCGCTATGTCTGAAGGATTTCCTCCCACCATATATTTCTCCAGACAGGCATAATTGTCATCTAGAAGCAGAAGTCGCTGGTTGTAGAAATCAGTCACAATTAATTCTCCGTTGTCAGTATATATTCCTCCTGTTAAACAGGTGGGAGATTCGGCGCTCAATACTTCACTCGTTACCGTCTGCACGAGAGAAGCAGATTCCTTCCAAACGTCAATGGTTTTGCAGGGTATCGACCCTACAGAAACATGTTGGGGACATCCCTCGATGTCAGAGGACAAAACTGAGTCAGCAAATGACACAGCTCTTGGTGTTGGTAGTATATTTTCCAGCATGGAACTGATACACTCTTTCATCTCTTCAGATGCGGTCGATATCTTGGGTGAAAAGCTGACATTCCCGATTGAAACGCACCTCATGATTTCGTCGATGATGTATGCTTTTGACAGTGTTGTGGTAAATGTATTTGGCAGATCTTTCATGTATCGCGCCATACGTCGGTAGTGCGATGACAGCTGTTGTTTCGTATGCTCTCTAGTAATGAAAGTCATCTGATGATCGCAATGTTTCTCCAAGTTTGACATCAGAAGTTTTGAATTATTTAAATTAGTTCGAAATGCTGTAATATACCTCTGCCGATCGGAAAGCTGTTTTCTGCAAACACTGAAATTATGACAAACATCACTCTGAAATATTTCCCTTAGTTCATCAAGCTTGTCTTTCGCTAGTTGCACCAGTTGCGTCATGTCGTCCGATATCTTCTTTTCTGTTGCTGTAAAACTGTCTATTTCTAATTCGTTTTCAGCCACCATCTTATCTAACATTTCTGAGATTTTCTCCCATTCTGATCTGTTTATTTGTTGATCTGTCATGGTTTTGGTCGCCACGTCCTTCATTGATTTTACATTGCTGCAGCTTCTGTGTTGCAGACACACGCAAACGCTGCAGCACATAGCGTGGTGGTCAAGACAGTAGGCATCCAGGCTCTTCTCGTCGTGATAGGGACAAACAGTACTAGACGACAAATCATAGATCTTCTGGATGTTCTCAGCATCACCTGGTGCAACAAGTCTATGGGTCGCCGTTTTTCTGTTCTTTTTGTGAGCAATTCTGCATTGCTTACAAAGAAAATCTGGACACTCTGAGCACCATACTTCGGCCGGATTGGATTCGTTTTCCCTAAGACATGCATCACAAACTTTGTCGTCAAAGGTCAAGGCCGTAGGACTAATAAAACAATGATTTGTAGGAAATGAAGATGCCCATTTACTTACAGAAAGGCTAGCGTCTCGCGGAGTAATAGGTGCGTCACAAACAGGACAAGGAAAATAGTACCGGTCGTCTTCTGATGTCACGTGTTCTATGACGTATTCTGCTAGACATGAGTAACAGAGCGTGTGATGACAAGAGAGCTTCCTGGGCTGGTTGTATTGTTTCGAGCATAACAGGCATTTGTAGTCTGAATTTGTCGCTGCTTCCGCCATTCTGTAGCTACATGGGAGGCCGATGATGTCTTAAGGTTGTCTGAAATTTCAACGTTATAGAAATATTTACAATGGGGAAAAAGGCAAAACTATATTGGCAATTGCATTAAGAATTAGATATATGCAAAGGAAGATTATTTGCCGATAACGGCTACATCATTCAAAGGTTTTTGTAATTTTTGGATTTGATTTCTAGATTTGTCATGCCTATGTATAGTTTTTATGGCTAAAACCAACCCCTAAAATGTCCCATGTAAGTATATCATACAATTCGTTATCGGCTAGCTACGTTCTTTTTTTCTAATATTATAAAAAAACTTTAAAAATTCAACTTCTTTTGAACGTATCCATCAACTTGATTTGATACTATTTGTTTTTCTTACAGATATTTCATTAATTTAGTGTCTTATCTATTCATAGGATCATTTTTCGACATTAAACACGGGGATTTCTCACAATGTTTTCGTATACAAGCTGTCAATCAGGCGTTAGATTGCAGGAATGCTCTAAAATGCGTCATAGAGATCGTAAACTGTGGATCATGTTACAATTATGATTTATTCGGAACTCCTCTCTGATTACTATTGAAAAGTGAGCTGTATTACAGAGAGGACGAAGTTTTAGAATTCCACATTAATCACATCTGGATAATACGATGGCCGACAGCGGCCGGCAAAAAACAACTCCTACAAAACGTTTTTCGTACTTAAATAGTCATTGATATTTAAGTACAACTTTTATTTTCTAAAAATGTTTTTTGTCATGAAAAATAATTATGTACAAAATAATTATGTACAAAAATATTTTCTAAAAATAGTTTTTGTCGTGACAAATTTTTATCACATATTTATGTACAAAAAACAACAGGTCTGATGCTAAACCCTGTATTTAAATGGAATCTTCCTATTCTCAGGTGTACAATTAATCTTTCAGATAAGGAATTCAACAATGAATGTTCCATTTGGCTTGCTTAAAACATAGACTGTGTCATAGACAATCAATTAATACTGGTTTCTTGGTGGACTTTATTTTATCTATATTCGAGAAAGTTCATAAAAGTCGCAAAATGTAAGTGGTAATAAACAAAAAATCTCTATTTTTTGCCTAATTATTATCCCTTTTATATATCTTTGTATATCAAAGGTTTAAATGTCCATTTAACTTAACTATTTGTTGTAAAACATGCCAGATTTTCCTGCAATCCTCAGTTATAGAACCCCACAAGTATCTGGTATGCAATTAATCATCGTGATAAGGAGTACGGCTATGCCCAAATTGGGGTGATATTCACAAAATACCGCGTCGATAGTACTGAAATATAAAACCGTTAATGAATTTTGTTTACAATGTTGAGTTATATACCAATATTAACTTTTAATCCCGATTATCAGGACTACCATCAGAATAAGGAATTCGGCCAATGAAGATGACATATGGAGTCTGTTCAATGTAAAAATAGTCCAATCTTAGGCGCGCGTTTGCATTCCTTATCTGAAATATTAATTGAATACCTGAAAATGGGAAGATTCCATTTAAATACAGGGTTTAGCGTCAGACCAGTTGTTTTTTGTACATAAATATTTGATAAAAATTTGTCATGACAAAAAATATTTTTAGAAAATATTTTCTGTACATAATTATTTTGTACATAATTATTTTTCATGACAAAAAATATTTTTAGAAAATAAAAGTTGTACTTAAATATCAATGACTATTTAAGTACGAAAAACGATTTGTAGGAGTTGTTTTTTGCCGGCCGCTGTCGGCCATCGTAGGATAATGTTTTTTGTTCAAAAATGGAATCGTGTATTATCTAGAAACGACAATTGAATTCAATTTTCTTTCAGCAAACTGAAACTTTAGAAATGTAATTCAGAAGTAGTGTGGTTGGAATTTCCCCACCATCCATCCCCCACAAAACTGCTGTTGCCTTGTCATCAATATACAAATAGAGGCAAAGTATTCTACACCAGGTTTTTTCTTTTATGATTTATGGTGATGACTGAACAGAATTACATTTTCCGCAGTAAAACATAGGTTTTACTGTGAACATAAAAGCAATATTCTTCACTCCAGTGCAAATATCAATTTTGATATTTTCACTCGCTTTTGTCCAATGGGACTTATTCACATGGTATTATGTGGTGCATGAATTATTCCCGTTGGAATGCGGCATTGACAGTGAAAATATTATTTTGATTGTTACGTCATCAGTTTACGCTAAAAATGACCTCATATTCTTGTGTATAAATATGGCGTTATGCTCACAAAAATACGACGTAATAATCGCAAGGGAAAATAACTCTGTAAAATACCATGGCGGAATAACCTTTTGCGGAACTAGTTGTAATGATCTTCTGTACATAAATGGAAGCGAGAAAAAATCAAATAAATAGATTATTCCATTTTTATTAATGAATACCCGTAATGCAAGGCTTTCATTTCGTGAGGTGGAAACTTTGATATTTTTCACTCAGAAAAGCTATCAAAGTTTCCATCTCACTCGGTGAAATATAACTGGTATTTATGAAGAAACGAGGAATGTCATCTATATATAAATGTATTAAAGTTGATAGGTAGAGGGTAGTTTTGTGATCGGGTGGTGTTGTAGTTAAGCCGCTCGCCTTCCACCTTTCTATCCCCGGCTTGGAGGTGAAAAGGTTAGGGGTCATCTGCCCGATCACGTGGGCTTTGTCTGGGCACTCCGGTTTCCACCCACACTAAGACCCTTCCCGCGCATACATCAGGGGGCCATCGAGACTATTTTACATAAGTTGTATAACTTGTTTCTCAATCGATGTAAAATAAATAAAGTTTATATATTATATAGATAGAGGATGGGTACGATTTACAGTGCTTAATGCAGAAATCATTTTTCCATATGCACGGTGAAATCCAACTTCGCTAGCCAAGGGTATTCAGTCCGATGTTCTCCCTGCAACAGCATCGGAATGAATACCCTTGGCTAGCGAAGATGGATGAAATCAAACACGTTTGAGTGTATGTATGTATTTATAATTTGGTAAAAATATGCTTAGTGTTTGAGAGTGACGGCATTAGGAGGCAGAAGAAACAGAAACCCATTGCGAATGACAAGTAATTAACGACGCGTTGATTGTGTACTTAACGTGACAGGCACTATACGTTAATACTCAGTCATTTTCCCACTCGTTTATATATACCTTTGTAATTCATCGACGAAACTGCAATGTAATGTTATATTGTGCACATAACTATATGCTTGAGTAATAAATCATAACTTAACATACATATCTTATGCATTTTCATGTCAGAAAATATTTTCTTCACTTCCAGGTCACCTTTAAAATCATGAGAGGGCTGTACATTTTCAATGATACATATAACGTTATAATGTACGTAACAGTCAAAATCGCTATTGTTTACATGTGAATATTCCGTCTTTACATATTACAGAGTAAGCTCCCTTACGCGTAGGTATCGATTGTTACGTCATTATATTGTGATTCACGTCGCAATTCACGTCGTTTTCTCCTAGACTGGTTCCCGCCTCAGTTACCTCCCTTGTGTACGCTTCACTGAGGACCGGTAGCGAGTAGCCATCTTGAGTGGGAATTCCAACTCCAGAGTAGTGCGCATCATTCTGCGCATATGTCATCATGGAGACGGCTATTAACGTCGTTCTTATGAACATTCTAAACTCTGTTAGCACGAAATGATTTCAAAACTTAAGATCTTATTTAATTTTGTTGATATATCGTTCAAATAAATTATTTATTCTTTACGTTAAGATCCGTCGCTTCGTGGGTAAAGGGGTTTCCCATGCCTAAAAAAAAATGATGCCAGCGAACCGGATATGTAGATTGACCAATCAAAAAAATCATCATGGTTACCCGCTACCGGTCCCTAGTGAGCCTGGCGGAGAGTAGAGAACTAAGGGAAGGGAACCAGTCTAGTTTTCTCCGAAACGTATGACGTTACGCTCGCAAACACAAGACGTCACAATCAATACCTACCCGCAAGTGCAGATAACTCTGCAATATGCAAATTCGGAATAACCGAATATATTGTATTAAGTGTGTTAATACGATAAAAAATATCAGAGGTTTTGTTATATTTTTGTTTTGAGAAAAAGTTTCAATATGATTACTAGTAAGTATAACGTGGAGTACAAATTGATACGGTTTGGAGAGACCTGTCGGATTTCTCAAAGTAAAAAGATAACACTACGTGAACACGTCGTTGAGAAACATGCAATTAAACACATAGTTTTATAAATAGATCAGAGAATGATATAAACATCTCTCTGTAATTAGAATTTATCCTTCAATATTATTTAGAACTTTTGTTATAGTTGATAGTTTATGAAAACCTGACGAGGTAAGAAGAGAAAACTCGTATATTAAAATTTGAGTATACTTGGCGTTACTTCCTCCTTACCTACACGTGTAGTTCCACTGTTATCGAAATATAAATTCTACATAAGTTCTTGAAGTATGCCAAATTAGAAATAACATTTTAAAAACTTACCAATTGTATTACACCTGTATTTTTTCTCTTATACATCCATACCAAGGACCACGATGATAGAAAATGTTTGCATTACATTTTTTTTTCAAAATGGCTGACCGAATTCTCGGTACAACATTACGAACCGTTTATCATCTGAGGTATTGTAGCTAAGCCGGGGTTGACCTAGATATGTAGGGTGGATGACGTCAATATACTAATGGTTTTGTTATCTTACTTTCACTTTGACTGGAAATATGAGGGGGGGGGGACATTTGTTAGCGACAAATCACGTTTTCATCGCATGACGTTTGTTAATTAAAGCATTGATTTTTGACATTGATATCTGGTCGTATAGCAAACGCCAGGATGCAAAACACTTATAAGATACAAAAACCAGGCCCATGGGCCTTAACGGTCACCTGAGTTCAGATACAGAATGAAACAAAGACATGCATATAAACACTATATATTTGCCCATCAGGCCCTTGAAGTCAGTCAGTGATTTTATAAATTTGACTTTTTAATCTATGAAGATTATTTGGTTCCATCAAATCTGTGAATTCAGATGAAAGATTTTTGAAATGTTATCCATTTTGACCCCTTTTGGCCTCACCCCTCTGGCCCCTGGGGGTCGACCAGGACCAATATGGATATGATGTTAAAATGCTATCTCAGGCTATTAATTCTAACCCAGATTGACTAATTTCCTATGAAAACTAAGCAAATAATGTTCCTAAATGTGTTTTTCCTATATAAACTATAGTAAATTTGACCCCCCTCCCCAGGGGAAAATCTGAGATCCCAGGGCCATGAAATTCACAATTTTTGTAAAGGGCCTTAAGACTTTCCGATCTATCAAGAGTATCTGGTTCCATCAAATCTGTGAATTCAAAAAGAAGATTTTTGAAATTACCATTTTGACCCCTTTTGGCTCCGCCCCTCTGGCCCCTGGGGGTCGGCCAGGACCAATATGGATATGATGTTAAAAAGCTATTTCAGACTAATAATTCTAACCCAGTTTGACTAATTTCTACGAAAAATAGGCAAATAATGTTCAAAAATGTGTTTTTCCTATATAAATTAAAGTAAACTTGACCCCCTCCCCAAAGGGAAGCATGAGACCCCAGGGTCATATTATTCACAATTTTTGTAAAGGACTTTAAGACCTTAACATCTATGCAAAGTATTTGATTCTACCAGTTCCAGAATTTCAGAAGAAGATTTTTGAAGTTTTAGCCTATTTGACCCGTTTTGGCCCCGCCCCTAAGGCCCCTGGGGATCAGTCATGAAAAATTTGGTAACAAGATTCAATGGCCATCATATAGGGGTAATTCTGACTACAATTGACTAATTTCCTATTATAATGACTAAATATTACTCAAATAATACCCAAGGGTCATATAATTCACAATTTTCATAAAACACCCTAAGACCTGTCCATCTATGACGAGTATTTGATTCTACCATTTCCAGTATTTAAGAAGATTTTAAAAGTTGTAGCCTATTTGCCCCTTTTGGCCCGAGGGGGTTGACCAGGACCAATATAGATATAATATTTAAATGTTATCTCAGACTAATAATTCTAAACAAGTTTGACTCATTTCCTATTACAAATGATCAAATAATACTTAAAAATGTGTTTTCCCTATATAAACTATAGTAAACTTTACCCCTCCCCAAGGGGAAACCTGAGACCCCAGGGTCATATAATTCACATTTTTTGTAAAGGACCTTAGGACCTTTCTATCTATGAAGAGTATTTATTTCCATCACATCTGTGAGTGGAGAAGAAGATTTTTGAAATTTTAGTCAATTTTACCCCCTTTTGGCCCCTCCCATAGCTTCCTGGGGGGTGGGGACCATATAATTCACAATTTTGATTGGCCTTATGCCTTAGAAGTTTTGTGCAAAATTTTATTGAAATTGCTTCAGCAGTTTTTGAGAAGAAGTCGAAAATGTAAATTGTTTACGGACATACGACGGACGACGCACGACGGACGACGCACGACGACGGACAAAAGGCGATTAGAATAGGTCACCTGAGACTCCTAAAAACCAGTTTGTTTTGGGTTCAGGAATATTCGTCCTACCATAACTAGGCACAAACGGGATCCTACATATGAAATCTAAAGGAAATATATCTGAAAAATAGTGATAACAATAATAGCTTACGGACGAGGGGAGGGAGAAAAGGAGGGACGAACGGACGGAGATAGAACACTTCGGGCGATTCGAATAGACCAACATGGATTTGACAATGGTGGCATGTAAGTATCATTTCTTTTATATGAGCTACCCGTGAAATCAGTTGTATGTGTATCTATAACTATCAAAATTTGTATGTAACCTATGTCATGCGATCCGATTAGAAGAAGAGTGGGACGTTAAGCAGAATAGAGAAAGTTCATATACAGATACAACAAATAAATATCACGTCCCGGCAGTTTCAATACAATATACTCTCTAGAGTGCAGGCTATACGAGAAATCCCTAATTACTTCCTGTTTGTCCACTTTCTCTCACACAAGTGTATGTTAAGCACAATACGAATACATAATATACATTATACTTGATATAGACAAACTTAATGTGTGTGTTAATCGTTATAATACACTTACCATTTATATTTATATCACTGGGGTTCGTCGCAATAACGAGAAAGCGAATTTAAAGATGATTCCGCTTCCACAGAACATCTATTAATAGATCCCCAGTTTTCCGGGTAATATCGAACTCCTAGTAATTATAATGCGTAACTTATATGCATTATTCAGCAACTGTTGTAAGTGCCTCGTTCTGAACATCCACAATGCACCAATGAATACATTTGTTATGACACTCATTATTATTCATATATCAGCGAATGGGTCATCTATCAGTGCCCCATTTTTTACTATATGGCAATGTATGTGTATGTCGTGTAGTTGATTGTGTAGCACTAAAATATCATACAAAATTTCCAACATCAATCCTTCCTGAAATATGTAGAGGAATCCAAGATTTAATCGACGTACTAAATCCCTTAGATTTACTCCTATAGCAATGTTTTAACTTTTATTTCTTAACTTATATTCAATACTGAAATATACAATTTTCCGAACAATTTACCTAAGTCCAAAGTGATATTTCCGAAACAATAAACCGAAATAAATAGGTTTCTAAAATTTACATCTAACTTGCGCTTGTACGCAAACTATCATTTAACACAATATATGCTTCTAGAACAAAATGGTAAATTGAAGGTATACAAGAGTATGCAAGAGTATGCAAAATGCCAAAGATCGTCCCTGGTACACTGTAATCAAGACCGATATATTTCTGACACTATTGAGCAATGACCTTAAATCTTTACATGAAGGGATAGAAACAATTTAGTTTTAGCTTTTAGTTCAGCATGAAACTAACCAGGCGAGCAATGTTTGCTTTTGCATTGTTCGGTTAAGGAAGAACTTCCCCTTCCCCTTTTCATTTTTGTTTTGAATGCATAGTCAACTTGCAGTACA
Source organism: Argopecten irradians (assembly GCF_041381155.1). Classification (NCBI taxonomy): domain Eukaryota; kingdom Metazoa; phylum Mollusca; class Bivalvia; order Pectinida; family Pectinidae; genus Argopecten; species Argopecten irradians. The sequence continues at coordinate 28,623,144 of NC_091142.1, read as the reverse complement.
CTGTGCAGTAGATGACAGCCAAAAAAATTTGCAATGTACTTCGGTAAATGTGATATCCAGTTGTCCCTTTGCGAAATTGCAAATCCATAAATACTTCTTCGTAGGTAAGATAGTGTGGGTATTCAAACCAAAATCCAAAAATTCTTCAAAGCAGAACTGGGAAATTAATTTTTATTTTACCATTAATTTATTTTACCAATGTATACTTTATTTGCAAGAGTACGTGTAGAGCTTAACCAACGGTTTTATTCACACTAGCATAATCAAGTACATTTATTCACATTATATATTTATTTTTTAATAAAGGGTGCACAAATTAACAGTAGGTTGTGTAAATCCATCTCCGTATCCAATTGTCTCTACGAGTTCCGGTTTCTGATCACACATTGGGCACATGGTATTCCTGACCCTGGATGACCTCATCCACACAATAAGATTGTACCGTTCTCCCGCGTGGATCGGAAGTGCACCATGATAATGTTGGCCTCTGTGAATGAGTCCTATCCCGGCCTTGTGATCATACTCTGTACATTCCGTGTCTTCTAGAGGGACCGTCCGCATATTGCCGAAGTACAGTGAACCTCCCGTGTATGACTTCCCTAGTGACACATTCAACGTCACTTCCGCGTTGTCATAGTGATAGTTGAGGTCAAGGTCCTCTCCCATTTTGTATTGCACAATAAAGGCTTTGTGTGAGTCGAGATGTTCCCCTCCCCAATCGGGGAAAAGAATCGACGCAATTTTATGCAAATAGTTATCTCGTAGTTGGTTCAAAAAGCATTCATCGAATCCAAGTTCATTTAAAAGAATCTGCAAAGTGTGAACATAATTTATCAACAGAGACGCCATCAGACACCACAAAAAGACATTTAAATTTTAGACACATATTAATAATGCACAGCCTTTCTCGTTCACCATTTAATCAAAAGTCAACTAAGAGTTATTTTGGTACACAAGGAAATAGGCATTATCATGAATGGTTCGTTTACTGACAGAGAGAACTACTTCTCAATGGCTCTAACAACAAGGTCTTTGATATGGCTAATGAGTATCATAAAAAAGAACAAGAGGCCCAGAGGGCCTGTATCGCTCACCTGGTTTTTTGTTAGTAATTATCACAAGACTCTGACAATTAGAAAAATAAGCAAAATTGACTCCCAAAGTTTAATTTTGAATCACAACCATACAATGATGCTATTGATACCATACAAATATGCTATCCTATACATAGGTTCAGAGACAAAGTAATTTATATGAAAATAGTAACCTAATTGACCTTTTGACCTCGCATCTATTGCCGTCTAAGGCCCCGGGGGTCAGCCCTATCATTTGTACAATTTCAAATCCCAACCCTATAAGGATGCTACCATTGCACTATAAGTGCTCTTCCATTCTTAGTTGCAGAGAAGAAGTCGTTTATATGGAATTAGCTAAATTGACCCCTTTTGACCCCCACCCTTCAGGCTCCTGGGGGGGTCAGCCCCATCATTTGCAAAATTTTGAATCCAAACCCTATAAGGATGTAACCATTGCATTATGAGCGTAATCCCATGTTAAGTTGCAGAGAAAAAGTCATATATATATGGAAATTGACCACTTTTGACCCCGCCCCTCAGGCCCCCGGGGGGTCAGCCCTACCATTTGCACAATTTTGAATCCCCACACTATAAGGATACTACCATTGTATTATGGGTGCTATACCGTGCTTAGTTTCAGAGAAGAAGTCATTTAAATGGAAATAGCCAAATTGGCCACTTTCGACCCCGCCCCTCAGGCCCCCTGGGGGTCAGCCCCATCATTTGCACAATTTTGAATCCCCACCCTATAAAGATGCCACCATTGCATTATGGGTGCTATACCATGCTTAGTTTCAGAGAAGAAGTCGTTTATATGGAAATAGCCAAATTGGCCCCTTTTGACCCCGCCCCTCAGGCCCCCCGGGGGTCAGCCCCTTCATTTGTACAATTTTGAATCCCCACACTATAAGGATACTACCATTGCATTATGGGTGCTATACCATGCTTAGTTTCAGAGAAGAAGTCGTTTATATGGAAATAGCCAAATTGGCCCCTTTTGACCCCGCCCCTCAGGCCCCCCGGGGGTCAGCCCCTTCATTTGTACAATTTTGAATCCCCAACCTATAAAGATACTACCATTGCATTATGAGTGCTATCTCATGCTTAGTTTCAGAGAAGAAGTCGTTTATATGGAAATAGCCAAATTGACCCCATTTGACCCCGCCCCTCAGGCCCCCGGGGGGTCAGCCCCATCATTTGTACAATTTTGAATTCCCACCCTATAAGGATGCTACCATTGCATTATGGGTGCTATCCCATGCTTGGTTTCAGAGAAGAAGTCGTTTATATGGAAATAGCCAAATTGACCCCTTTTGACCCCGCCCCTCAGGCCCCGGGGGGGTCAGCCACATCATTTGTACAATTTTTAATCCCCACCCTATAACGATACTACCATTGCATTATGAGTGCTATCTCATGCTTAGTTTCAGAGAAGAAGTCGTTTATATGGAAATAGCCAAATTGACCCCATTTGACCCCGCCCCTCAGGCCCCCGGGGGGTCAGCCCCATCATTTGTACAATTTTGAATCCCCACCCTATAAGGATGCTACCATTGCATTATGGATGCTATCCCATGCTTGGTTTCAGAGAAGAAGTCGTTTATATGGAAATAGCCAAATTGACCCCTTTTGGCCCCGCCCCTCAGGCCCCTGGGGGTCAGCCCCATCATTTGTACAATTTTGAATCCCCACCCTATAAGAATGCTACCATTGCATTATGGGTGCTATCCCATGCTTGGTTTCAGAGAGAAGAAGTCGTTTATATGGAAATAGCCAAATTGACCCCTTTTGGCCCCGCCCCTCAGGCCCCTGGGGGGTCAGCCCCATCATTTGTACAATTTTCAGTTAGTAGCCCATAAGGATGCTACCAGTCAAATTTTGTTGAAATCCGACCAGCGGTTATGGAGAAGAAGTCGATTGTTGACGGACGGACGGACGGACGGACGACGGACGACGGACGACGGACGACGGACGACGGACGACGGACGCCGGACGCCACGGTATGGCATAAGCTCACCTTGGTCCTTCGGACCAGGTGAGCTAAAAAACCTGATAATCTTTATCCAAAAGAAATAACACAAAGTTAGAATACCTACCCCGTATTTATTCATTGTATTTGGTCGTCCCTTTGGACAATCACTTTTCTCAAAGTTTTCAAGCTCTTCCATAAAAAGGCGACAAAATTCTTCGGTGAAAACAGGAAATGAGTACACTCGTTCAGCTGGAAAAGGTAAGCCAGCAAAACAATTTAATTTACCGTTTAGCTTTACTTTTATAGTTCAATATTGTTTTATTTAGCATTTATCTTAAAACGTGTTAAAAATGCATCGATTTTGGCAAATTTGTAACAACTGTACATTGTATGTCTACAGACTATACAACGCACAATTGATGTTCGATTGAAATCTGAAAGGAAGGAATGAAGGAATGAAGCTTCTTTCTCATCAGATGTGGTAACGGTGAGTGATATTCAATAACCTAGGAGACATCCTATATCTCTCATCCGCATCTCTCAGATGTTTGCAACCTTAAAATGTGTAATATCCACCATAAAATATGACGCAATTTTTCTTATTAGGTTTGATATCCATGCATGGTAAGAGATCTGACCTTACCCACAATATTATTATTATATGTGGTTTACGTAGTAATCTTAGACATTACAAAGTCAAATTCAAACTTTTTTGACATCATCATTGCATCATGGACTCCTTTGGTGTTATGACCCTATTTGTGTTATTAGATAAGATATCAATGGTAACCTAAAACTTTTTTGTGTAACCTAAGACTCTTCTACCTTATCAGGTATGGTATTCATGGAAACGTTTATATAAGGTATCCATGGTAACCTACGACTCCTTCTGCCTTATCAGGTATGGTATTCATGGTAACCTTTAGATAGATATCCATGGTAACCTAAGACTCCTTCTACCTTATCAAGTATGGTATTCATGGTAACCTTTAGATAAGGTATCCATGGTAATCTAAGACTCATTCTACCTTATCAGGAATGGTATTCATGGTAACCTTTAGATAAGGCATCCATGGTAACCTAAGACTCCTTCTACCTTATCATGTATCCATGGTAACCTTTAGATAAGGTATCCATGGTAACCTAAGACTCCTTCTACCTTATCAGGAATGGTATTCATGGTAACCTTTAGATAAGGCATCCATTGTAACCTAAGACTCCTTCTACCTTATCAGGTATGGTATTCATTGTAACCTTTAGATAAGGTATCCATTGTAACCTAAGACTCCTTCTACCTTATCAGGTATGGTATTCATTGTAACCTTTAGATAAGGTATCCATTGTAACCTAAGACTCCTTCTACCTTATCAGGTATGGTATTCATTGTAACCTTTAGATAAGGTATCCATTGTAACCTAAGACTCCTTCTACCTTATCAGGTATCCATGGTAACCTTTAGATAAGGTATCCATGGTAACCTAAGACTCCTTCTACCTTATCAAGTATGGTATTCATGGTAACCTTTAGATAAGGTATCCATGGTAATCTAAGACTCATTCTACCTTATCAGGAATGGTATTCATGGTAACCTTTAGATAAGGCATCCATTGTAACCTAAGACTCCTTCTACCTTATCAGGTATCCATGGTAACCTTTAGATAAGGTATCCGTGGTAACCTAAGACTCCTTCTACCTTATCAGGAATGGTATTCATGGTAACCTTTAGATAAGGCATCCATTGTAACCTAAGACTCCTTCTACCTTATCAGGAATGGTATTCATGGTAACCTTTAGATAAGGCATCCATTGTAACCTAAGACTCCTTCTACCTTATCAGGTATGGTATTCATTGTAACCTTTAGATAAGGTATCCATTGTAACCTAAGACTCCTTCTACCTTATCAGGTATGGTATTCATTGTAACCTTTAGATAAGGTATCCATTGTAACCTAAGACTCCTTCTACCTTATCAGGTATGGTATTCATTGTAACCTTTAGATAAGGTATCCATGGTAACCTAAGACTCCTTCTACCTTATCAGGAATGGTATTCATGGTAACCTTTAGATCAGGTATCCATTGTAACCTAAGACTCCTTTTACCTTATCAGGTATGGTATTCATTGTAACCTTTAGATAAGGTATCCATGGTAACCTAAGACTCCTTCTACCTTATCAGGTATGGTATCCATGGTAACCTTTAGATAAGGTATCCATGGTAACCTAAGACTCCTTCTACCTTAGCTGCAATATTGTAGCTCAAAAGACTTTTTGACAGAAAATGGTGTCATCTTTAGAGCTACAATTGGTGCCTATTACTGCTAATGGAGCAAAGTAATGATTATACAAACCATTATAAAACGTTTGTTTGCATTTTTAACGTACTTGTTTGATATCGCTTACCTTCTAGGGAATAAAACTGAACCACATAAAATATCTTATTCTCATCGAAGCATTATTTTTTTTACACTATACATATAAAGGTCTTTCTGAAGGAAATTTATACGGCAAGTCCACAAATTGTGAATTTGACGTCTTGTGAGCGGTACGGTAGATATTAAGAATGGTAGTTATGTTTGTTTTGGACAAAAATCATATGTAAATGCATGTATACGCATAAAAATATTTGGAAACCTACAAAAAAGTAAAGAAAAAGATGCCCGAGTGATTTTCGGAGGCAGTGCTCCACTACGACACATAGGGACCAATTCATACCCGGCCGAAAGGTATAGTAGGCCGGGTACTTATATTCGTTCAACTTCTACCTTATCAGGTATGGTATTCATTGTAATCTTTAGATAAGGTATCCATGGTAACCTAAGACTCCTTCTACCTTATCAGGGGTAACCTTTAGATAAGGTATCCATGGTAACCTAAGACGCCTACTACCTTATTAGCTATAGTATTCATGGTAACCTTTTGATAAGGTATACATGGTAACATATGACTCCTTCTACCTTATTATTTATGGTATTCATGGTAACCTTTAGATAAGGTATCCATTGTAACCTAAGACTCCTTCTACCTTATCAGGTATGGTATTCATTGTAACCTTTAGATAAGGTATCCATTGTAACCTAAGACTCCTTCTACCTTATCAGGTATCCATGGTAGCCTTTAGATAAGGTATCCATGGTAACCTAAGACTCCTTCTACCTTATCAAGTATGGTATTCATGGTAACCTTTAGATAAGGTATCCATGGTAATCTAAGACTCATTCTACCTTATCAGGAATGGTATTCATGGTAACCTTTAGATAAGGCATCCATTGTAACCTAAGACTCCTTCTACCTTATCAGGTATCCATGGTAACCTTTAGATAAGGTATCCATGGTAACCTAAGACTCCTTCTACCTTATCAGGAATGGTATTCATGGTAACCTTTAGATAAGGCATCCATTGTAACCTAAGACTCCTTCTACCTTATCAGGAATGGTATTCATGGTAACCTTTAGATAAGGCATCAATTGTAACCTAAGACTCCTTCTACCTTATCAGGTATGGTATTCATTGTAACCTTTAGATAAGGTATCCATTGTAACCTAAGACTCCTTCTACCTTATCAGGTATGGTATTCATTGTAACCTTTAGATAAGGTATCCATTGTAACCTAAGACTCCTTCTACCTTATCAGGTATGGTATTCATTGTAACCTTTAGATAAGGTATCCATGGTAACCTAAGACTCCTTCTACCTTATCAGGAATGGTATTCATGGTAACCTTTAGATCAGGTATCCATTGTAACCTAAGACTCCTTTTACCTTATCAGGTATGGTATTCATTGTAACCTTTAGATAAGGTATCCATGGTAACCTAAGACTCCTTCTACCTTATCAGGTATGGTATTCATGGTAACCTTTAGATAAGGTATCCATGGTAACCTAAGACTCCTTCTACCTTAGCTGCAATATTGTAGCTCAAAAGACTTTTTGACAGAAAATGGTGTCATCTTTAGAGCTACAATTGGTGCCTATTACTGCTAATGGAGCAAAGTAATGATTATGCAAACCATTATAAAACGTTTGTTTGCATTTTTAACGTACTTGTTTGATATCGCTTACCTTCTAGGGAATAAAACTGAACCACATAAAATATCTTATTCTCATCGAAGCATTATTTTTTTTACCTTACACTATACATATAAAGGTCTTTCTGAAGGAAATTTATACGGCAAGTCCACAAATTGTGAATTTGACGTCTTGTGAGCGGTACGGTAGATATTAAGAATGGTAGTTATGTTTGTTTTGGACAAAAATCATATGTAAATGCATGTATACGCATAAAATATTTGGAAACCTACAAAAAAGTAAAGAAAACGATGCCCGAGTGATTTTCGGAGGCAGTGCTCCACTACGACACATAGGGACCAATTCATACCCGGCCGAAAGGTATAGTAGGCCGGGTACTTATATTCGTTCAACTTCTACCTTATCAGGTATGGTATTCATTGTAATCTTTAGATAAGGTATCCATGGTAACCTAAGACTCCTTCTACCTTATCAGGGGTAACCTTTAGATAAGGTATCCATGGTAACCTAAGACTCCTACTACCTTATTAGCTATAGTATTCATGGTAACCTTTTGATAAGGTATACATGGTAACATATGACTCCTTCTACCTTATTATTTATGGTATTCATGGTAACCTTTAGATAAGGTATCCATGGTAACCTAAGACTCCTACTACCTTATCAGGTATGGTATTCATTGTAACCTTTAGATAAGGTATCCATTGTAACCTAAGACTCCTTCTACCTTATCAGGTATGGTATTCATTGTAACCTTTAGATATTGTAACTAAGATCCTTCTACAGGTATCCATGGTAACCTAAGACTAAGTTCCATGTAACCTACCTTATCAAGTATGGTATTCATGGTAACCTTTAGATAAGGTATCCATGGTAACCTAAGACTCCTTCTACCTTATCAGGTATCCATGGTAACCTTTAGATAAGGTATCCATGGTAACCTAAGACTCCTTCTACCTTATCAGGAATGGTATTCATGGTAACCTTTAGATAAGGCATCCATTGTAACCTAAGACTCCTTCTACCTTATCAGGTATGGTATTCATTGTAACCTTTAGATAAGGTATCCATTGTAACCTAAGACTCCTTCTACCTTATCAGGTATGGTATTCATTGTAACCTTTAGATAAGGTATCCATTGTAACCTAAGACTCCTTCTACCTTATCAGGTATGGTATTCATTGTAACCTTTAGATAAGGTATCCATGGTAACCTAAGACTCCTTCTACCTTATCAGGTATGGTATTCATGGTAACCTTTAGATAAGGTATCCATTATAACCTAAGACTCCTTCTACCTTATCAGGTATGGTATTCATTGTAACCTTTAGATAAGGTATCCATGGTAACCTAAGACTCCTTCTACCTTATCAGGTATGGTATCCATGGTAACCTTTAGATAAGGTATCCATGGTAACCTAAGACTCCTTCTACCTTAGCTGCAATATTGTAGCTCAAAAGACTTTTTGACAGAAAATGGTGTCATCTTTAGAGCTACAATTGGTGCCTATTACTGCTAATGGAGCAAAGTAATGATTATACAAACCATTATAAAACGTTTGTTTGCATTTTTAACGTACTTGTTTGATATCGCTTACCTTCTAGGGAATAAAACTGAACCACATAAAATATCTTATTCTCATCGAAGCATTATTTTTTTTACACTATACATATAAAGGTCTTTCTGAAGGAAATTTATACGGCAAGTCCACAAATTGTGAATTTGACGTCTTGTGAGCGGTACGGTAGATATTAAGAATGGTAGTTATGTTTGTTTTGGACAAAAATCATATGTAAATGCATGTATACGCATAAAATATTTGGAAACCTACAAAAAAGTAAAGAAAAAGATGCCCGAGTGATTTTCGGAGGCAGTGCTCCACTACGACACATAGGGACCAATTCATACCCGGCCGAAAGGTATAGTAGGCCGGGTACTTATATTCGTTCAACTTCTACCTTATCAGGTATGGTATTCATTGTAATCTTTAGATAAGGTATCCATGGTAACCTAAGACTCCTTCTACCTTATCAGGGGTAACCTTTAGATAAGGTATCCATGGTAACCTAAGACTCCTACTACCTTATTAGCTATAGTATTCATGGTAACCTTTAGATAAGGTATACATGGTAACATATGACTCCTTCTACCTTATTATTTATGGTATTCATGGTAACCTTTAGATAAGGTATCCATGGTAACATATGACTCCTTCTACCTTATTAGGTATGGTATGTATTCATGCTTAAAGCAAAGGTGTGGTATCAATGTTTAAATAAGACTCCTTTTGTACTATTAGGTATTGTATCGCAGAAGACTAATAAATTTTTACCTTATTTGGGCTTGTAGCCAAGGTAACCTAACACCCCTTCTTCCTTATTCTATCTGGTAACCATGGTACCCGGTAACCTAAAAGAAAACTTACCTCCTGTAGGACTGACGACATTTAGCACCTTGTCTGCTGTGACATCAGATTGTGAACACAGGTCAATCAACTCAAGAAACTCTGGAGCAAAGTAGCTTTCCTGAAATAATGTTGGTTATTTCATAATTTGCTTTCACTAATTACTATATGAAGAAATATGATATTTTCAGCTATTATACTGTGGCCTTTGCCCACGTGCAATATAACACTTGTTGATTAACACCATCTCTGGTTAAATATTATGAACTAGAGCACAGTTACCCATGAAATATTTGTATAATATTTAACGCATGAAAATTACAATGTGTTTGCAAACAATGTTATTATAATATGTAAGTTAGTCTTTCTCTCATGATTTGGGTACACCATGTATGTGATTGATCTGATATAACATACCCCGGTACACATCCTTTATTTACACAGTGAACGCTGACTTCAACTACATAAATGTATTAAAGTCTATAAGTGTATATAACAGAAGCTAGACTAGCAAAAATGGTATGATTTTGAATTCCAACCACATAGTAAAGAAACCATAACCATAAAACAAAAAAAATACTAATAATAATATGGGCTAAACTAGTGGTGAATAATAGATCACAAAGTAAACTCTTTGTCCCTTTCGGCATTACATTTATATGAGTACTATCGGTTGTAAAGACCATTTTTCCTAAGTCCCTCGGGTGGTCTCTATAGACAGGTTTGACTGTACCTTTAATGTGTAAATTTCCGGGTGCAGATGATGATACTGGTTCTGAATCATTTGCTTCCTCCTCAGATAGTCACTACCTAGATTTCTTCTTCTCTCGCGTTCCAAAAGGAGCTATAATGATAATTTAGCTGTAGGTACATAATGATATGATAGAACACAAAGAAGAGAGGGGACAACATGCTGGACGTAAGGCTTCAAGAGATGACATGAGACAAAGACAAGAATTCAATGTACAGACTAAATAATGAATAGATATACGGAAGGGATAACAGAAACACATAACTTGCGTCTCTACTCCTTCTAATGATTTTTACATAGGGACAAGTGTGTTTGGGAGACATGAGAGAAATACACTGCCATCTCCCAACACACATGTATGTGCAATTAGTTTATATAAGGGAGGCAAATAAAAATAATTAATTAGTAAAAGCAAATCAACGCCAGGGATAAGATTACAAAAGGTAGTTGTAAGTATCAGGGATGTAAAAAAAAAAAAATCACCAATGTCTAATATTAAGGCTTACTGATTAATATTGCACATCCAAATCCCATATGTCTTTGTGCATGCTGGACCATATACAAATTCAAAGGAATTGTAATAAATTTATAAAAACTGGTCGTAGATGACTATACCTGTATTGAAGATATAAACCGCATCACATATAAAATACATTATATATTATAACACTGAAAAAATAAAAGGATAAAATGCCAAAAGCTTAGAATTACTTAAGGTCCTCAAAATTAAACAAAAATAACATCTGAGAAGAAAACTCCAACCACTAACCTACTCCAGTCTCTGATAAAATGACAATGTCTGTTTGTAATGCTAAAACATTATTTATATTTCTGTAATGGATATGCAAATAATTACCTGATTCATGACATGGTTGAGCTTCAATCCAGTATTGCATCCTTGCCTTTTCAATATCTGAAAAAAAAATTGTATTAATGTTCTTGCTTGTTTCAATACAGCAGACAAAAGAAAAAAAGAAAAACTCTGATGCCAGTTCTTTTCAGATTTTTTCTTCTGTCCTTTCTCTCTATAAACTAATTACACATCACATATTGTGTGAGACCCCTGTGGTAAAAATACCAAAATAAGTGTTTGTATAAGTAGGCTGTAATTCATTTACACGAGTCCCTGTGATGACATCAATACAAAACACAATGAAGCATTATCTCAGATATCAAAGAAATTAATGATTTAACTTATTACATTACAGAATGATTTGCAATAATATTGATATCTTTGTGAAAAAACAACTTACATTTTTATAATCTTTTAAAAACTGGCCTTCGTTCTCAAAAACAACATGCATCTTATACTCCTTTAGGAAATAGTTGTGTGTATAAAAACACTTGCAAACAAAAAACTTTGCGTCAGTCATCTTTGCTTGCATCTAAATCAATATATGGCAGTTTTCGTTGTTTGAACAAAATGGTTCCCTCCTGTAAGAATAAATGAAATCACTTTTAATTAATGAATGGTTTTATAGGATAAATATATAGACATGTGGAGGGTAAACCTTACGATACTTCCAAATCATATTAAAACTTTATCTGTATCATATGTAACTTTCGCCCTGTTACACATACTGTATTTTTGTGCGTATAGTGCACACTTTTTTTCATAAATTTTCAAGTGAAAAGTTGGGGTGCGCACTATATGCAGGTACAAACCAGGTCCTGGGTCAGGATCACCGACCTGCAGGTCCTAGCTAAAGTGTGCAGTAACATTTTGTACATGTTGTTGTGATATGGTTATGATCAAATGCTTGGATCTTTAAGTCAATGATCATTGCATATATTCGATATAAAAGGAAAACATCACTAAAAATTTCTATCTTTAATTAAATGGTAAATGGGAAAAAATAGCATACATATACAACAAGTTGCAGTGTAATTAACACATAAAAATATTCCCAGAACATATAAGAGCTTTGTGTTTACACACAGCTTTTCTAGATTGTACCATAAAAACACTAGAGAATTCTTTTGACATCGACTTAAATATTGTTGATTTATTCCTATCTTTTACACTCAGCACATGTAAAAACCAAATATTAGTGAAATATTTATATGTGTACTTACATAAATGTAATGTTTCAGATATTAACACTTCATTCATACCGTTGATTGATCCCATTCATACAGCCTCATTCATACACAGCAACATGTATGATCAAAATGAAAGTGAAAGTAAACTGAGTCTGTATCAGTAAAGAGCTTGTAACTGCATTCGTCCATAAAGCGCGTAGACAAAACCTTTATAAACCCTGATGTATAGACGCGTGCAACAAAATGGCTGCGCCCATGAAGGACACACAAGATCCACCGACCTCTAAAGACCTCATCAAAGAGGAAAACAAAGAAAAACAAAGTAGTAAATTTAAAGATATATGGAAGGTCAGTAAACAGTTTATTTTCCTTCCTTGTAGCAAACAGTTATTTTGTTTATTTAGTTTATCTCAAAACGATGACGACCCGTTGTAAAGTAACATTATGTTAATCCCTATTGAGATTCCTCCTCTAGACTCTTTTATATTCGGACGTCTGATAGATGTCTCTCGTCGGAATCCCTACTCGAGCCTTCTAAACTTTATTCTGGAAAATCAAGTCAGGTTGACCTACCTCTTGTAAAGGTCTATTACAGAAATAATCCAACTGCAGTGGTTCCCATACTAGCACACATCGCTAGTGGAGATATTTTTCTCTCCATACGCACATATATTATTTAGTGACACATATTAAAAACAAAGAACCATCCCATATTGTAAACAATGTTATGTTCCATCGCTACTTTGAGCAGCCATTTTGAAAGTCCCTCTCTGTCATGTGACCGCTATAGTCTGTTTCAATAAAATTCATTACCTGTATAACCTTACTCCATTCAGTGTAATAGGCGTTATCTGGAACGCACTATAGTGGTCATGTGACAGCGAGGGACTTTCAAAATGGTTGCTCAAAGTAGCGATAGAACAAGACATCGTTTGCAAAATGAGATGGTTCTTTGTTTTCAATACATGTCACTTCATATTAAATGTGCGTTTTGAGAGAAAAATATCTCCACTATCGATGTGTGCCAGTATGGGAACCACTGCAGTTGGATTATTTCTGTAATAGACCCTTACAAGAGGTAGGTCAACCTGACTTGATTTTCCAGAATAAAGTTTAGAAGGCTCGAGTAGGGATTCCGACGAGAGACATCTATCAGACGTCCGAATATAAAAGAGTCTAGAGGAGGAATCTCAATAGGGATTAAACATTATGTAGGCTAGAATGTTTTTGTTTATTTTGTAATCAGACATGAAAATGAATAGTGCCTAGATCGAGATATGATAAAAAAAATCGTCGCCTGTCAACCTCTGCCTACAATTATTCAAACCGATCGTCCATATTTTTTTTACTTTGTGCGTAAAATACATATATTGCATAATTTCAACGGTAGCACCTTAAAATGATGATTTAAAAAAAAAAAAATCTGTATATTAATACAATGTAGCTTGATTTGACTATATATATATCCAAATCTGACCACACGTTCAGTGTATATTGGACAAATGTAAACAAACAGATGAGGTCTGGTCACATTTTCCTCTTGGAGCATGCAGATCCCGTGCAAAATTGACCATGTGCAAAAAGTGCTCAGTGGGCTCAACAACAACGAATATGTGGCATAGTTCAAATGAAAATTAAGATTGTATATCTCTTTCATTGGAACATGAGGAGGAATGGGTTTGAATACCAAACATTGCAACGATGGAAATTTTAGGTCACGTGAGACAAATTCTCAAGTGACCTATTCTAATATCCATTTGTCTGTTGTCGTGCATCGTCAGTAGCTATTATAACAATAGATGAAAGACATGTGGCTGAGTCACATGTAGATTACATTCATAGATCTACATGTACATTAATTTATTATGTAAGTTAGAGATTAGCATTGATGTTACCACTAATATATCCTAATCAAAATGCTTTACATACTTGTACATGTATACTGGCAGGTATTTCGGCCAGTCAAAGTACATCATAGCAACATATTTGCTGAAAATAAATAGGATCTTTAAAAAGGTTCCATTATCATTGGATGTCAAATTAGCCATACCTACCAAAATCTTATAACCAATTAAACAGAAAAATTAACTATGGCTCTGGTTCATGTTTACAATTTAGATGAGAGGAGAATTTTCTTCTTTAGACGTACATAACTGCAAGTTTTGTGTACAATCAATCGAGGAAGTCCAAATATTTCATAACGATGATGCTAATTGTTAACAGTTATGTTAATATAGATGCCTTGATTATTACAGATAATGCCATGTGAGCAGTATAACCAGGCCTACAGGATTTGCAAAGGTAAGGAAATCCGAGGTATCAAAGTATGTAATCAGCCATCAATAAATTAATATTTTCAGGTATCTTGATACATATATGATCAAATGTACAAGGTCATAAACCATTTATTCCGACTTCAAATGCAAATTATGTAATAAAAAAAAAAGGATAAAAGTTAAAGGCCCACTACCTTTCGGGGGGCAAAATTTAAAGGTTTCTTTAAAAACATTAATAACGTCAGAAAACCAATGCCGATGCCCTAAGATGAGGTTACAACACAAAACATATGCAAGATTTCCTGCGTAATATATGAAAACCGTGAAGAGTTGTTTCGCTGTCTTGCCGTCTGGTGCAGTAATAGTCCACTACCGCGCGGTATTTAGGACGACGGCGGGAAACATAAGACGACCCGCGTTATGAAAATTAACATTTTATCTATTTCGATTAAATTGTTCAGAAGGTGATGATAAACGTAGTATTAACTGTAAGTTAATAAATTTTGCGACTCTACAAAATTATCGATCTCGTTTTACATTCCCATTTTAAAAATTAAAAGTCGTGTCGGAAAGGTAGTGGGCCTTTAAATGAACCATGAATAGTGTCATATTAGATTGAGATTTCAAAAATAGGAAACATAAAAAAGATCATAGTTAAATGAACCATGAATAGATATCATTATTAGTCATATTAGATTTAGATTTTAAAAAGAGGAAACATACATGTATCTACAGTGTTAATTTTCAGCATTTAAAGTTCAAAGACATACCCATCTACCATTAACTACATTCTTAATACTACAATGAAAACAATTTCACTTCCTTTCTAGTAAACTAAATCAAAAGTTTTTCATATGGCAAATAGGTAGTTTGATTCAAAGAAATGATTACAGACTAAGCTCAAATTTCACAGTAACAGAGTTGTTTTCAAAATTGATGGTAGATTTGTTTATTTTTCAGATTGGAGAACAAAGTATTATCATCGGTACTGGGATGGTGACCACAATATTGACTGTGATCCGCTGAAGAAGGATGTAGAAATGTGTGAAGAGCTCGCAGAAAAGGAAAGCATTGAGGCATATGTAAGTTATAATCTGATGTTAGAGGTAGTTCTCTACACAGTGTATTGTAATCTCTGCTGTATTTGTACACCTGTGTATGTAACCAAACAAAATTCAGGATTAGTGTATGTGCATGTTACAATACAAAATTCAGGATTAGTGTTTGTGCATGTTACAATACAAAATTTTGGATTTGCGTTTGTGCATGTTACAATACAAAATTTAGGCGTTGCGTTTGTGCATGTTACAATACAAAATTAAGGATTAGCGTTTGTGTATGTAATAATACAAAGTCTAGAATTATTGTCTCTGCATTCAGCAGATCAAACATCTGGATTAGCATGCCATGCGTGATTATAACTGCACAAAGTCTAGAAATAGCATTTGTGTGTGTCTATAACATTACAAAATTCAGGATAAGTTCCTATGTATGTAACAGCACAAAGTCTTAAGATAATCCAATTAGCATCCGATGCACTATTAGTATCGGTGCATTTAGCAGGACAAAGTTCACGATTACATGTAGCATATGTGTATGTAACAGAAGCAAAATTCTGGATTAGCAACTGTACGTGTAAACAGTACAATTTTTAGGATTAATATCAGACATCTAGCTTGTAACATCACAAAAAATCACGAGTTGCATATGTGTATGTAACGGTACAAAATTCAGGATAAGCATATGTGCATCAATCTAATTAGACCATGGTAGTGGATCGCTAGCGGAATTACGAGTCTAATTTTAATAAGATTGATTTATGCATTTAGCATCACAACATTCAGGATGAGCATCGATCTGTGCTTGTAAAGACACACATCTAGGATTACCGTCTGTGCATTTAGCAGGACAAAGTTCAGCATATGATTAGCATATGTGCATAAAACAGCGTTAAATTCAGGATTAGCATTTGAGCATGTACCACAGCCCACAATTCAGGATTATCGAATGTAGCATGTAGCAGCACAATTTTTTAAGAGGAAAATTATTAAATCAATAATTAGGAAAACAAAACTGTAGTAACCAGATAACGTATACACATTACTGAATTGCTAAATATAGACAGAAAATGTGTAACCCTATGGCTAAGTATTGCCGGTAGTTAATTGTATTGATTTGATAATTCCAATGGCCACATATTTCCTTTGTTGCCTTTGTCTTGACACCATGGTTAGCTATTCGCTGATTGCATCGCATTTATATTATTTATTTATTATTTTTTAAAGCTAAACTTGTACTATGGATGAGGTACAATTTTCACCTAAAGAAGGTTGATACCCTAGTTAGTATGAACAACTGCATGTAGGGAATTAATTTAAACATATTTTATTGCAACTTTTTTGTACAATGAGATTGGAGACAACTTAACAACTTTTAAATGTACGAAGCCCCCAATGTAGGAAATTATAATACAGAGTTAGAATGAAACACTATTTCCACTATTGGAATAAAACATTCTATACCACATTTTATGATATCGCTGTTAAAGGTTACATAAATGATACCTGCTTTGTTAACAGGAACACCTGTTAAAAGTAGAAGACGCCAAACGCCAACGGCGGTTACAAAGTGTACAGAAGAACGACGTTTGGGAATACCGAACTTCTCCACCTATAGGCTGGTATACCAATATGTCCTCGAACAAACCGGCCTCTGTCAGTGTGGTGGAGGGAATACCGCCGCTGTGTGAGGAGTATAAGGAACCCTACCAAAATCGTCATATAGAACGATACAGTGACAGACATAGTGATGAAGAACTAACGGATGTAAGACCCAAGTTATGGCTGAAGCCACTGAAGGATACTCTAAAGGACACGACTAGTATGTGTGTGATATCCTAGCAGGAGGTATATTTCGTCGATAGGTCTTAAATTATCATTTATATTGTGCCTGTGTATGAAATTGTATTAAATTAATAAAACTCTATATGAACATGATACATGTTATATGAATGTTATGCTTTAGTGATATAGCACTATAAAAAGGTAAAGAGTTTAACTATACAAGAACTATACAAGAAGACACAACACGAATATACTGCAGTCTCCCAAAACACGCACCATGCACTTCACAAACAATATAAAGCTAGCTAAGGGTTACGATCCACCTTCTCTTCTTCATCCCAAGGATGTGATTCTTTCTCTTTTCAGAGGATTTCCTCTGATTGAACAATATTTATGATAAACAAATCAGATGCGATCTGGAACATCATCCTTTTTTAACACAAGGGGAAGGATTACCCTTGCCTGTTATTAGTCGTTAGGATCAATCACATTCTCTAATCACATCCTCGATACCCTAATCCCTCTGAAGAGAAGTAAGCGGATCGTAACCTTTGGCTAGTGAAGATGCATCAAAAGTAGTATTATACAAGGTAGGAAATGTCACAAACGTTACTAAGAGAACTTGTATAATGGACAGTTCTTTCAAACATTCAAGGACAAACGTCATTCGCTCGTGGATTTAACGTTGATAGTGTTAGGACTTCTATGTGGAAATGCAGCAAATTGCCCCTAACACCCCTTTTCTAGCATATTTCAATATTCTTAAATGATTGTAAGCCATACCAAAGTCGTTCAGAACAGAGTTTGTTAATTTCGAGCAAGGACAATATATAGAGAACTTTAGAGAAGGAGGCTATGGTTAGGATACACACAAAACAGTGTTGACGTCAGGATATGCTCCTACAGTGTACTTCCTTCATGAATGAGGTATCTTTTTGTAGGATTTTTCATTAGGTTTTATTTGGGCTCTATGGTGTCATCACCAACGTTAATGCATATTTAACTATTACATAATTGAGTTCATACGTTCATGTATTGAAAAAGCAATATTCGTACAAGTTTTTTTCTCGCGAAATGCATTTCTCGCGTAATATTTTGTTTTCTAGTTTAATAATAAATATTTTTGTGATAAATAGCACCAATATATAGCTGTGTCTCATTCCAATAAACGATTACCAAAATGATATCGGCAAAATATGTTTAGTTTCTTTTTTTCTCTTGCAACGGAAATAAATAAAAGCAAACATTTGAATAGTGATTAATAGTCGTTAAAATCGGCATTTTGCCATTTTGCAAATTCAGGAAGAGCTCCAAACATTCTATCTTACCGAATTCTTCTGCTGACGAGCTGCAAAAATGGTGAGAGCTATTTGCTCTCTACTAATAATCTCTGGCACAACACCAGTAACCAATAGTTATTTGGACATTTTGACATCTGCAGAAATGTCTAAATGCGCTATATTTGATATCCCAATAATTAGTCGGGATAAAACTGCATCATACATACAACATGTACTTAAGTTTATACTATTAATATTTGTTATTGGATACCAGACGTGTTTAAAGATATTTCATTGATTTGATTATCAAACAAATGTTGTTTTACAAATGAACGCCCTTAGCACGCTATAACAGGTTGCACATATCGCTCTATTGGTCTCCCGTCCGCCACCAATCCAAAAGCTTGATAAATTTAAACCATCCATAATCTGAGAATAGAGTCGTGCCTCAACTTACAACAAGCTTCTTTGTCATTATAAGTTTTACTGTCTGAATTTGCTTGAAATATATAGGAAGCATTACTGTTGCTACCAGTGAATGCTTAGTTTGATTTGGAAAACAGAAAAGACGAAAGTCATCTTAAATCTTTGAGAGTTGAGATTTTTATCGCTATTTTGGATGGGTTTCTCTGCTGTAGAATCAAGCATTGTTAGTTAGCAATCTGATTAGCATTCATTGTGTGGGATTTTACGTGTTTTTTAAATTAAAAAAAATAACGGAATATTCCTGGTTGTGTGTTGAGACAATTATGGGATTATGCCCGGAGACCTACTCACTTGTATGGTGTAACTCTCCCGTAAGGTACCTTTTACTGTCTTATATAAGAGTCACATATAACGCACGTAACATTAAAATGTAACATAACATATAGGACAGTTACACGTAATGGTAAGATGATCTGGGAGTTAAAGTACAGAAATGACATCACAATTATGTTTTACGTTAGAGACAAGCCTCAAACTGTACAATATATGAGGACGAGAACAGATACTGACGGGCCTCGATTCAGTTCTCTTTCCACATAGTGTGCAGTTTTTGGTTTATCTCAAGACTTCCGATATAAAGCTTGTGGCCAACTACAGATTGTTACAAGTGTTCGGCTGACTATGATGTGGGGCGGATTCCCATACAGCGTCTGAAGCAAGAGTACAGAGTATAATTAGAAAGGACAAAAGACAGTGAGTATATTTCTGTTTAAAATTGATTTATTGTTTCACTCTTTTCGCAATTTTGACTTGTTCCTTCGTGTAGCGTTTAAGTAACGTTCTGAAAGCTACGAATTGACGCCATTTCTTTAATTGTCGAACGATTCAGAATCCGTACATGCCAAATCACTGTTTCCTGAAATTGACATAACTGTTTTAATAGCATCAGATGCAGATAGATTGAATGTGTTACAATGATAAAATCAGCCAAGGACTAAATAAGAATGTCCAAGGGACAAATACGGCAATCCTTTGAGTCTGTCCCTTATAGTGAAAGAAGATACATGGCACCCTACGTCCTTGGCGCAGCATTATGTTTTTCATTAAAAAAAGTATTTAATACTAATTCGAACCTGAAACATTATTGCTGAAGTTATATGAGTGCGATTATTATTAAGTTGATAGCAAAGCACGTAAGATCCTTTGCTGTTTCTCTTCAGTGTCCCGTATGTATCGCCAAACTATAATGTATATGCATGATTGAACGACTTATAATTAGCGTAAAGTTGTTATCTTCGCCCAATTTGGTAATCAGCTTTATATAGTGGTGTACAAATTAATTTCCAGTTCAAGTTTCGGCGGATGTGTATTATCCCAGGGTAGTTGTGTTACCATTGACTTATTAATTAAGCCTATCTGCATGAAATACAACACAGTGCCCGGACATACCACAATATGTATATACTCCACACACATCTTAAAATTATATACTCCATACATATTGTGAAAAATATCTACTCCATTCACATTTTGAAAAAAGTTGATTTTAATCTAGCCGCTTTGTTCTTATATCTATTTTATATATACCATTTACTTTTCCTTTTGATACTAGCTTGTACAATTATCATTTTTTAAAAGACGCGGCTTATAATGTTAAATGTATCGCATATCTCTACGGTAAAGCGAAACACAAGAAAAATCTTAAGTAATAATTTCTGACTGTGATATAGCATACCTCTCGAGATATCGGCGACACACGTGCCTCTGTAGTCCGCATCCAGGTACGGCACACATTCGGTCGCCATGGCGACGTCAAAATCCTCCTCGTGCTGGCGCAGACGATCGGCCAATACGTCGACCAGACGTTCCCGCCGGTAGATTTTGAACTCGGCCTCCATCAGACGAGTTAGCAGCATCTCGTTACTGTTTGGTGTCAGTGTCAGGGGCTTACCATCTGGGGAACAACAAAGTGATGCGGCATTTGAATTGCTACTCTCTTTTATTTGAAAATCCAGAAATATCCTACTATAGGCTAACAGACTAATGATCGCCCGGAACATTGTTTTCATGCACAAAAATCGCGAAAAGTATATTACTGAAAAAGTATTTATTTACAGCATTTCGAATTAGGGCAGAAAACAGTGTTTACCGTTGCGGTCCTTGTAGGCCTGTGCGAGCCTCTGTCGAAAATGTTCCCGAAGTACACACAGCTGTTCTTCGTGACGACTCCCTTGCTTCTTCAGGTATATCTAATAACATCAATAACAACATTAAAATTTGTAAGATATGACATAAAATACGGCAATTTCATATCTGTGATGGGTGTAATGTTGGTTGGTTGATTTTGCACTGCCTGCATGTGCTATATACAACTAAGGTATGATTATTGACCTGCTGCATTCAATGTGCTGCGGATGGCGAGAGCGTGTGTATTTGGGGAGGCTGTGTTATGTTCGTGTTGTATCGCCTTGTGGTAGCGGAGCTCTTGTCCATTTTATTGTGTTATTTCACTGAAATATGCTGCTAAACGGACACTGTCCTGTTAGAGCGTTAGAGTTACAAAAACTTTCCAACTCACCAGCAGTTTACCTCGGTCCTTGGCTAGTTTCTTTAACATCTCCTCCTTTGTCTCCAGCATGCCTTAAACATGATAAAAACACAAAATACCACCATGTCGAAGAAACTTTGTCACCAAACAAAAAAAATTCTGGTTCATAAGAATATAAATGGAAAATTCCGGTAAGAAGAAATGGATTATGTGTGCCTGGTTATTAAAATTGGATTAAGAAGTAAATGTCCTCAATAGCTTGTGTTCAAACCTTGAATTCACTTGACAATGAGGTTATGTGTCCTTTCTAGATAACTCCCCTACCGTTTAGTCTGCCTCGTTCTATATCTGACTTCTCCATGTCCCTTTCTCGGTCCCTTGCAACATCTATGTGTTTCCTGCACTCCTCTCTCAAATCGGCTTTATGTGTTTCCAATACACTCACACTGTGTTTACATTCTTGGAGAGACTCTGAAATAGTTATCAATAAGGCATGATCAGAATAGTCCAGTCTTCATGTGATTCAGCGATCGGTTGGTATTCAATAGAAAAGAATGTGCCATTTTGTGTCATGCTTGCGTAATACAAAAAAGGAATATGCACTCTTTGTTGTAAACAAATGTCAGGAAAATATAAACGGACACTAGCAACCATACAGCAACTCTGCAACTCTATATAACAGTTAGATATCAAGCAAGTTTTCACACCAAATACAAAATGTGTAGTGAACAGAAGACAGATCGATTTACTACACGACACAGCTGATTCTATATTGACCATTGGCATCCTCGATACTCCAGGGGTTACTATTACTGATGTTATATACACCCCTGGACTATCTCATAGTAAAACTGGAGGTAACATAACAGAACAGGTACCAGGTAATTTATTCCTTTGATGTACATCATAGCCGTATAACGATACACTACAAACATGTTTGACTGTGTGGCTTTGAAGTAGGACATCGCTCTCTCTCTGTAGTCTTCAAGGTAAGTCTTTGCAGCGCTGTAATTGGTCAGATTTTTTCTCTTGAACTGCCTTCAGTTTTACTATGTGATAGTCGAGGGGTGGATATAACGTCAGTAATAGTAACCCCTTGAGTATCGAGGATGGCAATTGAGAAACCTATAGCTAAATATCGCCAGATAAGCTGGTTTCAACAGAAATCCAATGGCTACAGCCAAATTCCGTGTTACCTCGTAACTCGTCCTGCTGTTGAGACAGGCGTGTATTATCGTTGGTGATCTGCTGGTTCTCCATTTTCAATCGGACGATCTCGAGGTCGAGTTGGTGCAGCTGTTTTGTCAGCTCAAGGATTTCTGTCTCGAGCTTCCTCTCCCGCTTCTGTGTCTTTTCCAGGGTTTGCTTGAGGTCCTTTTCTGATTCTATATAATGGATACATACAATGTACATACGAATACTGGGTTTCGAGATACCAAAACGATGTGGATAAAGCACGATTTACCGTCATACGATAATCGTGACGTTATATATCAATCTAATTAAAATTATGTTAGCGATTTAAAATTTTCGCGATATGGGTTTTAAAGGCAAATATCATTCAATCATTTCTCATAATTTCGCGATCATAGCAATATCGCAAAAACATCATTCCTGCGAAACTAGCCGGCTATACGGTAAGTTACTAGTTTATAACTAGATGTGTTTTCAGAGAGAGCCCGTCTGTGAGAGGACAAACCTTTGATCCTTTCTCTGTACGCCACATTTTCTGTATTGTCTATGGCCTGCAGTCTTGCTATCTTTTGTATTAGTATGACTTGGGTTTCTGTAAACAAAAAATGATTCAATCTCGCATGTCATCACCATTTTTATTGGATTGAAATTTTATATCGACTCAGTGCTGCCTTTATACCGTTTGTAACATCGCTTTGATCTGTTCGGTTGATGCATTACGTATATTTACGTTATAATTTCAGCTTCAAGATAAAAAAAAAGAATTTCTGGTAGATAAGAAATTTCTCGGGTAAGTTGTAATTTAATTCATAGGGATTTAATTGATAATCACATTGTTTGTGCATAATGGAAAGTTATTAAGCAAAATCTGCAGCACGAATATGACCAAAATTCGGGTCGCAAATTCACTCAGCAATGTTACTTTAACAGGAGAATTTACTTTGGAAAAATATTGGGTATCATCTGTACGAACAGATCGTAACGTTTATCATCTATACGATCAGGTCCTAACGATATGAGGTTACGATATGATCTGTTGTTATATATATATCTTACTTTTTATATCATCGAGGATATGCCGTTGACTGAATACTTGACGAAATCTGTCTGAAAAAGAAGACAAAGAAACAATTTAAGACGTGTTATAAAGTAATCATGATATAGATCTAGGTATTGATCTTAATTGGGCTAAAATCTCAAATACCAATAATATAAGGCCAACATTAGGCGAAGTTCCACAAACCTTATTGCGAAACCTATCGAAAGGGTTCTGGTCTCAATTTCTAAAAAAAAAAAAACATAGACTAAAGGCGCGAGGTTTTGGTGTTTGAAGGTCTGGGGGTCTCCCACATGGGAAAAATATTACGATTTAGAATAGCTGAGCTGAGTTTTACGATGCATTTTGATGATTTTGCGATTTTGGTGTTTGGGGGGATGTTAACGGGGGAAAAAGTACGATTTAGAATGACTGAGTTGAGTTTTACTATGCATTTTGATGAATTTGCGAGTGCCCGAAAGCTCGAGATTTAGGTGTTTCCCCCGGGAAATGTTATTATGATTTAGAATGATTGAGATGAGTTTACGACGTATTTTGAAGATTTTAAAGCGTTCATAACATGGTAATTTTTCGATTTAAGGTTACTTGCATTTAGAAATAATAGTTGTGAATGTCTTCATATCATCATTTATCCTGCAACTGTCCCACATACTGACCGATAACTACTGCCGGATAAACTTGTGCTTTATCCGTCAATACGAAATGCTTTATCCGTCAATACGATCACGTGAATTTGTTCCATATCTGACGGAACTTTTTCTAACTTGACCCAGAACTTGAACCTTCCGGTGAATTAAACGTCATTCAGTCCCGCTAAAACGTGACGTTACATTCATCGGAATGACGTCATTTTTACGGTATCCAAAATCTCGTATGGCGGTGTCATTTTTTCTTGGCTCATGGCAAAGGTATGTATTGCAAAGTAATTTTTAAAAGGGTATATATTGTTTTTTGAGTATTTTCATGTTGTTTCAGTGATATATTACACTGAATGGATTTACGGATGGTTTTTGTGAATGCGCTTATTTATTTCCCACGGCAGTAAAAAGGAGTACACTCTCATTCGGTTTAGTGATTGAATATTTACCTCCGCATCAAAGAAGCGTCACGCTTCGAGCGAAACCAAGTAAATAACTGTCAATTTGCTTTCGGCAAAGCCTCGTCATCTCGGCTTTCCTAAGTCTCGCACCAAAATAAACCTTGTATTGTAAGATACTAACCATGTATTCTCTATTTATCGCACCTCGGACAGAAATGTCACCAAATGATTGGCGGAGAGCCGTCACGTGGTGACCCCCTAATACTTTATAGGGGGTCAGTAAATTTTATTATGGTGCAATATGGCGGCTGTCGCCCTCGCTTCAAAATTTTAACACATTCTCTTCAACTAAATATACCATTTCTTTATCGTAAAAATTATGGTGGCTGATTACGGCCATCTCGTGTTGTTGTGTTGTCGCCTTGTCGCGTTGTCGCCTTGTCGAGTTGTCGCGGTCTCAAACTGCGACAACCCGAGATTTAACAGTTAAAATGTCGACTTGTCGCGTTTTCGAACCGCGACAAGTCGACAACACGACAAGACGACAAGTCGACAACACGACAAGTCGACATTTCAAACACGCTAATTAGCGCGTACAGAATATCGTGTTGTCGCGGTAAAATGTCGACTTGTCGTGTTGTCGAGTTGTCGTGTTGTCGACTTGTCGTGTTGTCGAGTTGTCGACTTGTCGCCTTCCTGTTACTCATGCGCAAATCATTTGAAATAGCCACTATCTTTGAATATAGAAAACTGAAGTCAGTGCTTGTACCATAGACCATATTGGTGGCATATTTCTGCCATCGAGTTACCGACTTACGACTTAATGATGTCGACATAATTAAGGCATTAAGTCGACATCATATCGGAAGATGTCGACATAAACAGAAGAATATGTCGACTTACCACATGAACCTGCCCACATAATGATTCCAAGATAATTATGTAGAAAGTCGGTAACTCGGCGATTAATCGTGTTTATGCTCGGGTGTGACACCGACTTGTCAGTTATTGATGTCGACATCTAAACTAAAAGATGTCGACATCTGGTCATGAAAGTGGAATTCAAAGGCCATCCTTTCATAGGGCACTGTGTATATGAAGCAAGGCGCCATACAGCAGAGTTCGACGTTGATTTTGTTAATTCAGAAAAGTTTTTATATATTTGATTACAAAATTAAAAATTGTGATCCTGCATATCCCGGCCATGCAGCTGTAGCCTGCGTGTACGCACACATTGTAGCTGTTAGTCCGAGCTGAGGAAGTTAGAGTGCAAAAGGACTCTGCTTTGTACAACGAATTTCCATCCTCTTGGCCACAGGGACCTGGCACGATTTTTTTAAACTAACAGTACACACATATATATATTATAGTACTATAATATATATATGTATACTATTGAGTTAAAAATTTTCGTGCCAGGTCCCTGTGCTCTTGGCCATAATCATTTATCAATATATGTAACCGTGGGTTGAAAATTCGTTTAAAAGCTGTGTGTGTGCTTTGTGGATTAGCATTCATACTAAGTCCATGTGGTACATACCGTACTATACTATGTTACAATTATTTTTTCAAGATTTCATTTTTTGAATCACGAAAAATACCAGTTACGTAATTTAAAAGCCAAAAAGGTCACAGTACAGATACGCAATACCCATTTGGAAACCAGCTTTACTTGTTAGCTTGCCCTGTCCATATATATACATTAATATTTACATCCCTCGATACACTTATATAAAGGCACAACGAATTTTTGTTACGGTCTTAATGGCCAGATTCAACCTTTGGGCTAAAAATTCTCCCGCGGGACGCGGTTTTAGCTCCAAACTCGGGATATATCTGCATCTATTTTTTGTAGTAAAAACGTAGTAAAAAATGTCACGTGCTTATACCTCATTCATGCCATTGGCCGGAATATACAATTGTATTATGGGTAACTAGTGATCACGTGATTGTGTGTTTACTTCCAAATATGGTGATAGTTTGCTTGCCATTTCTTCGGAGAAATTGATTTATTTGAAAATATTTAGACTCCAAAATGTTATTAATATTGCCTGCATATCATTTTGACTTGCACATATGTATTATTTTACTATAAATAATGATCTGAA
The DNA here is from genome assembly GCF_041381155.1 of Argopecten irradians. Classification (NCBI taxonomy): domain Eukaryota; kingdom Metazoa; phylum Mollusca; class Bivalvia; order Pectinida; family Pectinidae; genus Argopecten; species Argopecten irradians. The sequence continues at coordinate 28,596,099 of NC_091142.1, read as the reverse complement.
ATGAGTTATAAAACTGTCATTTTCACGTTTTGTAAATAAATGATATAATGCGAATTGACCAATTCAATAGGTCTAACCGTCTAATCTAGGATCAGCGAAGATCGGCTACTCCCGGCTAAATTCGTAGAATTCTAAATTTATATTTATATATATTATTACCTGCTTTAGGTTTCAGAACATAAACATGTACATATAACACAGAGAAAATAAGATCTTCTTCAAAAGGCCTAATTATGTATAAATACCAGGTCAGAGAAATCACTCTATTTGGAAGTAAACACACACTCATGTGATCACTAGTTACCCACTAATACAATTCCATATTTATTTCGGCCAATGGCATGAATGAGGTATAATCACGTGACTTGTTTTACTACGTTTGACTACAAAGAACGCGTGTTTTGTGCTGTTGTGCCATTATTGGGAAAATCCCCCGCGGATCGTGGTTTCATTTCCACCATTTGAAACAGAAGGCTTAGAGTAGACTTTCATTGTGAAACATTGATAAATTGAAGATTACATGTTGTGCCATGGCAGATGTCAAAGTTCATGTATATATACTCGAAAATTATTTGAAACATCATCTAATAAATTTGTTTTGAAATTATAATTGATGTTGACCAGGAAATGTACCAGTCTAAGTTTTGGTTGAATAATGCATGGAAAGTGAATTATTCAAACACTCTGGATATCGAATTTTTAATCATTAATTTCTTTTGAACTCGGGACTTTTTGGGTGTGTACATGTAATTAGGGGAAAGTTGATAACTTTTTATAATATATGTACCCTAATTTTCTTTAGTTGATTTACGGACCCTGAAAGCAAGGACGTATATAGACGTCTCACTTATAAATCCTTGCTGAAAGATACGGATTATGCGGCTTTAACTTTTCCACTTTGTGGAAAATCCTTCAAATCGGATTTATCTCCCTTGATTAAAATGACAAACCATGTACCTTTGCTATGTTATAAAGTTTTTTAAAAATTTTTTTTAAAATTCAACAAGGATTTATAAGTCCTTGAATTCAATAATGAATGCAGATCAAATATATTAATCAAATATGTGTATTAATTTAATTTGAAACATGTTTGTTTTGCTGAAAATTTGCAAAAAAAAAAAAAAAAAAATATCAATACAAAATATTCATGATTGTAATTTGTTGTTGTTTTTGTACTTGCTGTAAAATGAGAAAAACCGTGTTGTGGAGAAGAAGTTTGTTAAAATTTGAATTTTTTACAAATGGATGAGAGTTGAGAATGTCTAACAGTCACCTGAATTCCGATATGCACAGTTATGAATAATGTTTTGCTTTTAAACAAACAAATAAATATGTCTCCTATATAAACTACATTGTATGGTAAAGACCCTATCCCCTGGGGAAAATTCCGAGACCCCAGGGCCATGAAATTCACAATATTGGTAGAGGGCCTTGAGACCTGCCATGTAAGCACATAAGCCCGTGTTTCTTAGTATATGTGTACATACAGTTGGTAGTAGACTAAAGGTTACACCCTTGTGCACACGGAGTGCACTACGTTTAGACTACAGGTAGACACGGAGTGCACGAGGTTTAGACTACAGGTAGACACGGAGTGCACGAGGTTTAGACTACAGGTAGACACGGAGTGCACAAGATTTAGACTACAGGTAGACACGGAGTGCACAAGATTTAGACTACAGGTAGACACGGAGTGCACTACGTGTGAACACGGTGTCCACTACAGGTGGACATCGTGTCCAGGTACATTGAGACCTAGACAGACAAGGTGGTGTGTTTACAGTTAGGGATCGGGGAAGAATAAGTTCTTCAATTTGAAATAATACATAATTATAATTTTTAAGTGTTTATTTTTTTTTTAATTACAACATCTACAATTTAATGTACAGTATATATATAACTATATAATACAATATGTTTTAGTATACATGAATAAAACCTTTTCACTGCAAAAGTAATAAAGATTGATTTATATTCATTAAGTATATGTCTATTTAATATTATATCAGTAGTTTCCATTTCTTATCTTAAATTGTCTATATTACGTTTTCAAAAGTAAATGTTTTATGGGTAAATATATATATCATTTACATCAAGCATTTTCACAAGTCAAAAACAACTTTGAATTGCAGCAAAAACCAGTCCTAATGTGCTTTTGAGACACTTTTTCTTTTATAATAAGCTATCAGTAATACAATCATATACCGGGTAATACATAGCTTTTAAAACAAAAAGATTTGGTGCCTATCAATCAGTTGTCTAGCGATACCCTTGTAGATCGTCTTTCATTAAAATATATACACTTTTATAATATTTTTCTTGCTATTTTAAGTTCTAAAAGTATTGTACGTAAAAAAAAACTTAATTACATATTCTTTATTAAAAACTGAACGTCTTTAAAAGATCATGCAGAATTAAATCCACTTCAAACTATATGACGTCCTCCACTAATTGGTGGCTAGTCTACCTACAAGTACCCAATTCAGCTTGTTTTGATTCTTAATTACCGGTACACACAATAAGTTTATGATCCCAACCCCGCAAGTTATCTTGACCGTATATTGCGTCATGGTCCAATAATTATAACTTGTCAAACATACAGGTAAGCCACAGTATCCAGCTATACAGGTGCCTCAAGGTGACCATCGATAGATGGCCAGAGGGCAGAATCGTTACCTTCTGTGTTTGCACGGCTTTATGAGAATGGGGGCAGTATCCTTATATAATATGTGATTTTAGAATTGTTTCTATGGAAGTTTGTTAAGACAAACAAATATACTTTACCGTTTAAAAAATCACATATGTTCATGAGTTTGAAACACATAAGTACCATTCTTCTTAGATACATGTACATGTTTGTTGTAGAGCCTGGGTAAACATGTACACCGGTTCCTGGGGGGGGGGGGGGGGGGGCGTGAAGTGGAGCTGACGGTAGCTGTACAATGCGTAAATAATGCATGTCTGTCACAACCTTGAATTAACCAATAATACATATATATATTATAATCAAAAATTAATGTAGATTAGGAACTTATTCAACATTGTAACATGGTATTTTATATACATAGTCATGATAATCAGGTTTCTGATATATGTAAAAAACCAGTGTAAAAAAATTAAATTAATGAAAAGATATTGGATGAAATATGATATTCCAATAATCTTGAAATAAATGTTTTAGTTAACTATACACTTGGTATTTAGATTATTTTTAATTTTTAATATATAAAGCTTCATTAGCAAATAAATTAAAATGCACTACTAGTTAAAACACATATCCCTATTGACTAGCATTGTTGTATAACTGTACGTATTTGTGTGATGATGTACAATGTATGTATGTAGAGAGGCTGCCACCTAAGTACATGCATGCTATAAATGGACCTCCTGGGGTTGGGATAAGGTACTACATGTATACAGGTGTTGTTAGTCTGTGATACACTTGACTGAACATATTTGAAGGGTGCCCAAAGAAGGCCCCAGGCCCCTGGTCCCACTCTGGCCAATGTTAGGTAATTTAGATTATCATACCCCGTGTGGTTGATGGAACAGTATGAAGTCCAAGTGACCATGGCAAACTGCAGTCCTAGCCTAGGGGTCTACCTTTCGAGCAGGCAAATTTAAGTGAACAATAATACTACATGAATGGATCCATACAATTCAAATATATATATTGTTTATCATATAACTATCACGCGTTTTGATAAAAGAAAGGACAAAATAAGGGATATTGACAAATTATCAAGGTTTTCTAGAATTACAATAGATTCTAAGACAAATTCAGAAACAAATCAACATCACTGTAATCAGACATTTAAACTGGTGTAGAAAGTAGGATTTAATTTGAATTCTGTCATGTTACGTTTATCAGACATAGTGAAACCTACATTTTAGCGATCGGATCCTGTGAACAAAAACATTGATAATGATGCTAACGATCAGTCCACATGCCGCGAATAGATAAATTTTTTTGCTATTATCCTTAAGCCAGTGCATAACGGGTTTCTCCGATCGATTGAGTGAAATAAAGTGTACTTTCCTAATGCCGAGATTTTTAACGTCTATGAACGATTTCTCATTTTTTCCAATGCTTTTCGCAACGCGCCAGGTTCCATGTAGCAAATGTATACGTATTATACAAACTATTTCGCGCACCTTGCCGTTTTTGAAAACTATATTCCAAACATACATAGTTAAACATTTTATGAAGAATTTAATTTGTTTATGTTTATATGTCCTTGCTTTTTTATTATGCCCATCAATATATTCTTTTTAATCAAAATAATTTGCCGATCAAAATATCTCTTTGGCGACGATTTGCTTATACTAAAAATCTTACTCCACGCAAGGTTCATCACTTTATGCGTACGAAAAAAAAATCATCTTTAAACTAACTTATCACTAGCTAAGAAAAACAGTTTTTACTGGGAACTATCCATTGATGAGACATAACCGGTATGTGGTTTACCGTACGCAGTTAATTTTCAACGCAGTTAGAAATTCTATAATTAACGTCCTTATTTATAAATTAAATTGTTTGATTAATATATATTGATACCCAAAAAGCTAAGTGGGCTATGCGGAAGCTTATAACTATTTGTTTGGAAATAATATGGAAAATAAACTATGATATGATAGTATTGCTAACAATTTCAAATGGTGGAAATGAAACCACGATCCGCGGAGGATTTTCCCCATAATTGTACAAAACACGCGTTCTTTGTAGTAAAACGTAGTAAAACAAGTCACGTGATTATACCTCATTCATGCCATTGGCCGAAATAAATATGGAATTGTATTAGTGGGTAACTAGTGATCACATGAGTGTGTGTTTACTTCCAAATAGAGTGATTTCTCTGACCTGGTATTTATACATACTTTGGCCTTATTTTCTCTGTGTTATATGTATGTTCTGAGCCCTTAAGTAGGTAATAATATATATAAAATATAAATTTAGAATTCTACGAATTTAGCCGGGAGTAGCCGATCTTCGCTGATTTTAGATTAGACGGTTAGACCTATTGAATTGGTCAATTCGTATTATATCATTTATTTACAAAACGTGAAAATGGCAGTTTTACAACTCATTTCAGTTCATTATTTATAGTAAAACAGTGCATATGTGCAAGTCAAATGATAAGCATGCAATATTAATAATATTTTGGAGTCTAAATATTTTCAAATAAATCAATTTCTCCGAAGAAATGGCAAGCAAACTATCACCATATTTGGAAGTAAACACAAAATCACGTGATCACTAGTTACCCATAATACAATTGTATATTCCGGCCAATGGCATGAATGAGGTATAAGCACGTGACTTTTTTTTACTACGTTTGACTACAAAGAACGCATGTTTTTACTACGAAAAATAGATGCAGATGTATCGCGAGTTGGGAGTTTAAAACCGCGTCCCTGGAGGATTTTTAGCCCAAAGTTTGAATCTGACCATTAAGACCGTAACAAAAATTCGTTGTGCCTTTATATAAGTGTATCGAGGCAGAGATTTACATTTAAATCTGTAGGCCAAGCTAACAAGTAAAGCTGGTTTCCCAACGTGTATTGTGTACCTGTACTGTGACCTTTATGGCTTTTAAATTACGTAACTGGTTTTTTTTTTTTTCGGGATTCACAAGAAAATACAACATAAAAAAAAATCTTTTTTTTATTTTTTTTTTTAAATTTTTATTTTCATTCATTCTTTTAATATAGTATAGTACGGTATGTACTACATGGACTTGGTACGAATGCCAATCAACAAAACACACACACAGCTTTGAAACGAATTTTCAACCCACGGTTATATATATTTATAATTCGTTGTACACTTCCTTAGCTCGGGCTAACAACTACGTACACGCAGGCTACAGTTTCATGGCCGGGATGTGCAGGATCACATTTTTTTTTTTTGAAATCAAATGAATAAAAACTTGAATTAACAAAATCAACGTCGATCTCTGCTGTATGGCTTTTGCTGCATATACACAGTGCTCTATGAAAGGGTGGCCTTTGATTTCCACTTCCAAGACCAGATGTCGACATCTTTTAGTTTAGATGTCGACATCAATAACTGACAAGTCGATGTCACACCCGAGCATAAACACATTAATCGCCGAGTTACCGACTGTCTACATAAATATCTTGGATTCATTATGTGGGCATGTACATGTGGTAAGTCGACATATTTTTCTGTTTACATGTATGTCGACATATTCCGATATGATTTCGACTTAATGCCTTAACGATGTCGACATTATTAAGTCGTAAGTCGGCAAATCGATAGCAGAAATATGCCACCATAAAATTGCAATATTTTCCAATTTTCGGATTAACGGGCCTTCGAACTATTAGGCCTTAGCGGTTCAAGTGACCTTAAAATTAACAGATGACGATTACTGCGTACTAATCAGACGGCATGACCAGACCATTATTACACGATTATCATATAATAAACAAATTATTGAAATTTATAGTTCAGAGAAAAATACTTTGACAACCCTCGGTAAAGAAATTGCTATCAAATTTCTTCATCTAGGTACAAACACATGCACACAATTATTTTCATTAGCAATCCAATATGGCGAGTGTTATCCATTGTTTGCGCATGTGTAACAGGAAGGCGACAAGTCGACAACACGACAAGGCGACAACACGACAAGTCGACAAGGCGACAACACGACAAGTCGACAACTCGACAACACGACAAGTCGACATTTTACCGCGACAACACGAGATTCTGTACGCGCTAATTAGCGTGTTTGAAATGTCGACTTGTCGTGTTGTCGACTTGTCGTCTTGTCGTGTTGTCGACTTGTCGCGGTTCGGAAACGCGACAAGTCGACATTTTAACTGTTAAATCTCGGGTTGTCGCAGTTTGAGACCGCGACAACTCGACAAGGCGACAACACGACAAGGCGACAACACAACAACACGAGATGGCCGTAATCAGCCACCATATAAAAATATATTTTACTTATTATTTTTTTATGTAAAATTTATCTAAAATCGTTTTAATACTTCAAGTTAAATGAAACGCATTTTTAGATACGAGTTGCTTCCCCTACGCCAGTTTGAAAGTTGATGACGCGGTGAAAGTCAAACGTAAGAATTCAAGCGTTTTCTTGACTGCGACCATAAACAAATGGAGGGGTTCGTATCTTTAGATCTATCAACCCTCACTCTACAGCTAATTTATCGGCATTGCTTTAAGTGATTAACTCAGCGAGAATGCAGAGATGATCATGAGTCTGCGCTATAAATGTTGGATTGATGTTTGTGTCACTTTTGTTTGTGATGCTTTCAATATACAACCATTCTGTTGTCGCATTGAGGTTAGGCCTATTGTGCACTAGGAATGTCGAATTATTGTTGATTTATGAATTACTCAGTATGGTTCTTCAGGTTACTTATATAGTAATACATGTAAATAAATACGTAGGCCTACTGTAGGCCAAAAATTTAAAAATGCGGCGATTGTTTTATACTTCGCCAGCATGGTTCAGGTTTGATGTCGGATTCTTGAGAAAAACAAATAGGAAACAAAGATCTAATGAAACAAATAAATGGTCCTCGATGCGATAAATTCGTTATATAGTCAGTTACTGACCCCCTATAAAGGCATAGAGGGTCAGTAAGAAGTATAGGAGGCTCGGGCTACGCCCTCGCCCCCTATAAATCTTACTGACCCTCTATGCCTTTATAGGGGGTCAGTAACTGACTAGAACTAATAATATGCAACCCTGCGCGATATGAACATACCAGCTTCACACCATCGGCACATAGTATTACAGTTACTTCAACCAATTGAAGTAACTGTAACATATGTCAAAAATGACTTTTAAAAAGACCGGTTTTTACTCAAGTTTATTTCAAGAAACGGAGATAACAAGATCGTCATACACTTCGGACTACTCGTGAAATATTACAAAATCTAAAGCAAATAACACAAAACAGGTTGAATAGATTGAATTTGATTGATTGACGTCAATGTTATGGTTATAACAGAGGTTAGGACAGGTAGATCTACAAAAACAAATGTATACGATCGAAATGTCTTACCAATATAGTAACTGGAAACTCATATATAACAAGAATGCCTATTATTAGAGTGCCTGACTTACCCAGTTTCTTTCCCATCTTGACGGCATCCAACTTCCTGTTATTCCTCGTACGTTTCCATGACGTCCATTTTACCGCGAAACAATGACGTTATTTTTGGCATAAAATATTGCGTTGTGTCGAGATATTATTAGCATCGGAAGAATTCCACCGGTTGCAACATGTAACTTATGATGGAATAATGTACTATTTAGTATAAACTTACACAAGAATTAATAATTGTTTGGACTGCGCAGAACTGTCACAGACATAGACTCCAAGGCAACGTGGACTAAAATACCTCAAGTGTAAGTAATTTTCCAAAACTTCAAAAAAGTCCGTAAGATTTTTAAGGCGCTGTCTCGAAGAGATAATAAAAATCCGAGGTTTTATTTTTTAATAAAACAAAGAAGATGCACAAAAAGTTCCAATTGTCGTTTCATACCAATGTTTCGTCAGTGAAGTATCAATTAAACCTCTTTCCCAGCTTGGGCTGCTACATGTATATGTTAAAATGAACGAATATTCCTAAGACTGTAAAATAGTTATATATTACTTCTGATTTCGTTCATTCATGTGAAAATTTATGTACAAGACATATTATGATAAAAACGTCTCTCTTCTCGGGACGTAGTACATCTATATAATGATTTCGCCGTTACTATTCAAACATATACATTTATAGCCGCGCGACCGGCCAATGAGATTGCAGCGGAAGCATCGATATCGCTCATGCATATTATATCCGCCACACAGACAGCCTATGAATTTTGATTAGATGATTTTCAAGAGACTAGAGTAATGTTTGTCATAATGGTGCTTTAGGATAGAATGTTACTACTTAACCTCAATTAGTTTGGGTAAGTTCTGGGTAGTTTGTATAGATGTGTATGATGGTTTTGAAAGAAAAATTATCGCTCTTTCCAACGGTTGTAACCGTTTTTATGAAGATGTGCTAGAAATGTGTTTTTATAGCCGCTAAAGGTATGCGGGTTAGAAATTTGGAGTCTAATTAGGGCTTGCCACCCTGCTCATAAAGTATGACTTTTATCGTTTTTTTTTTCTTATCTAGACCTCCTAAAACGCCTAAAAATGGCCTTACGGCACTCTGGTGGGTCCATGATTATATAATCTGTAACTAATTCTCAGATCCCTGTGTTCTATTTAACCTTAAGAAATACATGTACATGTTAGATATACCTAATTATCGGCGCGGTGACAGTACCGTGACACATGCAGACATTGCCCAGAACAAATTTTACAGAAATTTTACCGAAGGTAGTGAAAAATTTGGTCAGCAATGCATTTCACTCCTGGTGTTTTTATAAAGTAGAATGTTTATACAATATATTATTGACAGAACGTCAAACTCCTGTGATTACGTACGCTAAGAACGCATTTAGTTCTCTTCCATTGACTATATAGGGACATACATGTATGTAAATATTTTTTAACAACTTAAATTTCTATAATGTATTTGACCGCTTATAATGATGTTACTCTTATGTAAAGGCAAATAGCTTCATATACATTGTCTATGTCTCAATATAGAATTATTTTCATATTATTTGGAACGGTTTGTCCGCTTTAGTGGCAAGCATGCGGCCGGAAATATGATTGTAATTATCTACCGTTGATCAGCAATAACATCCGGTAGACGAAATATTAGGAAAGTGACACATGGCTAGTAAGATATGAACGCAGAAAAATTAGGTCACGTATGACTGCTTGGTGCCATATCTGATAACACTGTTTTCACTTTGGTGTGAATGACACTGCTGGTTAAACAGACACGACTCATATTAACTTTCATCAATTGCATTAGGCCATTGTGAAAAACGAAAGTAGAACACTTGCTGTCATGGATGCTAACAACGACCAGAAGACGGTGCTGAGCGTCGGCATGATGTGTCTAGATATAGTGACAGTGTGTCGTTCGTATCCAGAAGAAGACACGGACCAAAGGTGTGCATATTAATTTGGTTATACACGTTTAGATTCGTCGGGCACCTGTAATCGAAAATGACTTCTTGGCATGCTGGGATAAGGTGCTTCAAAGTCTGTTCGAATGAATGACCTTGACCTTCATTCAATGTCACCAGGATCAAATAGATTAAAATCTTAACACGACTTCTTGTTAATAACCAAGAGGCCTTGAGACATGATATTGGACCTGTAACATGTTGGGATGAAGCCCTACAAATGTTCTTCAAATGAATCGACCTTGACCTTCATTCAAGGTCACAGGGGACAAATAGACTAAAATCCTTACATGAATTCTTGTTAATAGCTAAGAGTCTTAGAAATCTTATATTGGACCTGTAGCATGTTGGGATAAAGAGCTACTTTTCTTAAAATTAAGACCTTGGCGACCTTTATTTAAGGTCATAGGAGTTAAATAGGATTAACATTTTTCATGACTTTAGTGAATACACTGTAAATAAGAGCCCTAGAGACCTGATATTGGGCTTGTAACATGCTGGAATAAAGGACTATAGGTCCTAACAAATTAAGTGTGTTCAAATGGATAACCTTGACTTTCATTCTAAGTTACAGGGGTCGAATAGGCTAAAATTTCTTGCCAGTAAGTAATAGTCCTAGAGACCAGATATTTTACCTGTATTGTGTTTTGATGAAGGGCGGCAATGAATGACTGACCTTTATTCCAGGTCATAGCCTGGATCATATACAGGCTAAAATATTTAATAAACTTCTTGTCAGTAACTAAGAGACCTGATGTTGGGTCTGTGGCATTCAAGAGTAAAGGATTACCTTGGTATTCTACTTTCAAGGCTTTATATATCTTCAAAAATTATCTCTCAATAACAAGTTAAATATGGTATTTAGAAATTGGGCCCTAGTAGCATCATGGACAGAACACTTCAAATTTGTTCACTAGAAGTCTAGAATAACCTTGATCTACTTGGTCAAATATATCAGAACCTGACAATTTCAACTGAAAAAACACAACACAATTTGTTTTCTATTAATGTGTACTTCTATATGCTGTGTTGTATTAAAAGTCAGGTGAGCTTGGGCTTCTTGTTTATTTCCTTTTTTTGCCAAAAAAATCAACCATGTCATTTTTTCAGATGCATGCAGTCTCTGGAGACAAACAAAATAAGTTTCTTCAATGGAAAATCTGTTATACATTATGATTAATATACATTTACATGGGCGCAGTTTCAAGAACATTCATTGAATTTAAGGAATCCCTTAACTTAAAATTATCCGTAGGAAAGCATTACAGATTTTAAGGATGACTCGTTAACTTTTGTAATGCTTTCTTATTAAATCCTTAATCCTAAATCTTATTAAATTCAAATTAAGGAATTTCTTAAAGTTAAGAAATGTTTATGAAACTAGGCTCTGGTTTACAATTAAAGTATTAGACTAAGCATTTGTTGATTGAGGGAGCAATAATGATTCATTTTCATATCAGTGTATTATCCACATACATGTATGCAATATGATTAGGTTCAATATGCTTTACTCTACACAACACTTAGAATAATCATGAAAAATAGGGAAAAAAATAAAAATTAAAATGAACAAAAAAATGAATGAAGATGTATGTGAGGGTTTTTTTCCAGGTAAGCATCAACTGGACCAGATGTTTCAATATGAAAAGGGTCCTGAGTGTGGGATTAGCCTGTCTAGATCTTATAGCCAACTGTGAAACGTTTCCAGAGGAGGACTCAACGCAAATGTTACGTAAATTGTTCCTGCTGATCCTTTTGCATAATTATGGCCCAAGATTCATCAACACCCCTTAAAGTGATGAAACAGGGCTCCAATCTTGTGTTATTTTTTTGACAAAATTTTGAACAGAAAGAATATTAGAGCAAATAATAATTGGCATGAAGTGAGGGAAGGTACTTTACACAGTCTGATTTATTGGATGATCTGTAGTTCCAAGTAGTAGTCAGGGGACTACCAGGTTTGTTCAGATGAATGACATCGAGTGGTCATCATTTAAATCAAAATGTGTAGTTTGGTCTTCAAACAACTCAACTACTCAGAAGCTCATATATCTTTTATTGGGTTTTAAGCATACAGAGATAACACACCATAAAATTTGTTAAAGTTGATGACCTTGACCAAATATCTTTATGCAAAGCTAGAACATGTATACATATAAAGACCACCTACTCAGAAACCAAGATATTCCTGGTCCAACAGTCTTGAGTCTGTTTTCAGTTAAGACTTTGCTAATTACAGATGATCATATAAGCTAATTACAGATAATCATATAAAATTATATCATTTTGATACAGGGTTGGAGATCCCAAAACGTCGTGGGTAAAGTACAACTTACCATTGATTAGTCTCACCTTCCGGTGTTTAAGACGTAATAAAAATCATGCCAAATGATGACGTCATAATCACTGGATGGTGGGACTAATCGACCGTAAATTGTACTTTACTCACATTGTTTAGGGATCTTGAAACCATGGTATTGGCTAAGCAAAAACTATTGTCTACGATTGATTCTGGAGCCAAAGATTTGAAAGATTTATACATATATAAAGAAGATAGTTTTACAAAAGGCTAACCAGGTACTTGTTTCTCATTGTTGTGACTTTGTGCGAGATCTCTTTTCTGTGTTATACAGGGTACTAGACTACTATTGGCAGAGAGGTGGAAATGCCTCGACAACTAGCACAGTACTGGCCATGCTTGGGGAGAGGTCAGAGTTTGTGGGAGCCATGGCAACCGATATAGAAAGCAAGTGTGTATCTTTCATGGATCATCTAAATACTTAAATTGTGATCAGTTCTAAACCTTTACTTTTAATAACAAAAGCTATGCATACCTAAGGAGGTGATATTTCAGGAAGCGTGCAGGTAAAAATGCCAGTCATATAATAGCATTGTTTTATTGACTTATTTGCTTCCTTTATAAAATGTTTAACAATCATAGTTGGTAATGATTATTTTTTATTTCAGTTTTCTGAGAGACAACCTGAAGAGTTATGGAGTTAAGTGTGATAATGCTATGGTGTGTGAGTCTGACATCAAAACACCCGTTTCCATGGTGATTATCAACCAATCAAATGGTTCCAGAACTATTCTTCACTGTGCCAAGTAAATATAAAACTCTTGATGTTGTATGAGTAAATATACGTTAAGGAATGTTACCTTCTTTTAATTCTTTAATGCTGTCCTTTTGAATTTCCCTAAGTTTAGCCTTGGAAGGAAGCATATAAAATCACATGATAATATTAATAATACTTACAAAGAGAAGATTTTCCTTAAATTAGTTGTTATTGCTAATTGATAAGAATTCAAATTAGACCGGAATTATTCTGTAATTGAATAACCTAACATAGATTACTGTGTACAATTCATTTTACAGAAATTTACCAGAGGTATCCTTCAGTCATTTCCAAACCTTAGATCTTTCACAGTACAAATGGATCCACATTGAGGTAAGGCCCTTTTAAAATGACATGTCAAATTATTGACATCATGTTAAAATTCTAAGTTTGCTGAATGATGTAAATAAAAAACCTTCATGCAAATGGTTTTATTAAGCAGGTAGTCTTTGTACAGAGGTGGTTGCTAATTAAGGCATGTTTGACTGAATATTAAGATTCTTACCACGTTAATTTACACCTTCAGGCGAGACCAGCACCTGACTCCTACAGTCAGATCATGCGTAGTATAGTGGAACACAATGAGACAGTTAGTGAGAAGATTACAATTTCCCTGGAACTCGAGAAACCAAGACGTCCCGAACTAGGTTTGTCAGAATTTCCTAAGATTACTTTGATTAAGACATTACGCAAATGGAAAAAGATTAATAATAATTTAGTCTTTTCTTGCTGCACCTTTTTTTTGCGAAAATTTCTGAAATGATTATGTAATTTTTAGCTCACCTGGCCAGAAGGACCAGTGAGCTTATGTTATGGTGCGGCGTCCGGCATCCGTCGTCTGTCTTCCGTCCATCAACATTTCCTTTAAATCGCTACAAGTCATAGAGTTCTGCATGGATTCTAACCAAATTTGGCCAGAAACATCCTTGGGGGAAGGGGAATAGAGTTTGTATAAATTTTAGCTCTGACCCCCTGGGGGCCGAGGGGCAGGGCCAGTAGGGGAAATAGAGGTAAATCTTTTAAATCGTTTCTAGTCATAGAGTTCTGAATGGAATGTAACCAAATTTAGCCAGAACCATCCTTGGAGGTAGAGAAAAAGAAACAATGAATCTATATTCAGAACATTACTTAGCATTACAAACCAGGTGAGCAATACAGGCCCTATGGGCCTCTTGTTTTTAAAATCTGAAAAATAATAAAAATGTTTATTTTGATAACGCTAACAACTACCAGGTAAATGTATCTACTACTATAAAACTGTTCTTATGACTAGAAATATCATTCCCTTGATTGTGAATTTCCATTACAGTGTATTAGAAAAAATATAAAGAAAAATCCCTTCAGTACTTTGTGAGAAATAGCGATAACAATCTTTAACTATCAAAATCCAAGATGGCTGCTGGCGGCCATCTTGTTGACTGATTGGTCCCAAAACGCAATATGCACAACAAGGGCCCTAGGGAAACCTACATATGAAATTTGAGAAAAATCCCTTCAGCACTTTCTGAGAAATAGCGATAACAAACTTTAACTATCAAAATCCAAGATGGCTGCCTGGCGGCCATCTTGTTGATTGGCCCAAGTGTTAGTGAATTGAGAAATAGCGATAACAAGAATTTTAACGGACGGACGGACGGAAGAACGGAAGGACGGACCACGGACCACGGACAAAAGTGATTTGAATAGCCCACATCTGATGATGGTGGGCTAAAAATATAACATTTTATAAGTGTTGTGAATTGAGGATTTATACATATACATGTATACTAATTTTCCATATATATGTATGTACCATTTAATCTTTCTTATCATTTTATTTCCAGATACTCTCATGCAGTATGCAGATGTTGTTTTTATATCCAAGGAAAAGGCAGATGATGAACGTTTATTTTCTAAAGAAGATGTTGTCCGCACTTACATCAAGAAATGCAAGGCTGGGTAGGTACATACAATGCACATACATTAATGTACATACCCGTAGATTGGTTGGTTAATTTGGTTTAATGTCCTATTTACAGATAAGGCCTTTATTGGATGGCCTCCCCTGGGTCCACATAATTTGGGAGGCTGTGGTACATTGAACTTCTATATTATATTTAAACACTTTCTAATGATACACTGTGTTTTACTGGAAAGTTAATGAAATCACAAAAATATGGATTAAAGAAAACTTCCAACTGCTTTTTGTGCAGATGGTATATAACTGTGATTTCAAGTCAGATTGTTTTTAAATTAACTGTTAAAGCTGTGCACCTATATGTGAAGGTGAATAATACAGGCCCTGTGGGACTTTTGTTTTTAATATATATATTCTGGTTTTGCATGTTAGAAGAATTATACATCTGCTCTTTTAGCTAGTTTATAGTAATTGTGACATTGTTATTTTGCGAGTGAAAATATGTTATTTTCGTTTAAAGATATGACTTTTCACTCCGAATATCATAATGTCAACCAAAGCCTACCCATAAGGGCAGATAACTCTGTAATGTGTAAATGCAGAATATATAAATGTCTGTTGATAGGGCGGTGGTGATCTGTGCTTGGGGAGACCAGGGTGCCGCAGCCCTCAGTAGTAAAGACGGAGTCCTGTGTACTAGTCCTGTATTTCCTCCAGAAACTCTTGTGGATACTCTCGGAGCCGGAGACACTTTTAATGCTGCCACCGTTTTTGGCCTTTGTCAAGGTCAAAGTCTACAAGGGGCAATAACTCTAGGTTGTAAAGTAGCTGGAGCCAAGTGTGGCATGAAGGGAAACAATGGACTCAAAGATATGAAATGGGATTAGTGATGTGTATTATTAGGTATTTATATTTTTAATATGAAATGTTATATTGGTGAGGATCTGAATGAAGATGGAGTTTGACGATGTGTTGTTTTAAACAACATTGTTTATTTATTTTCTAATATACATTGAAAACATATAGTCTTCCTTATCTGAATATTCAGTTAAAGGATTTAGATAATTGGAAATATTTGATAATTGAAGCTATCAATCAAACCATCCAGTTAATATCACATTTTGTATTTTGTATGCTAGCTATGACATTGAATTGGTACACATGTGTTATATGTGAGCAAGAGGTGTGGTAACACACTGCCTAGCATCCTAGATACTCCATGGGTTCTGATCACTTACGATCTCTACACCCCTAGACTATCTCATAGCAAAATTGGAGGCAGCTCAGGGGAACCAATCTGAACCAATCACAGAACTACAAAGATTTTCTTTGAAGAATACAGAGAGAGCGACGCCAAACTTCAAAGCCACACAGCCAACCACAGTGTACCTTTTACCGCTAAATGACAAAATTGTCTGGTTTGTTTTGTTGCCTCCAGTTTTACTATGAGATAGTCCAGGGATGATTGGAACCCCTGGAGTATTGAGGATGACTGCCTCGCGATTGGTCAATTGTTGTAAGAAGTGTCTTCAAGTTATTCCAGTTTGATATAATGAGGTTCAGATTTTACAGTCGTGTATTAAATATTTGACATAATCCAGCAATAAGAAAGTCAATTTTTCTTGTTTTATGACATTTAATTTTTTTTTTTCCAGTTACACTGAAAATATACCTAATTTAATATATACAAATAGAATGTTATTATATCAAGGATCTGGCAACAAAGAGTTGTAAACATTATATTCAGTTACTATCTCTTTTTTTTCTTCATTTTTAATCAGCATTTTAATAAAGGCTGTATATGTGTTGGGATTTTAAAATCCAATAAGATAATTAAGATCTGTATGAGATTGATATTTAAGTACACATGTTCAATCAGTGATGAAAAGTCCTGAATTTATTTATTTTCTGTGAACTACTGATTTTTTCTTGTGTTATTATCAACACAGGATTACTTCGAAAAGCAAAGGTGTACTACTACCCAGACAAACTGAGTGAGTACTACAGGCACAGAATGAATGGGATAATAGTATGAGCATGGCAATTGGTCAAGTCTGATTTCATAAGCCCCTCTCCATAAACAAAACTGACAGTTGTGATGTGATGCCATAGTTACATGACCTCTCACCAGTTATGGTGTAGAACAAACAGCTCCATATATTGATGGCTCTGCAGGTAGGGCTTTAGAATGGTACCTGCTGCCCCTATTGCATGATCGTAAAAGCGACTAAATTTAGGATCTTATTTTTTCTCTTCTTCCTTATTGACTTTATCCTTCCTAATGCCTCCCTTGGCACCGCCTCACTTTTGGCCTTGAGTTGAGTGTTCGCCCTTGTGAGGAAGGCTCTGGGTTCTGTCCCCTGGACGAGACACACTAAAGTCTCTAAAAGTAATAGTTTCTGCTCCTGCTTAGCGCTCAGCATACAGGGAGTGGGAGGACTGGCTCGCCCGTTGTCAGTATAATGGAATGGGGTGTGTTGCTTGGTGTCTTCGGCGGCATGCTTCAGTGATATAGCACTATAAAAAGGGCAACAGTTCCACTATACAAGAAGACACTACATGAATATACCGCAGTCTCCCAAAACACGCACCTCGCACAACATACACACAACACACCGCATACATAGGAGTCCATCCTTACATGACCATAGCTGTTAATAGGACATTAATTAATCAAACAAACAAACAAACATCCATATATTGAAGTTACATCTTAAAGAACTTTACATATAACCACAGTTTGTGAACTGCTTGGAAAGTTAACATACCAGCAGTCCTTGGCAAGGAATTAACAACAGAAAATTCAGTAAATTTGTACGCAAGTCGAGAATTTTTTTTCATTCCATCAATCATCCTTTTTAATTCTGCTGTTCAGGTGGATATGGTGGCAAGAATAACATGTTTAGAAGGATGGTCTCCCTAGGGGGGACAGGTGTCATCTTTTCCATGTTCAATTCTTCCTTATTCTTGGCGAGTTCTATTGAAAGTGTTTTCCGTATCGCCATCAGCTTTTCGATCTCTTGTTCAACAAACCCTAAACTTTTCTCTGGCATATCCACACTGATCACAGACTGGTTTCTTGTGGATTTTATCGAATTGTCAACTTTTTCGAAAACCAGCTTGTCACCTGCAATTATTGATGTCTAGGGGGTGAATAAGCGTTTTCTATTCTTACTGTCAATTGAGCGAACCGTGGAATAGAAAGGGCTGGTATTTTTTTTCATG
Source organism: Argopecten irradians (assembly GCF_041381155.1). Taxonomy (NCBI): domain Eukaryota; kingdom Metazoa; phylum Mollusca; class Bivalvia; order Pectinida; family Pectinidae; genus Argopecten; species Argopecten irradians. The sequence continues at coordinate 28,577,782 of NC_091142.1, read as the reverse complement.
ATGGCTCCTGTTTCCTGTGATTGAAAAAGCGATGACTTTATCGGTGAGTCACCGTTTGTAGATATCGAGAATTTTCATTTTATTTATTTCCCGCGGTCACTGGTATTTCAGAGTCGCCATAATTGTCACTGAACACATGAACAACTCGTCCTTGTAAGTCTGGGTCAAAGTTTTCAATGAAATCATCGTGTGCCATCCACATACAGAGGAAGTAATAAAGCTGTGCCTTTTGTTGAAATCCTGTGTTGACAGCAACATAATGAAATAATACATGAATGTGCATTCAGAAGGGATTAAAAAAGTTATTAAAAATTTGTTCCCGTCTTTGTTATTTGTCTTTCCTAGTTGCTTGTAGATTCTACAGGCAATTAGCCCCTCTACCCTAGAAATAAATGTTAGCATTTTAAGGTAAAGGGTACTCTTAACACCAAACGTATCTTCTAATTTAATATTAACCTGTCTGAAACTTCAAACAAAGCACCATGGATTTATCCACGGATTCTCAGATTCAAATAACTAGGAATGAATTATACCTGCATCGCCTGATGTGTCGCCCTCTTGGAAACCAGTGTTTAAACTTCACTGTACTCTGCTAATATTGAACCACAACCCAGTGTAAACTACAACATCGTCAGATTTCGGGTTTTTTTGCACGGATAAGTCGCCCTGGTGTATAGGTCACACTCCCAATTTTCAGGGGAAAAAGTCGTGACTTATATTCCGGAAAACATGGTAATTAAATGGGTGACATTTGCTAATGTATATGACATTGTGGCTATAGCCCAAGATTTGGAAATTATAACTGGTTTGAATTGCTCAATACATGTACAAATGTATACCTATACTAGTGTCGTGAGATCCACCCCTGGAATATGTCGGCAAACCCGAAGGCAGTTCACGAGAACAAAAAGTGACCAATCTTTTAAAAATGACACAGAGAGCACTGCCTAACGTCAAAGCCAGTGTAGACCAAAGGAACAAACCATACCACAGGTGACACACACAGCCTTTAGATTTGCTATGACAATGTGCTGGGCAGTTGGCATTGATCAATTGACTTAATTGGCATACTCTTTGAAATGTTGACCTCTGAGTAAAGTGCCACTGCCATATCTTCTTATATATTCTTGGAAGTTTTTGTCTTGACAAAATTTAGTGGAGAATATTGACAATTGACCTTAGAAATCAAGGTTACAGTGACTTTATGATAGAACTGCATGTGTTTTGTCTTTAGGTGATAAAAGATTATTGCAACTGCAAGTCAAGATATCTTCAAGAATTCAAAGTAAACATTAAAAGTGGAAACAGAAGGAACCAATACAAAAGATACTACAGTGTAACTTGTCAAAACCGGATTTCTCTGGGACCAGCATAATTGGACAGTAGAGTCAGGTTCTGGATTATATAGGTTGTAATTACTATAAATTATGATGGAAAATGCCATACAATTAAGTCGGAATAGATCGGGATCCCAATTAAACAATGGCCTGTTTCGACAGGTTATACTGTACTCAAAAATACATTTTGTCTGCTATCTTGAATATGCTGATTTGCGGTCATTTTAAGAATTGCTCAATACATGTATATCCATTGGGAAAAAACACAAATAATTTCTGAAATGAATCGTATACATGTACATTTATTTTAATTAAAATGCATTAAGTTATAAATAGATTTGAACTAAATCTACTTGCACACCTTTTAAACCTTAGATCATTCTAGAACAACCACACAGAATCATTAATCACAAATCTAATATATTTGGACGGTTTGAGTAAACATTTGCCTTGCATAACATTTGAAGCTTAAGAAAGTGAAGCAATATTTGAATAGAAGTCCTGGACTTTCATATTATCTTACAAAAAATTTGAGAGCCAACTATTTCTCTGGAATATCTGTATGGACATGGAAAAGCTTGCTTCTCACACTAATCATTTTATTTTACATAAACTAATTTTGAGGCATAATGTCTGGAGACCGTATTTAACCCAACAAGCGCCCAGGACGTTTAAAAAATTGAAAACAAATGAAAAGGTACTAATAAGACGAAATTATTGCAAATCTAGACAGTTTTGTGTAGTCTTAATCTATGCCTGGCCAATTGGAATCGAGGCGTCAAAAAGGTGATGAACAAATCTTTAAATTTGCGAACTGAATTCAAGCCCCATATTGATGAACAAAATTTTCATACTTGTAGGCTCGTAGCCCAGTCTACAAACAGACACAAACGAAATTTTGATTACCAGAACACTAGGACTCCTAAAAGGAATTCATTTTCTAGACATTATTTTTATACTGTTCTAGTGAGTCAAGAAACATTTTACATAATCGTGAAGTATAAACAGATTTATATCACAGTATAGCTCTCTAGCTCACTTAACTTACATCACATTTACTCTTCTCAACCTTATTTTCTTCTTCACAACCACTCGCACCTTAAACTCATCTCTTGCATATATATATCTGGTACTAGTAACCCAAGTATATACATTGTACATGTAAAAGCTATCCTCGATACTCCAGGGGTTACTATTACTATCATTATATCCACCCCTAGACTATCTTATAGTAAAACTTAAGAGTCAACAGTGCAGAAACTGTAATTTAGTCCTTTGATGTACATCATAAGAATCGTATAATGATACTTTGTGGTTGACTGTGTGGCTTTGAAGTTGGGTGTCATCCTCTCTGTAGTTTTCAAGGTAAGTCTTTGCAGGACTGTGATAGCCAGATTTTTTCTTCTGAATGCAGTTCAAAAGAAAAAATCTGACTAATCACAGTCCTTCACTATTTTACTATATACAGTCCAAGGATGGATATTATGTCAGTAATAGTAACCCCTGGAGCATCAAGGATGGTACTAAGCATGCAATTGACATAACAAGCTCAATGAGTAAAACAGATACATCGTGGGTATCCAAATTGTAAAATAAATAAAGTTTTCGTTAACATCTTTAAGTAACACGTTTAAATTCACATCACTTCTCACAACTTATAAATCACCTCTTTCTTACCTTCCTCTTCACAATATCATAAACCTGGGTACATTTCATATACATTTGTACATAATTCAGATTTCAAACCTGTGAACCTTTAGTCATGATATGTGTATATATTAACACCAAACTAAGAATGTCTGAAAGCTTGGAAGTTTGATCCATTATTAGGTTTATGCATTTAATATGTTTGCATTTACATTTATATGTATCATCAAAATTTGAATATTATGAAAATAAGTATTCATAAGATCTTTGATATTTAGATTCCATGATTAGCTAATAAATATCTCATTAAGTCATTAACAGAAAAAAAAAGAATTAAACAAAATAAGCACCTGAACCAAACTCTATTCTGATCTTTAACATAGACATAGAAAATTAGTTATAACTCTGTATTTTCTGGAGAAGTTTTTTATGATATAAACCTAGTGACAAAAGTATTTATAATATACAGATACTGGCATTCCTTTTCAAATCGAGAGACACTAAAAATGACAATATAAATAATGGAATGTTATATCATGGACATAAGATTGTGTAGTTGGCACAAGAGAACAATTTTCACACTCCTCATTTCTCCCTGATCCAATATATATTTTCAAACACCACAATGATGAGACATGTCTGAAGCACTAAATCTGAAAATAGAATCAAGGATAATTCCAGCTTCTTTAAATAGAAGTAATGGAATCTTTAATGCCGATTCTGATAGCCTAATCCAGATACAAGAGAATCTTGATGACCAGTTTCCATGGTGACAAATTGCCATGGTAACCAGTTAGTTTCCATGGTGACCAGTCAATGATGTCCAAGGTTACCAGTTACAGTTTCCATGGTTATCTTTCACTGAGGTGAACAATGTTTATGGTTACCAGTTTTTGAGGTGATCAATTTTCAATAGTATTCAGTCTCCATGACGACTGATCCCCTCGGTAACCTGTATCTGGTGCCGACAGACTAGTGATGACCTGTTATATGTTGATGGACCACCAAGGACGGACAAGCATGAGGTAACCGATGATGAAGAGGATAAGGACAAGCACCATGGAGAGAGCAAATTCTTTAGAGTCTCCATCATAGGCACTAGACAGTGGATAGATAAGTTCTTCCCAGCATGTGTCTCTATTGCAGATAGACTCGTCGTAAAATTCCAGCCACCTGTATACCAATCAGAATATAGTATCACTCTCAGTCTGATAATTGTTAACAGAATACATCTTTGAAACACAGTGGAACCATATTTTTATTATCAGTTGATAATGATTTTGTATGGTTGCCTAAATATTGTGACCAAATTATTTTTATCAATGATACTTCATATGTTGTGGGCAATTACAGATCATGAAAATCAGTTACAGTTAAATAAAATAAATGACAGAGCAAGCAGAAATTATAATTTATTTAAATGCCTGTAACTTGTAGTTTGTTTAAAGTACTTAATGAAAAGAGAGAAACATAATGCAATTTGAAATTCAATTATTTGAAAATTTAAAATCAATTTGATACATTATTTAAAATACAATGCTATTGTTAATTTAAATTCAATTATGCTCATATGTGGACGTATGAAAGATGCCTACGTATGAAAGATGCCTACCTGTCAATCCTTGGTGGAGTTTGGGCGGACACCTTGACAAAGTTGACGGTACTGTGTATGGGGAAGGCCTGTACCCCTGAGCCCTGACACGCCGGGTCACCACTCGTACCACAGGTCAGGTTCAGAGTGATATTGGTGTAGCTGATAAAGTTACAAATTATTAATATTAAAATTGTCTATTGAAATCAAGAAGTTCACAACTATATTAAATATATCATCTATTATCTTGATTGACATACTATGATGTAGCATTCACATTCTTATTCCGTCTTTGCATATTACAGAGTTAGCTCCCTTGCGGGTAGGTATTGATTGTTACGTCATTATTTTGCGAGGGCAATTCATGTCATTTTCTCCTAAATATATGACGTTACGCTCGCAAACACATGACGTCACAATCAATACCTACCTGCAAGTGCACATAACTCTGTAATATGAATACTATAAGATCAGCACTTGCCAGTGACTGAAATATTCATTATTTCAAAGAAAAATATATTTTTTTATTGATGATAGCCGCAGTAAAACAATTATAAAGGTGGACAATTTATTTCTGTCCTAATGAGTATATAACTATTAATATGTGTGTCTCCATAGTAAATGGACATGCTATCCTATACAGGAGCTGTGTATAGTGTTACCTGATGGCCGCCCCTATCACCTCGTAGATGGGCTGGTTGTCTGATTTTCCTGTCTCCGCATACATTACCTCCAGACTGATCCCAGTAACCACATCAGTACACATGCCACTCGACTCTCGGGCAATTACATCAGCGTCGGTTAAGTTAACAGGACGCTCACATACATACGACAGATTACCCCTAAATATAAAGAAATCAGTTCTAACACACTTTTTGAAAATCACCCCGTACCACTAAAATGATACATAAGACAGAACTTTTTTTGATGCTTACACACTTTTACAAGTTACTCTATAAATATGATAAAAAGATGACCAATGTGAAACAATTTACTGGTACTGTCCTTGAAACATAAACGAAATTGGTTAGAGGATATTATTGGTATATATCTATATATAATAATTCACATGGCCTCAATTCCAATATAAAACTATTTAATTGACAACATAACAACAAATGGATGCACAAGGTTTCATTGATAAATAATTTGTACATCTCAAAGTTAAATACACGATGTACTCCATTTACGGAATTTTCTGGAGTAAAAGTTGCAACTTTTTTCCCCTGAACATCGGGATAACCTATATACCAGTGCCACTTATCCGTGGATGAAAACCAAAATCTGACAATGTACTTTTTAATAAGATTTCTTATTTCAGAATGTTTATACTGAGGAGACACCGGAAAAGAGTCACAGACTAAGATGTTCTAATCAATATTTATAACATGATAAGTATTTAAAGTAATGTGTTGAAATTGTTCCCATGTCCTTACCTTAATACAGTGATCCAATGGCTACTATCGTACGGGTTATTGTTACCGTATCTTCCAATCTTATCAGCAGCCATCAGGTTATTCAGGCGATTGATTAACAGTTTTCTGGCAAAAACAAAAACAACTTTTCAATTTTGAAATCAAGGATGGAGTAGCCATTTCAACGGCCATTTCTGTGATCACTGGCATGAGAATTGTGATGTGACAATGATAATGATGTCAAAATAAGTAGATGGCAATTAATGCATTGGTGAACGCCAACTGTTTTTGGTAAGGTTACATAGTGGCATTGCAGTGAAAATATAAATATTTTAAGATATGCCAGGTTTAGGAGATGAAGGAAAGTGGGAGTACCCAGAGAAAAAAACAAGAGATCCCAGAGGGATCTTGGCGCCCACCAAAGAATGATCTATGTCTGACAACAGAAAGAGGGATCTTTTCTCTGCTTTTTAAACCTCAACTTCATACTATATACGAAAGATCCTTTCACTACTTTCTGAGATCTATGTATAGCAGTAATAAACTTCAATTATCAAAATCCAAGCCGCTATCTTGTTCACTGATGGGTCCAAAAATGCAATATGCACAACGAGACCCCTAGGGGAACCAGCACATGAAATTTGCGACAGATCCCTTCAGTATTTTCTGAGAAATAGCGGTAACAAACTTCAACTATCAAAATCAAAGATGGTGGTATGACAGCCGTCTTTTTCATTGATCGGTCCAAAAATGCATTATGCCCAACTAGACCCCTAGGGGAACCTGCACATGACATTTGAGACATATCTCTTCAGTACTTTCTGAGCAATGGCGGTAAAAGCTTCAATTTTCAAAATCCAAGATGGCAGCCTGGCGGCCATCTTGTTCACTGATTGGTCTGAAAATGCAATATGCACAACAAAACCCCTGGAGGAACATTCAGATGAAATTTGAGACAAATCCCTTTATTACCTTCTGAGTAAAAGCGGTAACAAACTTATCTATCAAAATCGAAGAAGGCAGCCTGGCGGCCATCTTGTTCACAGATTGGTCCAAAATTGCAATACGCACAACTAAACCCTAGGGTAAGCTCAATGAAATTTGAGACAGATTCCTTCAGGACTTTCTGAGATATAGCGGTAACAAACTTCAAATGTCAAAATCCAAGATGGCAGCTTGGCGGCCATCTTGTTCATCGACGGAAGGACGGACAAGAGGACGGACGGACCACAGACGAAAGGGGATTTGAATAACCCACCATCTGATAATGGTGGGATAAAAACCTTGCAATTAGCTACCCCATGTGAGTTTCAAACTTGCGTTTCAGAGATGGAAGGATAGTGGAACACCTTAACCACTGAAATGTGTCGCTAACTCTAGATAACATTTTACCTCAAATCTTCACAATCACCCAGTAGGTCATTAGCAGTGAGGTATATATCACAACTGGTGAAGGAGTTCTCTCCAAACAGGATCGGTCTTCTTCCAGCATTGGTACACAGTCCATTAACGTCTGAAGCAACAATTGTCTCAAATTTACATTCCATTTACGCAATTGGAAACTCTTTATTAATTTCTCAGTTTTAAATCAAATGCTGATAAAACATCATATTGCATGCATGTGCAATATCACTATTTGAAGTAATATGTTCACATTATATATATAGTAACTATGTATTACTAACCAGTACCCCACAGAGCATGTTGTCTGCTTGTGTTCCGATTAACATAGAATGCCCCGCCAGGTAAGGTCATCTCCGATCCTGTCAGAAGTGGTCTCCCTTTGTTATAACCTGATGTAAATATAAACAAAAACGTCAAATGAAATTTTTTAAATGTATTTACGTGTATATCCAATAAGATAATCAGTCAGAGAGGATGAATAGTGATTTGTAATTTCTTTAACTGAAAGTCTATCTTTCCATTGTTCAAGTGTGGTTGTCATTGCTTTTCAAAAGTTTATATATCAAACATATTTAAGGGTGTGTTTCTATCAGCTTGAAAAGCTTCACTGAATTTTTGATAAGCCTCCATTTGAAATCACAAAACTGAAATATGAACCAGACCAAACTCTTGTTCAGCGGCTAGAGTCTAGGGAATGCGAGATATATAACTCTATCGTGTATTCAACTTTAAATATCAAAGAAACACAATTTAACAAAGCATGACAATTTATTGACTCGTGCTCTATCCGGGCATTGAACTTCCGATCTACAGCACCCTATCGCCTAGCCAAACATACATGCGCCTTCTACCACTGCGCCACATCCACGTCCACGTGTATTCAACTTTCTAATATTCATCTACCAATCATTCCAACCATTTCCTGATGTCCTTATCAATGAATGTGCATACAATGTTGGATTCTTACCTGGCCAACCGGATCTTTCAAAGCTGGTTCCCTGGTTCAGGTAATCATCCTGACTTATGTTGACAGGGCCACCATATACAAATTCTGTGGAATATTTCTGGGTGACTGGAGTATTAATAGGCACATTGCCCATTATCACTGTAGCATTGAGCTGGAGAACCTGTGACGCAGACCAGTATAGCTTGTAACGGACCTCCAGTACAGCATTATTACAGTCGGTTCCCACAACTGACGGGATAGGTGGACGTGTGTAACCGTTATCAAAGCTACAGCGCGGAGGGAGGGGTGTCTCCTCTGAGGTACTGGTGGCAATGATGTTAAAATCAGTAGTGATGTCATTACCACAGGAATCTTGATCAGAGAGAGGTGGCATAGTATAGTTAAATGTTGTAGTGTTTGTCGGCCTTGTCGGTAACATTGTCGTGGTGTCTTTGATGTAGCCTGTGAAATCTGAGGTACAGTGATAATTTACTGACGTCACTGCTACAGTCGTTCCATCAAGTCCATTATTACCACGAACTACGAAAGGCTTAGGACAAGATGGTGTTCTTGTATCACTGGATTCGACGTAAAACAAGGCATTAAATGATCCCTCAGCAGAACATAACGCCTGGTTTAGATTAATCAGGCAGTCTGATTCATCGTTCTCCAGGTACCGTACAGGCGAGGCGAGGTTACACTGGCCAGATAAGATACGACGAGGAAGCACCAGAGGAACTGAGAACTCCTGAGTTATCCCCTCCTGTCTTACCATAACATCGGACCCCGACGTGTAGGCTGATGATGATACAGGAGCTACTCTCAATTCATCCTCCCTAAATATAAAATATAGTATTATTATCACAAAATATTTGTCCATACTTTCATAGCATTCTGTGTGTAAACATATTTGTGGATGGGCAATGAAATAGTGTTTCTAATGATGTATAAAACTAAAAAAAGCGAAAATTTCTACAAAATCATTATATTATTAAGTCTAATCACAAAATTTTAAGTTACTGTAATTTAATTTTCTCATTTTAATTTGAAATTTTTGACGAGGTAATAACTGAAGATAAGGCATCAGCACAATGTTTGGTCTGTAATACAACAGTGAAAACACAAGTTTAAATTGATCTCTTCTGCAATTGTTTTGAATTATCTTAAAACATAGCTCATTCTAAATGCTGAACTTACTTGTATGAGTAAAATTCTTCACCAATCATTTTCTCCTGAAACCTCTGTGAAGCACGAATACTGAGAGAATTAGCGTAGAAGTATCCGAGGAGAGCATTGTATTCTCTATAGACACACATCAGAGGGAACCAATCAGCCTTCAGAGGATGGGTGGAGTCACAGTCATACTCCGCGACAGGTGCAGACAGACCCCCAGCCAGACCTGGGATACAGGAGGAAAAGGAATTCTTCTCAGCATCAGTACAGTTCTGTAACATAAAACTTTCTAATAGAAATTTCATACTAGTGATGAATTAAGAAATATATTGAATTTTTACAGTATGTCATAAGGTGTTCCTACTCTAAGGGGAAGGGTCATGCTGAGGTCAACCCGAACAGGAAGTTGTTAGATCTTGTATTGGAGTGAGCATAGAGCATCATACCATTGTGATTGTGTTTTAGGAGTCTGGGGTATATTTGTGTTATGTCCCCTTGTAATAGAACTCTCAACCTTTCTTTAGTGCATGATAAGGACAAACTCATGAAATTAAGTCACAACAAGAGGCCCATGGGCCTTAACGGTCACCTGAGTTAGAATATATAATGAAACAAATAATAAAACAAATTAAAGACATATAAACACTATATGCTGGGCCTTGAAGTTGGTCAGTGATTTATAAATTTGACCTTTTTAGACTATGAAGAGTATTTGCTTCCATCAAACCTGTGAACTTAGAGGTATTTTTTTTAAATTTTAATCAATTTGACCCTGTTTGGTCCTGCCCCTCTGGTCCCCCAGGGGGTCATCGAGGACGGATATGGATGTTAAAATGCTATATCTTAGGCTAATAATTCTAATCAAGTTTGACTAATTTCCTACGAAAATTGGGCAAATAATGTTCACAAATATGTTTTTCCTTATAAACTAAAGTAAACTTGACCCCTCCCCAGGGGGTAACGTAAGACCCCAAGGTCATATAATTCACAGTTTTTATAAAACACCTGAAGACCTTTCCATCTATAATTATTTGATTCTACTACAGTGGAACCTCCCGAAACCGATCATGATCTGTGCATATAATTTCGGTCGGTTTAGAGAGGGTTCGGTTTGGAGAAGTGAACCGAATACCGATCATTACGATCCGAATTTAATCGATCGGAAGTCGTTTTTACACTAGTGTACCGCATGTATGGCTAGTGTTCGTTAAAACCGACCGATATTAATTGTTAATGTAAATGTTACCACAAAAGAGAGAATCATACGTTTAAAAGGAATGGATTACAACAATCTTGACTTTGTTACCGCTTATAAACGTAGTTTAGTTAGTTAGTTGCGTGAATGTTCTTGGGGATGTTCTCGTCTGCACTAACCTACAGTTTACATACGGCCGATCGCTTCCGGTTACGTCAAGAATCAAATTATATGGTCTAAGTACACGATGATCAGTCGATGCCGGTCATTATATGACATAGTCGTTTTCTAAAACAATACATGGCTTCGGCTTCTTCATACAGATAATTTACGTTATCCGACGACTACATAAGTAAATAAAAAACCCGTGTGATTTGAATACGAAACTTTCTCTTTATTACTAGCTCTGCTTGTTTTCCCACAGTAAACAAACCGCGTGCACGTGGTAGACCTTCGTTAAATATCTAAACAATAGACATTATTAAATAATTACACCCCCATCTCGGGTATAATTACCATGTACCTATAACCTTCACATCTGTATACATGCCCCAGGACATGGCATGCGACAACTATGGTACAGGTACGTGTGTATTTCACGGTCGGTTGATCAGACCTCAATGCAATCTATCGGTGTCGCTCAGGTAAGGCCGGTTTTCAGAAGTGTATTTTAGTTACATTTGACTATTTCGATCTCGAAATCGGTCCGGTATTCGGAATTGGGAGGGATCGGTTTTGGGAAGTTTTATATACCATTAATAAAGAAGAATTAATTCCGTACATGACATCCATGTTCGGTTTCTAGAGGTGATCGGTTTTGAGAAGGTTTGGTTTTGGGAAGTTCCACTGTATATCCAGAATTTTAGAAGATTTTTGAAGTTTTAGCCTATTTGACCCTTTTTTGCCCCGCCCCTCTACCCCCAGGGGGTCGGCCAGGACCAATGTGGATATGATATTAAAATGCTATCTCAGGCTAATAATTCTAACCAAGTTTGACTCATTTCCTATGAAAATTCAGCAAAAAATGCTCATTAATGTGTTTTTCCTATATAAACTATAGTAAACTTGACCCCCTCCCCAAGGGGAAACAGGAGATCCCAGGGTCATATAATTTACAATTTTTATAAACAAACTTTAAGACCTTTTTATCTATAAAGTGTATTTGATTATACCATTTCCAGAATTTAAAAAGAATATTTTTGAAGTTTTAGCCTATTTGACCTTTTTTGGCCCCGCCCCTCTGCCCCCAGGGGGTCGGCCAGGACCAATATGGATATGATATTAAAATGCTATCTCAGCCTAATAATTCTAACCAAGTTTGACTCGTTTCAAATGAAAATTGAGCAAAAAATGCTCATAAATGTGTTTTCCCTATATAAACTATAGTAAACTTGACCCCCTCCCCAGGGGGAAATGTGAGACCCCAGGGTCATATAATTCACAATTTTTGTAAAGGACCTTAAGACCTTTCTATTTATGAAAAGTATTTGTTTCTACCATTTCCAGAATTTCAGAAGAAGATTTTTGAAGTTTTAGCCTATTTGACCCTTTTTTAGCCCCGCCCCTCTGCCCCCAGGGGGTCGGCCAGAACCAATGTGGATATGATATTAAAATGCTATCTCAGGCTAATAATTCTAACCAAGTTTGACTCGTTTCCAATGAAAATTGAGCAAAAAATGCTCATAAATGTGTTTTCCCTATATAAACTATAGTAAACTTGACCCCCTCCCCAGGGGGAAACGTGAGACCCCAGGGTCATATAATTCACAATTTTTGTAAAGGACCTTAAGACCTTTCTATTTATGAAAAGTATTTGATTCTACCATTTCCAGAATTTCAGAAGAAGATTTTTGAAGTTTTAGCCTATTTGACCCCTTTTGACCCCGCCCCTAAGGCCCCTGGGGGTCAGTCATAGAAAATTTGTTAATAGGATTAAATGGCCATCTCATACTGATAATTCTGACAACATTTGACTCATTTCCTATTACAAATGACCAAATAATGCGCAAAAAAGAGTTTTCTCAATATAAAATATAGTAAACTTAACCCCCTCCCCAGGGGGAAACTAGAGACCCCAGGGTCATATAATTCACAATTTTTGTAAAGGACCTTAAGACCTTTCTATCTATGAAGAGTATTTGATTCTACCACATCTGTGAGTAGAGAAGAAGATTTTTGAAATTTTACTCAATTTTACCCCTTTTGGCCCCTCCCACAGCCCCCTGGGGGGTGGGGACCATATAATTCACAATTTTGATTGGCCTTATGCCTTAGAAGGTTTGTGCAAAATTTCATTGAAATTGCTTCAGCAGTTTTGGAGAAGAAGTCGAAAATGTAAATTGTTTACGGACATACGACGCACGACGCACGACGGACGACGCACGACGGACGACGGACGACGACGGACAAAAGGCGATTAGAATAGGTCACTTGAGACTTCGTCTCAGGTGACCTAACAATAAAGCTTAGATGCTGTAAAAATAAGTTGGTAGAAAGTTACTACATATAATGGCTCCATAATCTTACAACTCAACATACCGTATTCCACTCAATAAACACCCATGTCCCTAGAAGCTCCCCCTCTCAATTTCAATTGCCCGGTCATAAATAAAGACCAAAACTGTACAGGTTTGCAATAATTTTGTCTTATTAAGCACCTTTCATTTTTTTTTAATTTTTTTTTAATGCCCTAGGTGCTTATTGGGTTGAATACGGTAATGGACTTTTCAGATTTACAGTTAATGGTGATAGACAGCTGATCACACAATGAACCTCACCGTATCACAACAACAGTTGATGTCACAGACATAGAAGGTCAGGTCACAAGGACACGGAGCCACGTCTACGTAGGCCGGATTCTGGTACTTCCTCTCATCATTAACAGCTGCTTTAGCTGAAACACAATGTTAAATTCACACTTTGTATATACAGTGTACATTCTGTTGTATGATATGAGAGTGTTTGAGTATTTTTTTCATTGCTTAAAATTAACATTATCAACCATAAATCATGAATGAGACTTTTGGAACTATTTGGGACCATGAGACAAAAGTTTTTTAAAATTATGAAAAATGAAACACCAAAAACAAAGACATTCATTTAGCTTTACTTGCAAGTTGCCCTCACTCTAATTGGGTCTAGTGTTGGGCATGAGATCGACGATAACCTATTGCCAGCTGCTTTGCTCCATTGAGCGTGTTAGGTTGACCTACTTACCAGTTGCTTTGCTCCAGTCAAGTGTGACATTGGGTGTGAGGTTGACCTCCACTAACACAGCATCAGGAGTAAGGTCAAGGCCACTGGTAGAGCAGCAGGTCACGACCACATACTCTGTGACAGGGACCGTCACACCACTACGCCGTGTCACATTCACCAAGTTAGGACCCTGTGGAAATAATATACAGATACATAAAATCTTCAGCAGTGCTAAATTTCTTCTTATTAGACACAGTTGAACCTTGTTGTCTCAAAATAGTATAACTTAAAGACCTCATTTAATTTGAAGTATTATGTTGGGCTTGACTAAGATGAAGTTTAGGATACAAATTGTCATTTACAGTAGATTTAACTTGAACAAGGTGTTATAATTAATTTTCTCTTTGTTTCTGGCTTTCTGATTGGCCTATTCATTTTTTTCATTCCATGATGAAAAAAAATCAGAGAATGGCACGGAAACCCTACGTTATCGTGACGTCACAATAGAAACATTGACGTTGCGGATTGATTTGGAAAAAAAATAATCCCTTGGAAAAAATCAATGGAATCGTACGTGTAAACGTATTTAATTTTATAAAGTAGCCTGGAAAATTAATTATAAGCATTGAAGTCACTATTTTTTGATTTCATTGGGTTATGAAATAAATTTTGTTTGCAAACTTTTGAGAGAATCCGCTACGCGGATTCACACAGTTTGCAAACAAAATTTCTTTCATACCCCCAATGAAATTAAGAAATAGTGACTTCAATGCTTAAATGAATTACACAAAGAAATAATAATGATAAGAATGTCAAGTAATGTCAAGTGTATTCTCCTGACAATGTATGACAAATACAATGCTCAGCAATAACATTTTACTCTGATCAAACTCTACCAAACCATTGAAACTAACAAAAATAAAACTAGATCTGTTGCAAAAGTGGACGACTTATACCCCCCCTGCACAAGTGTAGTAATAACTCCATTAATAGGGGACATTACAGAACCCTACCTTCCTTGTGGGTAGGTACTGATTGTGACGTCAAGAGTTTGCTTTTCAAACTTTTCAGAGAGAAAACAATGTGAGTTTCGATCAGTAAGTAATCACAGTCAATATCTATCCATAAGAGAGGTAACTCTGTAAGATGTAAAGACGAGATAGAGCTTACCGTGATAACAGCACCCCATGCTGGACCAACATAGACAGTAGAATCAGTGGTAGCAGTGGCAGGGGTAGCTATAACATAAGACAATCACAGACTTAATTAACACAACAGAGACAGCCGATATGCACTTAACAACAAAAGCATCAATTCTTAAATTTGGCAACCATCTTGGAAGTACTTTTGATGTATGTATGCTCTGAGCATTTTGGATGACACATTTATATTAAGAAAAGCAATCAAACATGGGTCTATTTCAATGACCAACTTTAAAGATAATTCAACCCTCCTATAAGATTGAAGCTGATTGGCCATTGTTAGTACACAGCTTAATATCTGATAATCAATTATCTTCACACTTCAATAGGACTTGATAACATGTAATGCTGAAATTGACAGACAACACCAAACAATATATCTAAACCTACTTATATGAACAAAGACAACATATATTATATACAGATCACAGACTATTTTACAACTAAAGCACCCCAGACTCAACATTACCACAATGACCATGCATGTAATTTTTTATCTGTAACGACTTCCAGTTCGTCCCTGATATTTTGTAATGAACTGTACATGTTCCAGCCTTTGAACTATAACAGTTCAAATGCTTCTTCAGACTTTGGGTGAATGACTTCAGTTTTATGAATTCTGCTTGTCTCGTTTCTACAGATCATAAGAGGCTTTCATTTTGCGATTGTTATCAGAAGTTTAACTTAAATACAACAAAGTGAAAACTTGAACCGAAAATGTTTTAGATCATTTTTCTTTACCATGAATAGGGCATTAAAGTTAACTGTCCAGCTTTCCTTGTAATTTACATGCCCAGTGCATTGTTATAGCCAGTTATTTTAGTGAAAATTATATATTTCGCAATTTCAATAATCATGGAAATGATCATGAAACCAGAAAGCCAAATCACAGTTGTTTTTTTAAATCTAATATTTTCGTATTTTGTTGAAATTTAAAAAAAACACATAGGATCTGTAGAAATAACCAGTTGTAGAGTATTCTATCTCTAATAAAGTTAACACTGTCACTGTAAAACCGAGTAGTAATGAAAGATTTTGGATCACCCACACAGAGGTTTACACATTTCCCCAGGGAGGAAATTGAATCATTAGAACTTCCTTTACAAAACATGTGTTACAAGTACAATCAAACCTGTCTATAAGGACCATCTATTGACCAAATAACGTCTTTATAGTGAAGTGGTCATTATACACAGGTCAAATTGAAAGTGGCCGAATGGGACCCCAGGAAAGTGGTCTTATTATTAATAAGCAGGTGGTTGTTATACAAGTGTGGATGTTAGGGCACATTTAGCTATACCTAACAACAAAGTTAGGTTAAGTATTTTTTCTCAACAATTGATAACATCCTAAAATATTCAAACACATCCTTGGAAACTGAGGAAGTAAATACTATATTGTCTTGTACTCTACCAGGGCATCCAGTTGACCCTTGACTTTTAGCAGTTTCAGAAGTCAAATAACTATTTCTCAGAAATCAGAATCAAAATATATGACAAACAAACATGTACTTTAAACCCGAGAGTCAAATCTGATTTTTGAGAGTCAAAACCCAAGAGTTCTAATGGATGCCCTGCTCTCCTCTAATTGAAGATAAAACAATGGACACAAAAGTATATTCCAGGTTCTGTCAAAAGATCCACATCTATGGTCGGAATTAAGAAGAGACAAATTAATGATTGATATTAAACTCACTCCATACCAACTCCAATATCATGATATAATCGTCCTTTCCTAGTAATATTTTGTTCATGTTAAAATGATGATACTGATTAAGGTGATAAGAGTTAGTTTTTTCGTAATTATTACAAGTTCCCAGAGGTTTTCAGCTGAAAAATAAAAGTGTAACCCTTTTCCATGATCTGTGGACAACATAGATACCCATCACATGTGCAGATAATTTCAGGGTGCTGGTATGTACTATCTAGGGGTGTGAAACTCACCAGATCAAACAAATCCAAAAGTACAGAAGGCAGATGTAAAAAGGACAAACAGATAAATTATCAAATGTACACACCATACAATGATAAAGATGACCACACTGACTACTGAGTACTACAAAATGTACATGTAATATCAAGCTTAAAATTCTAATTTTTCATTCCTTCATATATTGACAGTCATAATTGTGTATAATGGAAACTATTGCTGACATTATTATTTAATTTATCAGATACAAGTTTACTTTCAGCAATGCACAGAAAATTTCATTAGAGCAAAATTATAGAAAAGAAATATGTAAATAAAAGTAAACTATTGATACTAATATTTAATGTATTTTACAAGAATTACAAAACAAGCTATACATGTATAACTTATATAAATCACTATCTATGACCCAGATGAAAGTGCCTGATGGAGTCTTAGAGAAGGACACCATCCGATCACTCAATACTACTATGAACATGCAACCTTATACCTAAAGGTATACACTGAATCATGTATGCCAAGGGGTTCTAACTCTTTATACAGAATGAAATAATATTCCTCCTCCCCCCTCCGATCCTCGATACTCCATAAACTGTCATTGTATCCACCTCTGGACTATGTCATTGCAAACCTGAATACAATTCAGGAGAAACAAACTGACCAATCACAGGCCTACAGGGACTTCCTTTCATCATTACAGAGAGTGATACCCAGCTTCAAAGCCATACAGTGTATCATTTTTTGATTTCTTTGATGTACAACACAGGACCAAACTACTTGTGTCTTATCTCTTGGTGCACACAGAGCCTTCAGTGTTGCCATGACATAACAGGGGTGGATATTACAACAGTGATAGTAACCCCTGGAGTATCAAGGATGTTGTCCCCCTGTCCATACTTGTGGAAGTAGTAGTAGTAATTGAAGAAGCTGTTGGACAGTTGGCGGGTCTGTTGGCTGGGTCCAAGGCCAGTGTAGCCTCCTGTGTATTGTTGAATGTGGTGGCTGTACAACCAAGCGGGGGAGATCCTGAATCAGGAGCAGACTCCAGCACCAACAACAACTGTGTAACATAAAATACGACATTTTACTACATGATTTAACTCATATTTTGGTGAATTCACATGCGTTATATTTTTACATGCCACTGTTATAGTTTCATATGACTGAGCTAGCTGAGCGATTTTCTTTGGTTGTGTAATGTTTGGCATCCATTGTGATGTTATGACAGAAACAATGAGATAAAGTCAGGATTTGAGGACATCTTGACAAATGGCTGCCACTACAGGATTATTTTGAAAATCATTTTGAAGTCGAACATTCTTGCATATGTAGGTTGTTGTAGTTATATGTTAAAAAGTATCTTAGATGTATTCATTTCATAAGCACTTATAAAGAAACTAGAAGATTTAATTCTTACTTTCCTTGGCTCACTAGAATAGAATCTAGTTTCATGAATTAAAGCTGAACACTCATTTAAGAATCCTATATCTATTGAAGGCATATATGCATATCTGCACAACACAGACATTATTAGCTTGGTTGTGAAAGCAGTGGAAACACTGCTCTTGTACATTGATCAGATACAGATAATGTATAATATGTATTATTAAGTAACTAAATTCAATTAACAGAATAAAGTGGCACTATTCAACCAACTTTTTAACAACTTTTTTTTACAGAAAACCGAAAAAACATTAAAAAATTCAATTTCTGATGAAATAGGAATAAAGTATCTATAAACAGTTCTTGTCTATCAAACAAGTTAGTATGATTGTTATAATCTGTCACTGATGATTTATCCCAGAAACACTGAATTAGAAACCTTCTCTTGCACGCTATATATTCACTTACCACCACATTCTGACACATCTTAACATGACCACCATTGTGGATGACATAAACTACCTACTAAGTGGTACTACTTACATTAAAGGAAGTTGAAATGGATTCCAGATACCGTGGTGATATCCTCAACAGAGGTTCATTGACTGAGAACGTAACAGGATCTCCTGAAAGTAAATCATCCAACACAATGTAGAACAAACACAATGTAGAAGGTCATCTGAATAATGTTTTTTAGATCTGTACAGGAACTTACTTGTAGCTAGTTCCGCAAATATAAACTGCTTCAAATAGTAGTTTATTTCTGATCATTATGCTTGATACAATGATGTAACAAACTTTGACAGTTCATGAGAATAGTATAAAAACATTTTTAAATCACAAATTTTTTTTCAAAAGCAAAATTTCAACAGTTTTCTCTTTTGTTCAACTAAAATAGAATTCAAAGCTGACTGAGAAATGGTCTTCTATTTTTTGATAAGACATTCTTTTCAAATTGTTATCGTTCCTGTTTGGTCTCTTGGCTGGACTATCCTTTAATATCTATGATTTCAAATCTATTCCTCAGAGATCTCCTTTTGATCCTTGAGCCAGATGTTAGGTGTTTACCTGAAGAATTAGCCGTTAGATATTGCGTGCCTGTCCTTGACTGACCGGTACATCTGACTGTAATAGGTGTGCCGGGGCTATTGAGTGTGTAATTTACCTGTAAAGGAAATATTGTACATTATAGGTTGCCTGATATCAATAATAAAATATTTCTGTATATACCACTAGTATCACCTGGAGTACTTTTTATTTGCTATATATGCCAGGCAGGGGCGCTATTGTGACGTCATGACATCAATAAAATAAACAATGACATGACGTCAGGATTCATAGTTTTATAAAACCTGTCTTGAAGTTTTTTAATCTGTGCTCACCAAGTTTTGCAAAAGGTCATAGGACATGAACACTCATTTAAGAAACACGATTACTCTGAATATTGACATGCAAAATATTGTAGTTATTTGGATCAGACTATCTTCAGTTTCCAACAAAGAAAGTCATTCAAACCATTATTACTAATATCAATTTATCATTAATTCCTATTTTAAGCTAATGTAAATGTACTATAAATCTACTTTGAAATATTCCAATCTACCATTGAGTACTTACCGTGGTCCTGTTATTATTGGCAGTAACTAATATGGGTGTAAAGTTCAGTATTGTTGTACCACTCCCTTGTTAAAATCAAAATGAATTTTAGTTTAATTATAATTGACTATTCCAAAACATAATGATGTTTAAAATTTAAATAGATTAATTTGGTTGAATTTGTTTAATATCACTTTCATTTTGTTTAATCTCAAATAGAGCAAAATCTTGTTCATTTGAGACGGATGGACTATAGTAACACATCCAGTGGATTATATAGTGAAAATTGTTGTGATTAAAAAATCATTTGTAAAAGGTTTTGAATTTATATGAGTTTGACTGAAGAAAGTTTGACTGTATCACTTATCATTAACTTTAGAGTAAACAATGCTCTTACCTGGTTGTGCTGCACAGGTAACATCTACAGGAGCTGAGGTGGGCTCACTAATGTAACAGATAAAATCAAGGTTGTCATATTGGTGACAAACGAAAATTAGACAAATAAAGCTTGAAAATACCTCCCTTGATCGAGTGTTTATACATCTTCCTTTAGGGATTATAGTCTCCCTTGAGAGATTATTGTCTCCCTTGTGGATTATTATCTCCCTTTAGGGATTATCGTCTCCCTTGAGAGATTATTGTCTTCCTTGTGAATTATTATCTCCCTTTAGGGATTATAGTCTCCCTTGAGAAATTATTGTCTCCCTTGTGGATTATTATCTAACTTGAGGGATTATCGTCTCCTTTTAGGTTTATTATCTCTATTGAGGGTTATTATGCTGTAAGATTTCAATCACCCATTATTTAAACTTTCTATTCAGTGAAAAAAAACCACAGTAAACAATCCCAGTCATACTTGCTATGTTCCATCAAATCATATATCATATACAATCTGACTAAAAACTTCTAGATTTTCATCAAAATGATTATGATGCCATCCTTCAAAGCTTTAAAAGTAATAAAATAATAAAAAATTTTGGCCATGTTTTAATTTTTATTAACAACATTTGTCAAAATACCTGCCCTTGCTATGCATATATAGGTAACCTACCTGAATCCTACTTGAAATGTTTGTGATGCTGAGGAGTTCTGTACTATCACATCTCCGTTGGTACAGATACTGACAACAGGTGAGGTCACAATTGTAAATGAGCTGAAATATAAACAGACACTTGACCTCAAGATCTCTTTTTGTATATATGTATGTATAGTTAATTAATTTCTCTTTCCTTATACAAACTTTGATATTATCTACACAAAATATGTATTTTATCATTTTAGAGTACAGTACACATAATATAATCTTAATCATATAATATAAGACATGAAAATCATCGAAGTGTTGTGTTTTTTTTATTTCTGAATCACTACATTTAACATAAGGTTCTTGGGTAAATACTTTCTTTAGTGATTTGGAGCTGTCAGATTATTTCATTAGCAGAAATACTGCTTAGTGCACAGTGCTATGAATGATGCATAGATAAGTTGTGTTGCTTTTATATTTTTTGTTTATAATTTAACAACCACAATCATAACAAATAATTCTCCAAAACCATAAGATATTTTACCAATAAGTAAAAAGACAAGTTCTCAAATTCAGTTGCCTTTTACAGTTATACATTTAAGGCATCAGACACGATTCCTATGTCCTACTTACTGAGTAGTATATAGGCAATTTATAAAAAGGACTTACACCGGTGGACTGATGGATGCAGCTCTAGTAAACTGGCCACCACTGTTCGACACACCAAAGCACCGGACATCCAAGGTTCGGCCAGCAATAGGAGTACTGAATAAAAACAAACACATAAAATTATAAAGATATCAAAATCCCTTTACTTACTCATCACATCAACATTGTTTCTTTGTTTAATTTCAATTTTGAGACATTATCTTTATCAAAAATTTACTTCTCAAAGTTATCGCAAAGAATGAACTATTCTTGTAAATTATTCCACGATGAAAAAAAAATCTTCTGTTGATTTCGAAGTCAATTAACATTTTAGTTAAAATTTAAAATCTTACTTAAATAAGATGGTGGTGTTGGTGTTTGTATTGGCGACATTGTTACCAGTAAAGGTTGCTCTACTGTATCCAGCTACAGGGTAACTCAGTTCACAATTCACCTGAACCTGTACAAGTAGACACATTCCAAATACTTTGCATTACCGATATATACATGGATCAAATTTAAGAAGCTGTTTTTAAGAAACTTAATTGTATCCCACTTGGTTTATGATTATCTGACTCATGTTTCAAACATATGTTTGAAGGATCAATTACTATTGAGTGAACTATCATTAATGTTACTTCTTTTACTAGAACTTTTAATATTTCAATTACTATACATCTGTTTCAAATATGTTCAGAAAAAATATCAAATGAATGTTCTTAAAACAGTGTAGTACGTATATATACAGCATTAATCAATTATTCTGAATCCATATTTGGAGATAATTTAAGATATTAATATAGCATATACACTCAATCTGTATGAATTACTATCACACGAAGAAACAAAAACAAAAGTCTGCAAATCATCAAACTCAGGTTAAAAGATTAAGAAACATGGTATCATTTTTCTATTTATATAAATATTCTTCTGGATTGAACACTTTATCAAATCATAATTGAATGTGTAACTGTCGATTTGTAACAAATGTATATACTTGACAACTTACATTAGGAATGCTTTCTACCACAGCAGGATCTGTGGCATTTATTATACGTAAATATACAGGAACTGTATATTTTGCAGGATTATCATTAAGTGAGAACCGGAGCACAGGTACAGCGGAGCTTCCAGCATAGCCAATAAACACTCTTCCTGTTTAAAAATACAACAAAAATTATTATTGAAATTGTAACTTGTTTATCTTCTTTTCATTTCCAGTAATTATAACTGCAAAATGTTAATAAAGACAGCAATTGTGTTGTTAAAAGACAAAGCTGAATTTGTTTCCTAAATTATATGTAAGGATTTGTTTTAGTACCTGCTGAAAATGGGGAAGAGGCAAGATAGTGACCGGTTACAAGTTTCGGTTAAATACTACTACAACAAACAAGTTCGGACATGATGTCTTTGATCAATCTACCTGTATGTGCCATTGTTTTTAAATTTTCAACAAGCGATTGTCAAAACAACTTCAAATATTCGATTTGCCTTTAACACTCAAACGAGACCTGATTTATGTTTAAGTCATTATTATCTCAAAACAGATATCAATCAAGTTCGAATCCAGTGTTGTTCTGACGATTACAGATGGCCCTTGGTGCAAGAGTTTTTACTGTTTGTAGATAAATCTCAATGTTTACCTTGTCCCTGTACTGTGTGGAGTCCACAAAATAATGCAAATATATAAAACAACAACATCGCTAATTGGAACGTCACGCTAGAAGGCCTCTTTGAAGCAATTTACACCAGGCACACTCATATTTCTATCAAATTTTCCGCCATTGCGATGCTATTCCATCTCCTAGTTATTTTTGACAAGACGAATTCTATTGGTTCGAGGCAACCCTCTTAGCCAATCATATATATCGTTCTTTCTCTCGACGGCAATAGGATGAGGAAGGGAAATAACTCTATCTACACACGTGCTGAGAGAGGTCATGATGAAGACTAGTTAGTTTTAAAAGCAGATTTTTCAAACTGTTTGACCCACCAAATTAGCGACAATGGTGGAAGTTTTGAAAACAACATTTGAAGATTATTTTCCACTTATCGAACGCAGCATAAAACATGCTGATTTTGTTGGTAAGCGTCCGATTAAGCATTTATGCAATATTTTAATCTTACCAAACAAAAGTTGTTTTTTTTTTAATTAAATTAATTGAATTTGTAGAGCATGATGAAATACTGTGCTTGTAAAATGTATATGCATATATAAGGAAAAAAGAACGTGATTAAATATCTGATTAATAAACTGTTACACCAAACTATGAACCGAGAATATAAACATTTTTCTCAACAAATTTAATTTGTCATGTACATATTATTACCATAGGTATAACAAACAATTTCCAAGGAATGAAACACACTGTATATAATCAATATTGTGAAACATATTCTTGATACATAATCAATGTTATTCCACAGGAGCTTGACGTTTTGTCAATAATAAGAGCGCAGCTCTCTGCGCGGCCGAAGGCCGCGTAGAGCGAAGCTCTACTAACCATAACATGTGTGTGAACATATAGATTCCAATACATTCCAGTACCCCTTGGACTTTGAAATTGTGTCCCGCGGGAAAAGTCTCGCGCCTCCATGTAGGCAGCCATGTTTTAATTCTCGATATCAACACGACGAGATTTGAAATTTCTGTACTAGACTAAATGTGTTATCAGTATACGCTTTAAAATCACTGTAAGTAGTTTTAATTTACATATATACAAGAACAACGCAAGAAATATTCAGGTCCAATATACACTATGTATGTTCTCAAGCGCACGGCACCGTCAGCAGTGACGTCACAAAACCTGACGCCAAAGATGACGGCACATTACAGATTCGCGCATATTTTTATAGCATGGCATGTTGCCAAGTTTTCTCTGCATCTGATAAAAACTATTGAAGTATATTGAACTATTCCATTTGGATTATTTTGAATTATTTCTACCTATCGATATTATGTGCATGTCAGTGAAATATTTTATTGTTAATCTCGTAGAAAATTAAAGACAATGTAAAGTTATGATGTTATAATCGTTTACATGTAGCTGCGCTCTTCTGAGGCTTTGCCTTAAATTCATATTATATAGCATAAATAGATGTAAAAAAAAATCCCTATATACTATATAAGAACACTATTTATGCTACATATTATTGACAGAACATCAAGCTCCTATGGTTTTTCATTAATTTGTAGTAAGTGTTCTTGTAATGTATTCAAAGGTACAGTATTTGAAATTCTGACTAAAATATATTATAGAAAATAATCATATTAGCATACATGAGTCAATGACATTACATGTACTGCTAATTTTTCTAAGAAACATTATTATTTTCCCTCCTCCTCTTTTATATTGTGCAGCAAAGGTAAAAACTACTGTATCCGCAATGATATAGCATTAAAAACATGAAAAAGTGTCTGGTTGAGATGAGGATATTGATTCTATATGTTTCCTTTGTCAGCAATTGATACAGAGTTCACTGGACTGGAAAGGGGTCCAAAGGAAAGAACAAGGTAAGCCATATTTGAGTGAAAAGTTATAGAGCTGAATAAATAGATATATTACTGCATACCAATTATCTGTGTGGTATCGGTAATTATATAAATAGAAACTGATACCTGCAATGTCTCCATTTTGTCTCTGAATGGTTATGTCACTCTCTGCCAAATTCACCATCCAAACCACTTGTGTTTGGAAAACATTTTGTGAATTTTATTTTTCATAATTACTAAGTTCACCAAACTAATCATGTTTCACCTAAATGCATTATTATAATGCAATTTATCAAAAACAAAGAATGTTTATTGATCTCTGTTCGCAGCCTGTTTGATACAACAGAGGACAGATACCAAAAACTGAAGAGTTCCATGTCTGAGTTCACAATAACACAAATAGGTTTGTGTACAAACACTTTTATGTACAAACACTTCATATTGTAAAGTCTATTTTATTTACAGCTACATGTACATGTTGACAATCAAAATACCTTGTAAAACAATTTCAAAACCAAAATAGTTTGATGTAATAAATATAAGATGTACACTGCATGTACCTCATATATTTCTGTGTCTGACACAATTTTATTTGTATTATTGAAATAAAAACCTTTTCTTAGATTTCATTAAGTCCTGTTTCTACATGTTACTAGTTTACTATGTGTACCGTAGAATGATTTCTACATTTCGTATATGTATTATAAAAATGCTTTTGACAAACTGTTTATTACTTGATTTATTTGTTTGTTGTGTTCAGGGTTATCTGCATACAAAAGGAGAGACAAGAATAGGTAAATATTGGTCAGACATGTCATAATGTTGAAACCCTTCAAATAATTAGATAAAGTAATGTTCTAGTTCCTCTAAACATGTATGATTTTGTCTTAATGATTAAATGACAATAATTATTCTCTTTGTGAGACAATTAAAGATCTCAATAAAACTTTGTATTTGCTTTTTGATTAACTTGCACTTTGAAAACAAGCAAGATATCTTAATAC
Source organism: Argopecten irradians (assembly GCF_041381155.1). NCBI lineage: Eukaryota > Metazoa > Mollusca > Bivalvia > Pectinida > Pectinidae > Argopecten > Argopecten irradians. The sequence goes on along the minus strand of NC_091142.1, from coordinate 28,551,600 downwards.
AATCTTAATTGTAATGTTAATATGAAAACTGCTGCTGTTAGAAATTTTACTATTTTTCTATTCTGACAGTTACATCGCCACAACCTTTAATTTTTACCTCTACCCACCTACCTTTGGGCCTGTTGATGCTAGATTTCTGGTTCAGGTAAATGTTTTAATTAAAGAAAAGAAAATGAGATTATCAGCTCTGAAATTGTAATATAAATTTAACCAATTATTAAACAAAGCAAATGTGATTTGGAATGAGTGTAAAAATAAAAAAAAGATAAAAATTTGTATGAAATGAGCACAGATTCTAAAATGTATTTTATGCAAATACTTAACATTTAGACAATTTTAAAAGTTTTTATATATTTTAAAGTAATCAATGGAAATAATATATTTGTTCTTCCATCCTGACATGAATTTATAAGAAATTGGCATTCATGTTAGATTATCTATATAAAATTTTAAAAGTTTGTATATATTTTGAAAGTAATCAATGGAAATAATATATTTGTTCTTCCATTCTGACATGAATTTATAAGAAATTGGCATTCATGTTAGATCATCTTTAGAAAAACAAATTTCTGTTGAATAATTTGGGAATCTAGACATAAGTTTACTTTTTTCTCCTTTCTTTAGTCTAAATATATACCTACTCAACTAGACAGAGAGGTTATACAGGTATTTATATATAATGGTACCTTATTTTTAGGCCTCCAGTTTTCAATTCCTCTGCAAGTATGATTTTGACTTCAATAAGGTTTGTATTGTTGTTTACTATGGTAGATATTAATTCAAAACAACACAGATATGATTCAAATTTCTTTAAAAATAACATGTAGTTTATATATTTGATATATATAACAGTAAAGTATTTAATAGATCCAAACATATTTTATGGTATATAGATATACTACATTGTACTATATATAGTAGTGGGGCAGCAGTAATTAAAACCTGTATAATCCGGAACCTGTCTATACTGACCAAATAGTTTGATGCTAGTGACATGTGATGTAGACAAGTTACACTAAATTGGCTGCATAGACCTGCCAGTACTTTGATTTAAGTTGGAGTTTGAGTTCCTCAGAATAGGCATACACTAAAGTATACAGTTTTATTTCTACAGTTTGTATATGATGGGATCCCATACCTCAACCAACCACAGACAAAAGCAGTTGAAAAATATCTTCACTCCAAGGCCATGTTTAAAGGGAAGGAAAGGTAAGGCCAAATAAAATATTTTATTTTATATGTTTTCATTTATAACATCATTACCTCAACGACCGTAAAACCAGTGATGTCATCAGTGTTTCCAGTAACATCATCTCAACCAACTGTAAACAAAGGCAGTGGAGAAATATCTTCTCTCCAAGACCATGTTTAAAGTTAAGGAAAGGTAAGGCCAAATAAAATATTTTATTTTATGTGTTTTCATTTATAACATCATTACCACAACAACCGTAAAACCAGTGATGTCATCGGTGTTTGTGCTCCAGGAGTACAGTACCGAGTAAAACAAATGATGTCAGCAGTGTTTGTGCTCAAGGTGTTCTGTAAAACCATAAAACCATGATGTCATCAGTATTTGTGCTTCAGGTGTAAGTAAAACAAGTGATGTCATCAGTTGATATTATTTCAGGTCCAATGATGTAGATGAAGAAGTGCTCCAAGCATTGTGCTCAAGGGTAGCTGAATGGCTGGTAAAATCAGAAGGCGACCCAAGTGCGATGTTGGAGGTGGCTGATGAGGAAATCCCTGGTAATACACATGGAGTCATTTTGTCATCGCTAACTTTACTAGCTTGTAGTATTGTATAATAAGCTAAAAACTACAAATGACCATCCGTTAAATTGGAAAAGGATGACTTATCATAATCGGTGAAGATGGTCACACAATTAATCTATTATAATAATTTTGAATCGATAAATGGATAAGTTTAGGTTCATCTAGATATTAATCAACACAGGGGTTTCGTGACCCCAACAAAACGTGGGTAAAGTACAATTTATCATCAATTAGTCTCACCTTCCGGTGATTATGACATCACAAAACTCATGTCAAATGATGACGTCATAATCACCGGATGGTGGGACTAATCGGTGGTAAATTGTACTTAACCCACGTCCTTTTGGGATCTTAAAACCCCTCTATTCTTGCTCACAACTAGTTAGCAATTCTTTAAATGCTTGTGTATTTGCATAATTATACTAATTTTCTTAAAAATTGGACAGAAGATGCGAAGCTACTTATGGAACGAATTTAAAATAGATAAAAAAAAAGACTTTTTATACTGTGGTAGCTAGTACTTAAATCTTATTGTCTATTGGTTTGTCTTTCATATGTATGATTCCACTTTTTGTTTTAATAGAGCTTTGCCATATGAAATCCTTTATACTGCGGTCAGAGCTGAGACACAGATTTAAGAACTTAAGGATCAATATATTGGATAATGAACAAAGGGTAAGATGTAGTACATGTGATATATAATTAGATGAGGAGACACACACCATTATCTAACTGAACAATTTGGAGATCATTATAATTTTGCATATTTACAGGACTTTATTGTGTTGTGGTTGCTAAATTTTATCCAGGAATAGGAGAAATCATTAAAATGATGTTAAAACAAACTACATTTTAATTAAAATCATTAATTTTGAGGGGAAAAAGTTGTTTACCATTGGCTCAACATTTTTGTGTTTTCTAGACGTTACAGATCTCTAGGTTTGCCGAGGAAAATGATAAAGGTGACAGCCTTGCTATAGACACTGAAGAAGATAGGGAAAGGTAACTGATATACATTATCTACATACTGCACTTCTCTCTACACATACTTTCCAGCCATAATAAAAAAGTTATTCAAGTTTTAAGTTTAGTACTAGCCTAATTATATACCTAATGAAAAATTCATTGGGAACAAACAGAATGCTAAAGTCACTCTATCATGTTTTTTTTTTTTTAAGGAATTCATAGTTGATACACAGGCAATATTTCTTCACTTGAAGAGGGGTTTTATTAGTTTAACATCCTATTAACAGCCAGGGTCATTTAAGGACGAGCCAGGTTTGTTGGTGGAGGAAAATCGAAGTACCAAGAGAAAAACCACTGACCATCGGTCAGTACCTGGCAACTGCCCCACGTGGAATTTGAACTCGTGACCCAGAGGTGGAGGGCTTGTGGTAATATGTCGAGACATCTTCATAACTCGGCCACTGCGGCCCCCACACACGTGAAGAAATATTGCCTGTGTATGTATTGTGTTGAAAGAATCTTTCAATACTTTGCATTGATTTCTACAATAATTTTGGTTTTAATTGTTATGATGGGTATGGACAATCATTTAAAGGAAGAAAATACTGGAATTTAGGAATTTAAATAGGCCCAAGTGAGCCGAAATAATCCAGGTTAAGATTTTGGTGTAAGTCCAGAGGTGAGCTTTGCTGTTCTCAAACAGCTCTTGTTTAAAATTTCTAATTTTGATTACCCCCAAAATGTAACAAATTCAAGTACACACAAACTTCACTTAGTTTCCAGTATTCTTAATGACTTGGGTACAATTTCAAATTACTGTTTCAGAGCTATTAAAAATTCTCAGACAATTCTTTACCTTTATTCTTGTGATACTGTTTTTTCAGATTACTGGAAAATTTGAAAGGATTTACAAGAGTGTTTACTCTTTTAAAAGGAGGTGTTGTATGTATCTTTTTATAATGATAATAATTCATATTATAATTTACATTTCATTCTGTGATAAATCCATAATATGATTACATTTAGTAGTATCCATCCTAATAGATTTTGTAAATACTTTCCTGAGCTTAATTGATAGAACTTTAAAATTGTCACTTGGTAGTTGTGTGTTGTAGTGGTAAAGCCTGGTCATGTAGCTGGCTGGATTTTGATTCCTGGCACAGACAAGAAAAGTGGCATTCTGGTTTCTCCCATTCTAAGACCTTTCATGCACTTACATCCAGGCCTTCAAAAGAGATTTGTATGACTTGCTTTGCAGTCAATTTAAAAAAGTTTTTACTTTATACATGAAGTATTACTTGTGACTAGCATACATTGTTACGGATTCTGAGAAATTCTTGATATTGTTTTACTTTCGACTATTATTACTAATTATCTTATTATATTCTCCTTTTACAGCCTATCATTGGACATAACATGCTGCTGGACCTGTTACTGATACATGACAAGTTTTATAAACCATTACCAGGTATTTATGAGTTTTTTAGTATTATACAAATAATTAAGGGAACTGTACTTATCAAATTATCATCAAACAAACCATTAATAAAGCCAAACTTCATAAGAGAAGATTTACCCAACAGAACAAAAAAAAGTTGAGGTTTTATCTTCTTCTCATAGCAGCTATTGGTCAGCGAACAATTCTGGCCAAGTACCCATTTTTGCCATCGCATGAGAAACGTCTATTTTTATGATTACACAAATTTTTAAGCAATATTTTGTGGAAAACTGCATGGTAGCATCTTCTATCCGAAGATGAGTTTATTCATGAACATTCGTGTATAACACGTACAAATTTTCATGTGCGATTAAAGTTCGTGTATTTTGTGGGCAGTTAGAATTCAGGAAAATTACTAACCGTGAAATTGTTATGAGTACATGTAAGGAAGAACCATTTCAATCTAAATCATGAAATTAAATCAATGTTATTAGGCAGAAAAATTTGAAAAATAAGTTGGTTTACACAATCTCATAGTATTAAACAAAGTAATCATGTTTTATGTTGAATTTACAAATACTATACAGAATCGATCTGTTGTAGTAAGAAAATCATGGAGCTTCTTACCAGGATAGTGAATGATAGGTATACATTTGTACAAGCCATCCCAACCCGCTCCTTTTACAATATTACAGTTGTTAATCTTTTCAGAGACCTGTGAAGAATTCAAGAAAAACATCAATAAGATTTTCCCGTGTGTTTTTGATACCAAACACATTTGTAACACAACACGACAAGTAAGTAAACCATTGATAAACCATTATAAATTTCCTCTTTTAGCTCAGATTGAAGACATAGTATTCACAGCTATTCCATCGCTAATAGATTTTAATTTTTTAAAATTTTCTATAAACTGTAAGACAATTTTATTTTCTACCCCATCCTAGATTTTAATTTTCTGAAATTTTCTGCCCAAGTTTAAAAAGGTGATATGTCTTTCAATGGCAGATTATTAAGGACACATGATGGCACCATTGCAATCATTTCAATTGTGTAACAGAGACAATTCTTATCATTTCACAAATGCAGCTGGAGCCAAACTAGTGTTCTGCCCCTTTCAGCAAGGCTATGATGGGTTTAGTACATCACCTTCAAGTTGAAAAATATATATTTTATATGTAAGCCTCTTTCATTTCTTGCATCATTTTACCAAGATGATTACAAGTATACAACCGTTGACAAAATAAATGATGCAATACCTCGGTATGTTGTGGGACAGATATTATCAACTGGTCGAGTGGTTCTGTCAATCGTCTGGAGGGCGGAGTTTACATAGCCTACCCGACGTCAGGCGATAGAACAAGTGGGCGGAGTTTATCTGACGATGTTGTAGAGTTTGATAGGCAATATGGCTGCGCCCGATAAGAAAAACGGGTGTGGAAGATCTTATGCTAACGGGGTACTGACGGATGGTAAACTTCGTCGTGAAATACTTGATCTGTATTATAAAGGATGATCTTTTCTTGATTAGTAAAAAAAAAACTGGTGTGCCAAGAGGAGGTTGTCACAAGATTATAAAGAATGTGACTGCATGGGGGACATGTGACCCCGTCACCTGTTCATCGGAACCCAAGAAAAATTACCAACGAAATCTTACAGTTTATAGAATAGTGAGAAGGTTGAGCAACCTTCAATTAACAGTTATAAAATAATGACCCGTTTATTGGAGAGAAATGTTCATGTGGCGCAAATGGTTCAATCGGCCAGAAGAGACACATAAATTAGCAATGACTGAAAAGTTTTCCAGTCTATCACGGCTGAAATTAAACAGACAGCATGAAAAACTGTGTGACCGCATTTATTGCTAGAGCTATGGACTTGATTCCACAACAATTGCACTTCTTTGAAGAAGCGTCTGTTGTAAAAACTGCAGGTAATAAAAAGTATGGACACACCATGCAGTTCTATGAATACAGTAATACCCGATGAGTTCAGGATGGATCTATCACACGTTGATCACACTTATCTCACGATATATAAACCATGCCCACCAACCAATCAACTTGTGTCTAGCATTATATTGTAACCCAGAAAGCAATAGGTACTGCGCATTTGCTGGTGAGTACGTCACTGTCACTGTCAATGGTTAGGCTGTTTCGACAGTAAAATTTAAACAAGTTTTTTACAAAAGAGGAAATAGTCCCCTCTCCCTCCATCCTCACCACCAACACACATATCACACCCCCCCTCCCCCTCCTAGAGAATTTCAAACCATTAGCATCATATTTTTGACTTGCATAACTGAGATTATCTCCTCCTAGGTCGCAGTTCTCTATCACAACCTTTAGGTTAAGGACTTGTGGTCTATATCTACCATATTGCAATAAACATCTTCTTTTTTAGCTTTTCAGAGAATCAGGCTTGCTAGAAAATTCCTCACTAGGGATGCTGTACCAGGCTCTATCAAGGTAACTATAAGTACCCCAGAAATTCACTGCATCCCCCTCTCCCCCTCCTCCCTCCGATCTTCCTCTCATATATGTATATGCTCTATCTAGAAAGCATATCATTAGGATTCATAGCCACTTGGCCCCATCAGAAGTCATACAGAGATATATTGCTGGTTATATTCGCAGGCCAAATTTTTTGCAATTTGTAACTAAATCTAGAAAATTAAATTCTAGTGATTTGGCTTTAGTGTTTATATAATTCAATTGTTTCTGAATATCAAAATTTTCCAAACAAGGCCATAGCCCATAAAACTGCGAAAATAACTAACTATACAGTATTTCTGGTCTCCATTTAATAGAACCCCAACCCAATGAATTGAGAAAATGAAGTTTATAAATATATTTATACAAGTCATGTGCTGTTATTCTGTATTGTTACTCTCTCTCTTCAGCCCTGCCGGTCAACAGTTTGTCATTGATGCACCATCAGTTGTACATGCCAGCGAAAGTTACAGTAAGTACCAGGGGGGTAATGTATCTTGTTACTCGGGGGTCCTTGGTATGATCTCTAGCAGAGTTTGTCATACAGTGAGAGTATGAGATACTGTTTTGATAAATGTCATCATCCCTACTTCTTGTTTCTTTTATAGCAGTGAAAAGAGCTGTCATTGATCTAAAAATTTTAAGTATTGTACTGATATATAATATGTTGAGAAAAGGATGAAATTTGGAACGGTCGTTTTGTGTATTACATAATCGGTTTAAGAATGAAAACAATGTATGTCACTCGGGAACTCTGTGTATTTCATGTATAATTTTTGTGAAAATTTTTTACAGTTAACATGATCAGGATCCTTACAAAATACATATATTATTGGTATACTGTAAGAAATAATACATAATTCGTTGGCATTTGAAATTCAAATGTTACTAGGTCATAGGTAGGTCATCAAGTACAATTTCGGTCATTGTATCAATTTCAGAAAACAGGAATTGATATCGTATTGGAAGATGAGAAATGTCAATACATCGATATCGTTTGTAACGATGACAGCTCAAGCATTGAATAATGTTGTAACAGTAAAGTTCTGTTTCTATTTAGAGGACAACAGTCGGCCTCATGAAGCTGGATATGATGCGTACATGTCAGGATTTGGTGAGTTACTGTGGTCATTATAGTCGTGAGTTACTGTGGTCATTATTGTCGTGAGTTACTGTGGTCATTATTGTCGTGAGTTACTGTGGTCATTATTGTCGTGAGTTACTGTGGTCATTATTGTCGTGAGTTACTGTGGTCATTATTGTCGTGAGTTACTGTGGTCATTATTGTCGTGAGTTACTGTGGTCATTATTGTCGTGAGTTACTGTGGTCATTATTGTCGTGAGTTACTGTGGTCATTATTGTCGTGAGTTACTGTGGTCATTATTGTCGTGAGTTACTGTGGTCATTATTGTCGTGAGTTACTGTGGTCATTATTGTCGTGAGTTACTGTGGTCATTATTGTCGTGAGTTACTGTGGTCATTATTGTCTGAGTTACTGTGGTCTCATTATTGTCGTGAGTTACTGTGGTCATTATTGTGTGAGTTACTGTGGTCATTATTGTCGTGAGTTACTGTGGTCATTATTGTCGTGTGAGTTACTGTGGTCATTATTGTCGTGAGTTACTGTGGTCATTATTGTCGTGAGTTACTGTGGTCATTATTGTCGTGAGTTACTGTGGTCATTATTGTCGTGAGTTACTGTGGTCAATTATTGTCGTGAGTTACTGTGGTCATTATTGTCGTGAGTTACTGTGGTCATTATTGTCGTGAGTTACTGTGGTCATTATTGTCGTGAGTTACTGTGGTCATTATTGTCGTGAGTTACTGTGGTCATTATTGTCGTGAGTTACTGTGGTCATTATTGTCGTGAGTTACTGTGGTCATTATTGTCGTGAGTTACTGTGGTCATTATTGTCGTGAGTTACTGTGGTCATTATTGTCGTGAGTTACTGTGATCATTATTGTCGTGAGTTACTGTGGTCATTATTGTCGTGAGTTACTGTGGTCGTGAGTGACTGTGGTCATTATTGTCGTGAGTTACTGTGGTCATTATTGTCGTGAGTTACTGTGGTCATTATTGTCGTGAGTTACTGTGGTCATTGGTCAATATTGTCGTGAGTTACTGTGTGTCATTATTGTCGTGAGTTACTGTGGTCATTATTGTCGTGAGTTACTGTGGTCATTATTGTCGTGAGTTACTGTGGTCATTATTGTCGTGAGTTACTGTGGTCATTTATTGTCGTGAGTTAGCTTACTGTGGTCATTATTGTCCGTGAGTTACTGTGGTCATTATTGTCGTGAGTTACTGTGGTCATTATTGTCGTGAGTTACTGTGGTCATTATTGTCGTGAGTTACTGTGGTCATTATTGTCGTGAGTTACTGTGGTCATTATTGTCGTGAGTTACTGTGATCATTATTGTCGTGAGTTACTGTGGTCATTATTGTCGTGAGTTACTGTGGTCATTATTGTCGTGAGTTTACTGTGGTCATTATTGTCGTGAGTTACTGTGGTCATTATTGTCGTGAGTTACTGTGGTCATTAATGTCGTGAGTTACTGTGGTCATTATTGTCGTGAGTTACTGTGGTCATTATTGTCGTGAGTTACTGTGGTCATTATTGTCTTGTTACTGTCATTATTGTCGTGAGTTACTGTGGTCATTATTGTCGTGAGTTACTGTGGTCATTATTGTCGTGAGTTACTGTGGTCATTATTGTCGTGAGTTACTGTGGTCATTATTGTCGTGAGTTTACTGTGGTCATTATTGTCGTGAGTTACTGTGATCATTATTGTCGTGAGTTTACTGTGGTCATTATTGTCGTGAGTTACTGTGGTCATTATTGTGTGAGTTACTGTGGGTCATTTTGTCGTAGTTATTGTCGTGAGTTACTGTGGTCATTATTGTCATTACTGTGTCATTATTGTCGTGAGTTACTGTGGTCATTATTGTCGTGAGTTACTGTGGTCATTATTGTCGTGAGTTACTGTGGTCATTATTGTCGTGAGTTACTGTGGTCATTATTGTCGTGAGTTACTGTGGTCATTATTGTCGTGAGTTACTGTGGTCATTATTGTCGTGAGTTACTGTGGTCATTATTGTCGTGAGTACTGTGGTCATTATTGTCGTGAGTTACTGTGGTCATTATTGTCGTGAGTTACTGTGGTCATTATTGTCGTGAGTTACTGTGGTCATTATTGTCGTGAGTTACTGTGATCATTATTGTCGTGAGTTACTGTGTCATTATTGTTGAGTTACTGTGGTTTATTGTCGTGAGTGGGTCATTATTGTCAGTTACGTGGTCATTATTGTCGTGAGTTACTGTGGTCATTATTGTCGTGAGTTACTGTGGTCATTATTGTCGTGAGTTACTGTGGTCATTATTGTCGTGAGTTACTGTGGTCATTATTGTCGTGAGTTACTGTGGTCATTATTGTCGTGAGTTACTGTGGTCATTATTGTCGTGAGTTACTGTGGTCATTATTGTCGTGAGTTACTGTGGTCATTATTGTCGTGAGTTACTGTGGTCATTATTGTCGTGAGTTACTGTGGTCATTATTGTCGTGAGTATGTGGTCATTATTGTCGTGAGTTACGTCATTATTGTCGTGAGTTACTGTGGTCATTATTGTCGTGAGTTACTGTGGTCATTATTGTCGTGAGTTACTGTGGTCATTATTGTCGTGAGTTACTGTGGTCATTATTGTCGTGAGTTACTGTGGTCATTATTGGTGGTACTTGTCGTGAGTTACTGTGGTCATTATTGTCGTGAGTTACTGTGGTCATTATTGTCGTGAGTTACTGTGATCATTATTGTCGTGAGTTACTGTGGTCATTATTGTCGTGAGTTACTGTGGTCATTTTGTGTGAGTACTCACGTGAGTGTGGTCATTATTGTCGTGAGTTACTGTGGTCATTATTGTCGTGAGTTACTGTGGTCATTATTGTCGTGAGTTACTGTGGTCATTATTGTCGTGAGTTACTGTGGTCATTATTGTCGTGAGTTACTGTGGTCATTATTGTCGTGAGTTACTGTGGTCATTATTGTCGTGAGTTACTGTGGTCATTATTGTCGTGAGTTACTGTGGTCATTATTGTCGTGAGTTACTGTGGTCATTATTGTCGTGAGTTACTGTGGTCATTATTGTCGTGAGTTACTGTGGTCATTATTGTCGTGAGTTACTGTGGTCATTATTGTCGTGAGTTACTGTGATCATTATTGTCGTGAGTTACTGTGGTCATTATTGTCGTGAGTTACTGTGGTCATTATTGTCGTGAGTTACTGTGGTCATTATTGTCGTGAGTTACTGTGGTCATTATTGTCGTGAGTTACTGTGGTCATTATTGTCGTGAGTTACTGTGGTCATTATTGTCGTGAGTTACTGTGGTCATTATTGTCGTGAGTTACTGTGGTCATTATTGTCGTGAGTTACTGTGGTCATTATTGTCGTGAGTTTACTGTGGTCATTATTGTCGTGAGTTACTGTGGTCATTATTGTCGTGATTACTGTGGTCATTATTGTCGTGAGTTACTGTGGTCATTATTGTCGTGAGTTACTGTGGTCATTATTGTCGTGAGTTACTGTGGTCATTATTGTCGTGAGTTACTGTGGTCATTATTGTCGTGAGTTACTGTGGTCATTATTGTCGTGAGTTACTGTGGTCATTATTGTCGTGAGTTACTGTGCATTATGTCGTGGTATTATTGTCGTGAGTTACTGTGGTCATTATTGTCGTGAGTTACTGTGGTCATTATTGTCGTGAGTTACTGTGATCATTATTGTCGTGAGTTACTGTGGTCATTATTGTCGTGAGTTACTGTGGTCATTATTGTCGTGAGTTACTGTGGTCATTATTGTCGTGAGTTACTGTGGTCATTATTGTCGTGAGTTACTGTGGTCATTATTGTCGTGAGTTACTGTGGTCATTATTGTCGTGAGTTACTGTGGTCATTATTGTCGTGAGTGACTGTGGTCATTATTGTCGTGAGTTACTGTGGTCATTATTGTCGTGAGTTACTGTGGTCATTATTGTCGTGAGTTACTGTGGTCATTATTGTCGTGAGTTACTGTGGTCATTATTGTCGTGAGTTACTGTGATCATTATTGTCGTGAGTTACTGTGGTCATTATTGTCGTGAGTTACTGTGGTCATTATTGTCGTGAGTTACTGTGGTCATTATTGTCGTGAGTTACTGTGGTCATTATTGTCGTGAGTTACTGTGGTCATTATTGTCGTGAGTTACTGTGATCATTATTGTCGTGAGTTACTGTGGTCATTATTGTCGTGAGTTACTGTGGTCATTATTGTCGTGAGTTACTGTGGTCATTATTGTCGTGAGTTACTGTGGTCATTATTGTCGTGAGTTACTGTGGTCATTATTGTCGTGAGTTACTGTGGTCATTATTGTCGTGAGTTACTGTGGTCATTATTGTCGTGAGTTACTGTGGTCATTATTGTCGTGAGTTACTGTGATCATTATTGTCGTGAGTTACTGTGGTCATTATTGTCGTGAGTTACTGTGGTCATTATTGTCGTGAGTTACTGTGGTCATTATTGTCGTGAGTTACTGTGGTCATTATTGTCGTGAGTTACTGTGGTCATTATTGTCGTGAGTTACTGTGATCATTATTGTCGTGAGTTAGTGTGATCATTATTGTCGTGAGTTACTGTGATCATTATTGTCGTGAGTTACTGTGGTCATTATTGTCGTGAGTTACTGTGGTCATTATTGTCGTGAGTTACTGTGGTCATTATTGTCGTGAGTTACTGTGGTCATTATTGTCGTGAGTTACTGTGGTCATTATTGTCGTGAGTTACTGTGATCATCATTATTGTCGTGGAGGTTACTGTGGTCATTATTGTCGTGAGTTACTGTGGTCATTATTGTCGTGAGTTACTGTGGTCATTATTGTCGTGAGTTACTGTGTGGTCATTATTGTCGTGAGTTACTGTGATCATTATTGTCGTGAGTTACTGTGGTCATTATTGTCGTGAGTTACTGTTGTCATTATTGTCGTGAGTTAGTGTGTCATTATTGTCGTGAGTTACTGTGTCATTATTGTCGTGAGTTACTGTGGTCATTATTGTCGTGAGTTACTGTGTTCATTATTGTCGTCTAAATACAGTTTTATGCAATTAATAGAAAACTGAGATTAACTTATCTTTTTGGTCGATTGGTGAAGATAAGATCATATGAAGGCCATGTAATATTCAGACAGTTTCTTGCAGGGGTATACATACATTTTTTATTTATCTTTTCAGTGTTCCTGAGATTGTCTCACATTCTGACCTTCTTTAATGTAAAGTAAGTACCTACTGAAGTTACCTTTCATATCGCATTTTATGACTGATCAGACAACAAGATGGCAGACAGGCAGCCAATTTAAAATTTGATAGTTGAAGTTTATTACCACTATTTCTCCAGTTTCTAAGGTTCTATTAAAGAGATCTGCATCAAATTTCATAGTCTTCCTTAAAGCCCTTATATTGTATTTTTGGACCAATCAGAAAACAAGATGGCTGATAGGCAGCCATGTTGGATTTGGATAGATGAAGTTTATTACCACTTTTTTTCAGAAAATACTAAAGGGATTGGTCTCGGAAATATCAACCCTACATCTCTTACGTAAGGGGTATAGTAAGAATATCTGATCTTACAAGTATTTGGGCCTCAAATGTTTCCTTTTTGTTTTTGGTTACAGGTCTACAGAAGTACGACCTTGTCCGTTCAGTCGATACATGGTGGAATTAAAGCCATACAGAAACAAGATCAATATAATCCGAGGCCACCTTAATCACCTGGTAGGTGTGTCCTTATATGGTATTGTCCTTATATGGTATTGTCCTTATATGGTACTGTCAATATATGGAATTTTATATTTGTTATACAATTTTGGTTCTCTGGACATTGTGGTTCTATTTGTGGTGTCATATTTAGGTTAGGTGAGCTTCCCTTGAAGTGACTGATAGCTACCTCTTAAATGCCAAGCAAGACCCCATCACATGTCATCCATTGAGGGCGTAGATTATACCATAACAGCTTATACTGGTGGTTTTTATAGCTGCCCAGAAACCATTACCGCTTTAGACAGAGAGCTATGCAAACTTCAATGTCTAAAAAAAACAAGTTAATGTAAATTCAACGTAAAATGTACAATGGTCTCACCTATAGTTGCAGAGTTCTAGATTGGTTATTTTGTTGTTTTGCTGTGGTATGGTTGTTTTGTGTCTCCTTGCGATAGCAGAAACTACGTTATTGTGCTGCAACACTGTAGATGTCTGCCTGCAAACAGAAAAATAGAGGACAATGGATAGTAATGACAGCTGATATGCTACCATTGTAAGATTTTCATTTGGCAAACATTTTGGATAATAAAATTTAGTCTTTTGTTGTATTACAGTAGTTTATTAAGATCATGTCCCTTTGTTTTAAGTGTTTAGATGGCCCTGACCCGCCGTCCAGTCGTCCTGACTTACTATTTGTCCGATCCAAACATTCATCTTTTGAACTGCATGTGTTACAGGTAACTTTTAATTAAGATGGTTTAATAGGTTATTTACCACTGTAGAATGACAAGATAAAAGGGCCAAACTATGAAGTCATTTTCACGAAAATATTTGCTATCTACAGTAACAAGTTAAATATTGAATTTATGATTTTCCATATTAGGTAATGTATGATATTTCAATGTTTTTTTCATGTTGATAGAAGATATTGAATTAAAGGGACAATTCAGTGAGGCTAATTCTGTTACATAACCACCAAGCAAAATATGACAAAAATGTATTGTTCTACATATCTTATGAAACGTATAATAAGAAATACAGACAAATTCCACGACAATTGTTAAGTATTTTGATTGATAACATTAAAATTATAAATTATTGATCAATACGATTAAGCAGGTATAACATGTATGCTGTACCCATACCCGAGCCAAAGTCACGTTCATAAATCAGATGCAATAAATAACCACTGAGGAGTTGGTGAAATTATATTTAGACAAGAATGTGCACCTTATAACATAAACACACTACTGTGAAAGGGATTTGAGTAGTTCTAGACAAAAACTTCTTTACTACACTGTCAAGGGCGAGGGTTTGGCATACAAGACTTCCGACCACAATGTGTAATGGCGGACAGCAAGCGAGTTTGAACATTTCACATACCTACATTTCACTACAGTAGGCTTTTCTGGAATATCACAGTAAAACCAACTTACCTAATTTCCATTAGAACTGGTCTGTTTCCGATACATATGCAAATTTTAATGTACTCTTAGACTGAATTGTCCCTTTAATACTTACTGTCAAACCTGCTGTAAAGGACACCTCTATATGTAGGGGAAAAATTGTCAAACTCCTTTACTTTATAACTAACCTCTGTATAAAGGAAACCTGTTTATAGAGGAGGATAATTCTTATATGTCTCTCTGGTTTTCTTTAAAGATAAGGTACATATATGTATTACCTACAACAAAGTTTAAAGTAATATCATTTGTCATTTGTATGATATTTCATGTAAATGGTTCCACAAGAGCTATACATTTGCATATAATACCAAACATTTCATAAATTTTGTACAATACTGATATATAAATTTTGGTATCAGTTGAGAAATGTTTCAGATACATATGTATCTGGATTTTGTTCCTAATATCTATATCTCTTGAACAGTTAGTGAGGTGGTTTTCTAAGCATGGAACAGTCGATATACAGATAACAGACCCACACAGAGCATTGGTGGCCACCTCTAATCACTACTGGTAAGTCTACCTGATCCAAGACAGGCCAAGAGACAGTAGTCTGTTTAAACAGGGTTGTGGTATTCCTACCTTCGCCATAACTATGGTGTCTAGTGATGGTAGTCTGTCAACACAGGGTTTTGAGATACTACAATGACAAGCATGAATATTCCTACCTTTGTCATAACTAAAATGTCTAGTAATGGTTGTCTGTCTATGCAACGACATGGGCTGAGTATCATTATAGTTCTACCTTCCAGTGATTAACCTCCTATTAGTTGAAAAAAAATCTGTTTTGTGACAAAATCATACCAATCAGAGTGATACACCTAGAAGTCATCACCTCTTCCTATAGTTAGGCATATTTCAGTATTGTGTCATTAAAGCTAAAGACTTTGAATAAGAAATAATGAATATTGATATGAAAGCAAAATACCAAATAAAAACAAACAGTACAAGGAGAAAAAATAATTATAGTTGTCTCCCCTTTATAGTTATCTCCCCTTGATAGTTGGCTTCTCTTACAATTTTGACCTTTACTAGTAATAGTCAGAAAACCAGTACAGTTGAGACATGCATTATGTATAATTCTTGTACGTAATGTTAGTCTTCTGCAAGTCAATCTGATTAAAATACAAATCCTTATTATCACTACGTTTGATATGAGGATCTGACAATATCCCATTAGGGGTCACGTCAGGATGACCTTTGGAAATGGCGAATCAAATTGGCACTGCCAGAATCTTGACTGGGGACGAACTAGTTTCAAACAGCTGTCCGAATTATTTTCATGTACATAGTCATCTCGCCCAAAGTGCAAAACAATGCTCAATGTGTATGCTTACTGGGACGGCATAGTGTTAACAATTTACGTAGAAATTGTAGTGTAGAACATGTATTTGATCTGGAGTACACGTGGTAAAAGGTCATCCGAATGTGACCCCATATGGGATATTAATAGTTATCTCCCATTTATAGTTGTCTTCCCTTCCAATTTTGACTTTTACTAGTAATAATCACAAAACCAGTACAGTTGAGACGAAGTGGTTATAAGGATCTGTATTTCAATCAGATTGTCTGCAGGTTAAAGTGATATTATTAGTATATGATAAACAACATGTCATTTTCTTTATTTCATTGCCATTAATTACGTTTCAGTTCTAAGGATATTCTGAAAGCTTTTCGTAACCACAATAAAATCACCGTAACAAAGTACAATAAGTGGAGACACTCCCCAGTCATCAGGCGATATATATGGTGAGTTTATCGATCTTTGTCACCAACAACTTCTTTTAGAAGAAAAAAAGAATGGATGTTACACATTAGTTACAACGGTGTTGAAAAATCATAATAATCAAATAATTATAGAAAATACTTCATGTAACACATTGAATTTAAAGATATATTCATGTGGAAATATAATAAAGGCCTATATATATTTGCAGATATTACAATGTAAATGAAAGTGAAATAAGTAAAAAAAATTCAACTTCACAAATAATTCCACTTTTACAGTACTGTAATTACAACATTGTAATTTTGGGCCTACTGAAAGAAATTAACTTTTAGTATTCAATTCAAAAAGAGCCAATTGCCAATTTAAAATTTATAAATAATAGATTTATGTTGGTTCAAACTCAATGCTGCATTGTTGAAGTATTTAAGCTTACAATAAATCAATGTTTGTGTCATATGTTCAGAGATAAATTGTGAATTAATTTTAAAGTTTTATGAAATGTAAATTAGTCATGCAACGATTTTAAACGCTGCATACTTGAATGTATACACACAGGGCTGGAGCCATTTTGTCAGGTGGAGCATGCTTGCTGGCATTATTGTCTAGTCGGAAAAAAAATTGAGGGGTCATCAAAATCAGCTGACCATTCCATCTGTCTCTCTCCGGACAACCCAGTGATGGACATGTAGAATCATTCTGTTAGGGAGCTGGCTGAGAATCATCTAGCTTGCCCGACAGTTCCTGTTCTTACAGGACAACATGATGATGGACATAGGAATCTGCTGAGAGTCATCGACACTGGACGTTTCTATCAGAGAGGCTAGCCAGGCTACACTTGTGATAATAGATACAGCCTAGGTTGAAGAGTGCAGTCTTTGATGCACACAGTTCAACATGATAGGAGTCAAACCTTTGACCTTTATAGAAGTATAAAGTCTATAAACACCATCCTAATGATTATAGACACAGAGCCTGTAATTCTTGTACTGCAAGCAGGAAATCAAAAGATATTAGAGGGTCAAACAAGGGAAGTCTGTGTTCTTTGTAAGACTACTTTATATGAATATAAAATCGTTTTATAATGGACTGTGAATGCGTGTGATCATTTCACTAAAAGATAAAACCATGATAACAGAATATCGTAAGGGCAGAGTTTGTGATCTTTGAATAAAGTTTTGCAATCTTGATCAAAGCTTTCATGCAGATTGGACAAAAATTACTCTAGTCAGTATTAAACAGAGGTTATTTTATCTGTGTATAATGTTATCTGTGATAACTATACTTTAAGACTTTGTTATGTTGATATCTAAATAAAGGCATCAAATTTTTATTTAAAAGTATCATGAATTTATGTCAGATATCCTAACTTTATACATAAACAGATTTTCTATCCATAGTTTTAAAGGAGAACTCTTATAGCATATAATTTGTGATATATAAATCATGTATTGTTACTTACAAGATATGGCTATGCTTCCTGGCATAGGAACATACCTATGTATTAAATTAAAATCCAACTTCATGTGATCAAAGAATGATATTAGTATATCAATATCATATACTGAATTTTACAGAAACCTGAATATTAAACATGGTATAGAATTATCGAAATATCATTAATAAAATGATTCAAAATTGCCATTGTAATATTAGTTACCAACTTTCTTCCTTCAATTGAGATGATTGGACTGTAGTATGTGGATTCAGGTGATGTTTGACATATCAAAGTAACAAAATTTATCATGGACTATGAATATTTGTTTAAAGATCATTCCTATATAGAAAGATAATGGATGCTTCTGTTTGGTTGGAATTAATATACATGTACATATATGTACAATGAACCTGAGAGAAACAGGATACTGGAAAACTCACAATCCAGATAGAAATATCAGGGAGCTGATTTAATAATTGACATTCATCATTCATTTCTGGGGATGTGTTTGAGGGTCTAGTGGATATCGATATGTAAATATTGATTCTGTCATACTTTGAAATTAACATTGAAACAGCTAGATTTGGAATTAAAAAATAATTTGGTTTACAATAGATTTATGTTTTCTTGACAATGACCTTGGAAAAATTTGTTCATAAAGCAAAGCTTAAAAACAACTTTTATTAAAAGGAAATTTTGGAAATGAACAAGGTCACTCATGTGTTTTGCTTGGAGAAGGCATTTGTTTATGTTGTGTACTGTTTGTTAGTTGTATAATACACGACACACAACCTGAAGTAAAAGTGAAAACACAGTGAACAAGTAACTTCTTAGGGATATGTGGAAGTGTAATTAAAGACATGTGTTAAACACCTAGCTGTTTGTTTAGTTTTCATTTTGAATGGAGGTCAGTGCCATGCATCAAAACAAAGATAGTCTTGATAACAGTAACCTGGAACTCCTTCTTTTTAAGAAAAAATTAACACGATTCAGCCTGTCCTATCCATGCTACCTTGAATAAATGTTGAGGTCATTCAATTTCATAAATCTTATAGTACTTTCACCATGTCTCTTTTTGAATAAAAGTTGCTTGATGATTTTAACATATTCATCCCTCAGGTAAGGTTGAGCTTGCTCACTTGAAGACACTAGATACATAGGCCTTCATTCCAGGAGGATATGGCTACAACATAAGAGCTCTGGACCTTCTGGATATACCTTTTAATGATTTTTGACCTACTTGACCCTGTGGCATAAATGAAAATAAAGGTTAATCAGTATGCTTCAAATTTTACATCAGGTGCTGATTTTTTTTTGGTGACTTGTGACCTGTTCGAGGCTGCATAGCAGCCAGACATAGTGTTCTTATCTCTCCAAGTAAAAAGAATGGTTATGGTAGAACAGACAGTCATGGAAGACAAAATGTGAATCTGCCAAGTATACTGAGTTTACAGAAGAATGTGGAAGGAAGGGCTGACTTTGGTTTGGTTTGGTTTGATTAGTTAAATGTCCTATTAACAGCCAGGGTCATTTAAGGACGTGCCAGGTTTGTTGGTGGAGGAAAGCCGGAGTACCCGGAGAAAAACCACCGACCAGCGGTCAGTACCTGGCAACTGCCCCACATGGGATTCGAACTCGCGACCCAGAGGTGGAGGGCATGTGGTAATATGTCGATACATCTTAACCACTCGGCCACCGCGGCCCCAGAAAGGGCTGACAGGCAAGGAACTTCTCTGTGGGGATTGTTTGCCAATGATTTACTAGTCATTCATGCAAGAGGATATTTGGAGCCTTCAACATCACAATGGCAACAAGGAAAGACTGACTTTAGAGAAATGGAGAAGGGGTAGAGAGACCACTCCGTTGGCTGTGTAAGCTCAGCAGTCTGATAGTGCTTAGTAGCCAACCGTAGGAAAGTAGGATCTGATCACTCCTATACTGACCCATCAGTTCTTCCAGGATAAGGATTGAAACCTCCAAAGATGGATGGCCTGGTTGACAACGACCACGGTCAAGCAGCAACACCAACAGTTGTATACACATACTATTCTATATCTGGAGAAACCCACTGGCTATCAGAGAAGACTAGTTGTCGGTCGGGTGGTGCAGTGGTTAAGCCGCTCGCCTTTCACCTAGCCGGCCGGGTTTCGATCCCCGGCACGTGCAAATCAAAAAGACATCAAAAGACAAATGTCTGGATATGAAGTTGGATGGGAACTTGACCAAAAGATGTAAAAATTGTCAACAAGATCTATAGCCTACCTAAAACTTCGTGGAAACCAGTCGCAAACATATAGACGTTGACAACTTTGTGTGGAATGTCCCATCAGAGATATTGTTGAAGCTCAACGATACTACTTTCCATTCAATTTCTTTTGTTGATTTATCCATTGACAACAACTATCCTGTTCTAACCAATGTTTGAATAGTCATTATGCCACAGTATTGATGGATATGGCACATTCAGACGAACTCTTGCACCTCAAGTTTCGTTTCATAATGGAAGTGATGTACACCAAGAATCTGCAATGAAGGCGGCATCAGTTTCAGAGGAACCATGGAGGCAATGTTGCGACACTTGCAAAATTCTGAGAAAAAGAAATCGAAAAGGCAAAAAATATCAATTGACGAGTATAAGGCGGTGATGAAATCTGAAGTATGATGACAAAACTGACCAAAGCGGAACTCCCATTTGCTACAGTGTCTACCTGAACGATGTCTATGGTTTTTGGGCCTGTAAGTCATGGATCAAGTCCTAAGCTATTGATAACGTTGTGTCAAACAGTGGCTAGGTCTATATCAAAGAAAGTATTGAACATGATTGTCGCAGAGAACGCATTTGCGGAATAAGTTTATAACTGACAAAAATCTCCTCCTTTCGGACATCCCACACATGTCCATAGGTATTAAACTCGTCTGACAATATATGTCAATTATATATTTACATATATTGTCAGATGAGTTTAATACCTATGGACATGTCCACGGACTTGGCCACTTGACTATAGCTACAATATAAAAGCTCTGGACCTTCTGGATATACCTTTTAATGATTTTTGACCTACTTGACCCTGTGGCATAAATGAAAATAAAGGTTTATCAGTATGCTTCAAATTTTCCATCAGGTGTTGATTTTTTTCTTTGGTGACTTGTGACCTGTTCGAGGCTGCATAGCAGCCAGACATGGTGTTCTTATCTCTCTAAGTAAAAAGAATGGTTATGGTAGAACAGACAGTCATGGAAGACAAAAGTGAATCTGCCAAGTATACTGAGTTTACAGAAGAATGTGGAAGGAAGGGCTGACAGGCAATGAACTTCTCTGTGGGGATTGTTTGCCAACGATTTCCTAGTCATTCATGCAAAGAGGATATTTGGAGCCTTCAACATCACAATGGCAACAAGGAAAGACTGACTTTAGAGAATAGGAGAAGGGGTAGAGAGACCACTCCGCTGGCTGTGTAAGCTCAGCAGCCTGATAGTGCTTAGAGAGCCAACCGTAGGAAAGTAGGACCTGATCACTCCTATACTGACCCATCAGTTCTTCCAGGATAAGGATTGAAACCTCCAAAGATGGATGGCCTGGTTGACAACGACCACGGTCAAGCAGCAACACCAACAGTTGTATACACATACTATTCTATATCTGGAGAAACCCACTGGAGACAAAAATCTCCTCCTTTCGGACATCCCACACATGTCCATATAGGTATTAAACTCGTCTGACAATATATGTCTATTATATATTTACATATATTGTCAGATGAGTTTAATACCTATGGACATGTCCACGGACTTGGCCACTTGACTTGGAACTCCCATGCCAGAATAAAACATCGCTTCAATGTCGTATGTATTTTCAACCCTTGACCCCCAACCATCTTACTAACTGTCGGATCACATATGATACTAAGTACATGTATGTAAAGATGGATTTCCAGAAAGAGCTATCCCGAAGGAGGCATGGATCTAAGTCGCAAAGAAAAACAAAACAAATCTTAAACTTTCACATGTTGATGAACTTGTCGATAAGCAGAACGACCCCATTGCCATAAAAAAACATTTGCCGTTAACGTTGAATACCCTATGGTACGACTTGGTTACTCAACAGAGGCTACTTAGTCGCACTATTCGTGAATTCTACGAGGCAAAGGCTACCCCAGACCAGCTGCAATATTGTTGCTAAAAAGATTTCTAGACAGATAATGGTGTCTTAGGTATATTAGCAGATGAAAGATATAGAAGACAAAATTTTCTCCATAATGTGAATTTTTGAGTTTCCCTCATATGGCTTTCGTATCAAAGTTGCGTCAAATGTGATGTCCCTAGGTAAACACTGAACGGTTTGTTTGTTTGTTTGATTGACTAATTAAAGTCATATTAACACCCAGGGTCATGTAAGGACGGTCTCTCATGTATGCTGTGTGTGCAGCATGTGTGTAGTGCGAGGTGCGTGTTTTGGGAGACTGCGGTATGTTCGTGTTGTGTCTTCTTGTATAGTGGAACTGTTGTCCTTTTTTTAGTGCTATATCACTGAACCATGCTGCCGAAGACACTGAGCAACACACCCCATCCGTTCACATTGAACGGCGAATACAATTTTTCTCGTACATTAAATTAGAAACATACAACGTGAGATGTTTTAGAAGTCTAGAAGCAGAAAATTATTTTGAGGAATTCCAAGATCTTGATCCCAAAGGGTCTGGTGTGATTGTAACGAACTTTATAGCGTATAGCTTCTTTCATGGACAAAATTGATTTTTTTTTAATATTAATACTCTCGAAGTAAAACATAGCTCAAACCTTTTGATGATGGCAATGGTGTTAACAAAGTAAGTAAGTTTTGTAAATGAAGAAAAATACTAATTAGGCGTCTGCGCTTATTTTTGATAGAAAAAAAACATACCATTCGTCAGAGATGTAGCATCTTTATCCTGATATAAAGGTAATTTGAAATTATGAAACCTCCAAATACATCCAAAATAACATCTTCGCTAGCCACACATTCGTTGAGTGTAACGTAATCAGAAGCCTTGGCTAGCGAAGATGCCAAAATAATGATTATCGCATTTTAATTCCGATTTTTAACCCCAACAAAAATATAAATAACAATCTATACACGTGTAATTGTGGGGGAAATGGGGTTCAATAACTTTGCAAAGTGAAAACGGTGAGATTTAACGACAAAAAACAGTCGTGGGGGATTTGTATCAAAAGTGTTGCGTCACATTACACCAGAAACTATATCATTAGATCTACCAGAACTTACAAATACACTGTATAACTCTCTATTAATAAAGACCATATGGGTCTGAGAATTAGTACAGTTTATAAATGTAAAGTTGTATCCACCAGCTGAGGTCTTAGGGATATATATATGTTTATTATCTTTTTTTTATCTAAATCTCTTCTTAGACCTCTAAAACGGTCTATGGACACTCTGTCAGGCCCAAAATTAAATCAATTAATTTTCGTATTTAAGCATTGAACTATCTTCCTATGGCATCTATGGTCTATATAGATCAGGGGCGAATTCAGGTTTTGAGGTTAGAGGGGAAATCGGACCAAGCAAATCAGGCGAGGGGTCTGGCCCGAAGCTCTTGATTAAATGGTGCAAAATCCTGCATTCTGAGGATTTTATGAACACATTTTCCAGCAAACAATTGAAGCCATTTAAGGATGTTTATTTATGGTTCTAATGTCTAGCGTAATATTTTTTTTATTTTAAGTTTTAATTTAATTTTCCCATTTAGTTACTTACATAACTGCAATATCAAAATCTTAATATTTACATGAACATAAAGCGAAGAAGGGCGGGGGTCTGGGGCCGCCTAGGCCCACTAGAAGCTCTTGAATAAATGCTAATAAATCCTGCATTCTGAGGACTTCATGAACACTTTTTCCAGAAAATAATTGAAGCCATGTTAACATGTTAGTTTATCATTTTTTGACGTCTAATGTCATATTTTGAATATAAAGTTACTGAACTGCACTGTCTAAAATCTGAATATTTACAGAGGCACGAAACAAAGAAAAGGGTGGGGGTCTGGGGACCGCCTATTATAGGTTTTTATAGGACTAATAAAAATGTATGTGAACTTTTTTGTAGATATAAGTTTATACTTTTATGCAATATCTGTCAGATTAGATATTTACTTTCCCTAACATACACAATCTTCATAATTCGTGTATTGGACAATGAAAGAAAATAAGACTTGTGGTCTGTCTATGGCCATACGCTGCCAGGAATCATTACTATCATCATGTTTTCTAATAGGAACACTTTCCTTAAATAAAAAAAAACAATCATGAGCCTTTTGCCGTGTACACTCATTTTTAACATCGTTTGTCCTATCTCATAACATTTTCGTTAAGATATGTTTTTGTTGAAACAAAAAATGAAGGCAACTGGCTATTGGGTGCACCCAGACCCCTAAATGCTCCCGAAAACTTCTAAAAAAAACATGTATCTTATTGCCTTGAGATAGTCTTTTGAAAATGTAATAAGGATACCTTTTGATAAACATTTCCATCTTTTTTATACATTTTCTGTCGCATTTGGTTCTCCCTTTGGTTTGATTTTCCATTTTCCTTTTCTTTACACACAATTTCTTACGACAAATAAAAGGCTCCTAGAAGCATTCGACGTCAATAGTGATGCTGAATACCTATATTAATTTCACTTGTAACTGGCGTGTGGAAAGTACGCACACATTTGTGCATTGATAGTCGGATTTAATGCAGGACTTAAATGCTGATTCAAAAATGTGTAATATATAATTTACAAAATGAAGATCGAAGGGCATGAAATATAGTCAACCAGCGAAGACCCATGGCCAACTACGTTAACACACATATATATATGGAAAAAGTAAATACTCGAAGGGATTTACAATGTAACTTTTAAGCGATGGGGATAAAATCTTAACTTATTCGAAAAAAAAACATAATTATTCCATTACGCCTGGATACAAGTATGTTCATGCATGTATGTACCACAATGTCGAATACATTTATATTTTAAAATGATAACATCCAACGGTAAAGGTAGAAAATGGAGCTCTCTGTCTAATTCTCACTCTTTATATCTAATTCCTTTTTTCTCTCTCTTTTCCTTTCTCCCTCCTTTTTTCTTTCTTTCTTCTTTTCCTTCCTTCCCCTCTTTCTTTTTTCTCTCACCTATTTTAGGGGGGCGTAAGCCGGGTCCGCCCGCCCTTGGATGCCAGAGCTTTGCAGACAATCTTCATAATGCGCGCTAGCGCATTATGAGACGATTGTCTGCAAAGCTCTGGTATCTATTTATCTATTCTGTCAAAGGAAGATATTTTATTGCATATATTTATGTTATCAATTCATTTTTGGGTTTAAGCATTAGCATTGTAAGCTAGACCAGAAAAACAGTTTATCAATAACGATTTAATCCACAAAATGAACTGAACAGCCATTTTGATGGTGATCAGTTGACGTCATCACGTCAAAATCACACATTAGTGACGTCATAATAGTCACGTTTTGGGTGTCAGTTATACCGTCATATACTTCACTTTGCCTTGATATATTTATTATAGTATAAGATAGATGTTGCTTCTACGCATTGGTGAAATACTCTACTGTTCCGCGGGTAACTTGTATATTTCGATTCTTGGTCGTGAGTTGAACACCGAGCAAATATTTATAACGTACGCACCACCAGACGACATTATTATATGTAAAAGAAGCGTTTACACGAACGTAAACAGCGTAGCCCGGTTTGTACGATTATACGTGGTCGGGAGATTTTCAGCTTTCGCGCACTCACCGATAGGAGTTACGTCCCCTTGCTTATTTTTTATTCTCGCGAGATATCGGTTGTGTCGCGTGATGTATCATGGATGACAAGGAAGAGGATATATCAACTCTCGACATGTCATAGCTAAATGTTTCGTGGATATTAATACCAATTCGAGGTGAAATGGGTGGGAAGGAGTCCAAGTTATCGTACATCCCGTACGAGGATGTTTTGAAACGAAGTAAGCTTTGCATTAATATATTTAGAAAGAATTATTAGTGATTGATCCGTTCGTGCATTTGTAAACACTGCAAGCGAGGACAGATATATAGTACGTAGTTGAGCAACAGATTTCTGTTTACGATTGCCAAATCGTCGCTTCATTTGTGATAATGTTATTCAGTGCATCTTTAGTCCCTAAGGAAATATTATATGCTGTTTACTTCTGGTGCATGTGGTCATATTATGCAATATAAACTGAACTTCGTATGTTACTAATTATGCTAATAATACATGTGCCATATCTATTTACAGAAATGTCAAAATTAAGGTCACATCAAACTCATTAGATATTGTCATTATTGCTTACGTATTATTTTATTGATTTACAACAGATATACACTCTTTAATATAGTATGTGTCTATTTCTATTTCGATTCATACGTGTACATTTAAAAATTTTGTACCTGTCAGGCTGTCCATGTATTTCTTAATTGTAA
The DNA here is from genome assembly GCF_041381155.1 of Argopecten irradians. Taxonomy (NCBI): domain Eukaryota; kingdom Metazoa; phylum Mollusca; class Bivalvia; order Pectinida; family Pectinidae; genus Argopecten; species Argopecten irradians. Next base: position 28,525,031 of record NC_091142.1, on the reverse strand, counting down.
ATAATAATTGCACAATATACTGTTTACATCCTTTATATCCTGCTATCTGCTGATTAATTGAGCACTTTCTGAAAAAAAATCTGATATTGTCCAATCTAATGTATTGAAATAATGTGTTTACTATGCATTTTCGAAGAAAAAAATTACTCATTCATGCATGCATACAAATTACTCATAAAATTACCTGTTATCAACTTTATCTTTGTAAGTATTACACTCAACCATGTGCACATATCCGTACATATATACATGTATGCACATGGAATGCAATCATATGGTTTTTCCAGTTGTACAAATGTCAATTATAGGTGTGTATATGTATACGTAACAGCTAGAGCTTGGGGCCGTGAATATAGTGTGTCACCTTCTGGGTTTGAACCCACGACCTATCGGCCATGCTAAAGAGAATTACCCATAGCATTACTATATACAATTAAAACTTGGTACTAGTACTCTTCGCCTTTCAAATGTATTTGCTCACGAACACATCGACCAACTCAGGTTCTATCTCCAACTCAACCTCAAGTCACATAGACTACTGTAGCTTGTGTTTGAAGTGGTCTGCGGCACCATCCAAATATAGCAGAGCAGTGTATCATAATCTGGGATCAAGCCATGGCCATGACCCCATACTGGTACTGGTCTGTCACTCTACCAACTACCATAATTTAAAGCTAAAGTGATTTTCTCCTATAGCACAAAGCTAGAAGGCGACCAAGCCGACCATATTTTTATATATACATTTAAAATGAAAATAACCCAGCCATTACTGGGATTTTCACAAAATTCATACCTTGAAGTCAAAGGGAACTGATAGGTGTCAAACTGAACAGAAAATGTTGAATGAATGTAAATATATGGCTGTATGCACATATCGTACCTGTATGTGTATCGAGAGTCAGAAGAGAAAAATGTTGCAACCAGATGAGACCAGTGATGATGCCGATCGAACCCAGGACCTCTGAACACTATATACTTCTGGATGCTTTATCAAGATCAATGTAGCTATAACTACCAATATAGCTACGGGTCACTGATCATGATGATTGACCCAATTCAATTCTAGTACATTCTTCTGTCCGTTCTCAAAGTCTTCACCTGTACTATTGAAAATTTATGAAAATCTATATACCACCAAACTGAACAGAAAATGTTGAATGAATGTACATATATGGCTGTATGCACATATCGTACCTGTATGTGTATCGAGAGTCAACACCAAGGCGAATTTTTTAAATAGTTGGGCACCAATTCACAATTTTGATTTGTACCAGGAGCAAAAATATAGCAGCCAGAACAAGGTTGAAAATATATATATGACCTCATAACACCAGCTGGATGTTTCTAGATCTTACAATTGATTGTGATCATTTGCTGCTATTAAAACATGTGATATATGTTATGATTGACCCAGTCTGATCCTGTTTCATACTTGTTTCTCAATTTTGTTGTGCCATAAAAATTACATCTTATTTATTAGCATTCCTGATACTCCTATATATATATATTAGCATTCTTGATATATACTCCAGGGGATACTATCACTGACATCATATATACACCTCTGGACTATCTCATAGTAAAACTGGAGGCAACAGAAGACACATACATGTACAGGTAATTTGATCCTTTAATGTTCATCAAAGGAATTGTATATTGGTACATTGTAGTTGACTGTGCTTCTTTAAAGTTGGGCATCACTAATGTACTCTTCCTGTAATCTTCAAAGAAATTAAGTCTCTGCAGGCTTGTGTTTGGTTATATTTTTTTTTCCTGAACTATCTACCTCCAGTTTTACTATGAGATAGGTTGGGGTGGATAAAAAGTCAAGTGATAGTAACTCCTGGAGTATCGAGGGTGATTTTATTGGGTGTTTTTGCCAGCTTTATATGCAAGCATTCTAAATCATGACTAAATGTACATACATATCCAGGTATAGCACAGGGCATCCAGTAGGATCAAAATCTCAAGAGTCAGTGACCCTTGGCTCTAAAATCCTGAGGGTCAAATCAAAATCCTGAGAGTCAAAATATTAAACGTGGGGGGTCAATAATTAACTGCGTTAATATTCAATTATTTAAGCAGAATAATAAAGTGCAGGTATAGATAATTATATATACTCCATCTTGAATGGTATCAAAGGTAGTTTGACAAGTTTCTGGTTATAGTATTTGAATTTACTACATATATCTGTTGCAAATGTGTGTAGTCATGCTATTCAATCATTTAATTTCAGTGTAAATTAGTATAGAATGGAGAGTTATTAAGAATTAAGTGTAAAGGAGAGAAAAGATTTTTCTTTCAGTTGACTGATCCTGACATAATCGTTTAATGGTGGCATGATTGTAAACAATAACATATATATATATATATATATATATATGTATGCTGCTTTATAGATCAGTTGCCTCATTTCAGAAACTGTCATTTGATTTCAAAAACATATGGTCACGCATGGTTTTGGGCATTTTATATATATATATAGCTTAGCTAGTAGCTAGCTTTAAGGTTGCATTCTGTCATTAATGATATATTTATAGGTGTCCAAAGAATTAAGCAATTGATGCATGGAGGGTCGATCAGTTTTGGTATATGTGTATCTATTTTATGGTTAATTGTAATTTTAATTGGCTGGCAGCGGTCTCAAATGACTCGGAATGAGTTTGGTACATGTACCATGTGTCAACACATGTGCAGATGACATGTAAATGGATGATTATCGCTGGCTCATTATTATTTTGCTGTCACAAGGAAAATGTCTCAGGAGAGATTTTATTTGATTTCTTTAAATGAGATTCCATATCATCACTGCGACTGGTCCTGGCCTCCACCTCTTGGTTACAAGTGTAAAACAGCAGTTGTTAAGGTACATGACCAATGTCCATAGCTTGATGGTTTTTCTCCAGGTACTTCAGCTTTCCTGCGCATCTTACTATGGTAAACCTGGTATGCTGGGGATTCATGATGCCCTCATTAGTGACCCTGTAGTAATAAAGGACATAAGTATTCTGGACTCTAATTACGTCGAATACGGTAAAACAAAATAAATCTTAATAAATAAGAGACAGCATAATAAGTATGTCTGTGTCTTTCCTCCCCATTCATTTATTGTGTCACTGCAGCCATCAACCCGTCTAAACTGACCTATAGACTAGTACTACTAGTACTATAAGCATAGTGATTTTCCAAATATGGCAATTCATCATAAATACAAATGTATCAGGAAAAAAACAGAAATGTATATCATGCTTTACGCATGTAAGCTGCAAATACCAATACTCCAACATCTAAATGCATATGTTAATATCACATAGGAAACTATTATAGATATCTTTTTTCTCGAAAGCTCTAAGTGATTTTCTGCCTTCACATTATAAAGAATTTTGTTCATTTTTGACTCCAAAAGTTTAAGCTAATTAGATTTATTGATAATTATATAACATGAGATGGCCCCATAGAGATCTAAAACATTACATCATCTTGCCAACAATTTTCACAACACTTAAAGTGATGTTGACATGCATACCCCCTCCTCCTGATCGCCTTTGAGTCAATTGCAAGCTTATAATTATTAATATAAGGGCTCCAGTACTAGTGTTTGATGCAATATACTCTAGACCTCCTGTTTTGGACAAATTTAACTGGGAAGTTTCAATAAAGTTCTGATAACTTTCCTGTTTGATGTTCATCTCTTACATGTTGTGCTTTAGTAGTGCCATTTTGACATCCATAATGCCTGTGAACATTATCTAAAAACAGTACAATTTTCATGCCTAGATAAACCTTTGGGGAATGTTCATTAAAGACTTGTGAGGCTTTTAACTGAGCTGTTGAAATATTGATCATAAGATTGTCTCTACTTGACTAATATTTAGTCTTTAAAGACGATGAATGATTTTGTAAAAGAGCTGTTGTATCAGTTATATAATTATGAGAGAGGAATAGGATATATTGATCTACTTGCTACATCTGGGATCAAATATCACTTTTGGTTAAACAAATTTAAAACAAAAGTGAAATTTGATAGTGTTGATGCTGATTTTGTGGGTTTATATTACTTCCATCCAATTTGGTTAAAGTTTCCTTGGCATATTTTGGTAATTAATGAATGTCATTTTGATTAACGACGTCTTGTTAAATTTATCGATGCTTTATTTCATTGATATAACCATGCAGTCAGATACTTTTCGTCTCAAATGTTATTCTTATTGCTCTTTTTCAAAAGTCTCTCGTGCTTGTTTTAATTACCCATCAGGTTTCAAATACATCATTTTGTATAAAAAGACAAGATTAATGGCAAAGTTGCATTTCGTTAATGGGCACATTGTTCCCAGATAAGGTTTTTTTACGAGAATTGTTGCCTTTTTTTGTTATGATTTGATATGAGAGATAAAGACATGGGATCTTGTGTTGTTTTCTTTGCCAGTGAGCCTTAATTGAATATGATTACCATTTTGGGCTGTAGTATGAATTAAAAGTTATAGATTTTGAAATTTGAATTAATTTTGAAAATTTTCTGTAGCACAGTTGCAAATCAATGAAATTATATTCGGATTACAGTTGACAGCATGCTTTTAATGCTATTTCATCTATACCTTTGAATCCTTTCCATGATAAACAATTAGAGTACTCTGTATAAGAAAAGTACAGTCATTGAAACAATCATTTTTATTTATTTTTAAGGGTATTATATAGTATGTATTTATATACATGTAAATGATACTAATTAATATTTGTGATATTAATTGTAATGCCTTTCTAACTAAAATTCACATTTAAATATTGTATTTTAAAAGGAATATATTTACATTAATTGTTATTGTGTTCTGAAAAGGTTAAAGACAAGATGGCCTCACATTAACAAACACATCATAAGGGGAGTGGTTTAATGTGCTTTAAAGATGCTCCACCCCCGACAAACCATAAATGATACTCATTATTTGAACAATAGTTGGTGTTAAATCATGTATATACATATTCCTTATTAACAGAAAAATAATATAAAGTATATACATTTTACTTTTGGTACATGTGCAATCAGTACTTAATTTCATATAGAACATATACAGTACCACAGAATTTTTTTCGGGACGCAATTCATTATTTTGATATTTTTTATCTTAAGTAAAATTAGAAGCTCAAACTTTTCAATGGTGGCAATATGCATATAGTGTTAAAGTGAGTTACTTTTGAAACTGAAGAAAAATACTTAATCGTCTGCTCCTATTTTTGATAGAGAGAAAAAACTGCCAGCGATGGAGCATCTTTAATTAAACAGCTAATGACTTTTAGGTTTAGAAGGTAGAGAAAACAAAAAGAGTCCAAGGAAAAAGAGAAAAACTACCAGTTTGTATATATACTTCCCTCCAAAAGTTCTGTTACACGTGCAGTTTTACAAATATACATAAAGCATAGAAATATATGTAAACATTTTTAATACAGGTATCAGTATATAGTATTTATCTACTTACTTATCTTCTCTAACTCATTAATTGGTTTTTTTCGAGTTTTCGCAGAGATAAATTGCCAGCAAATTTTAACATATGTAACAGAACTTTTGGAGGTCAGTGTACATGTATTATCTGTAATTTGCAGTCAGTATCTTCCCACTTAAGGCTTTAATTTGATTGGTTAAATTTTTGGTTTGTGAATTAGTTTAATGTCCTATTTACAGCAAGGGTCATTTTAAGAATGTAACAGGTTTATAATAGGAGGTGGAGAAAATTAAGCCAGAGTATACAAATAAAAACCACAGACCAGCCATCAGAAGTACCAGGCAACTGCGCATGCCCCACATGTGTTTCAAACTCGCCACCCAGAGGTGGAGGCTGGTGTTTTTATTTTTAGTTATATGATTAATTGTTGGGACATCTTAACATCTCGACCACCATGTGTCTAAGGCTTTAAACTCACAACTTAGATATAAAGAGTAGTAGACTGTGATCAGCACACCATTATATTTACCAATGGGCATGTGGCCCTAACTGTCTTATAGAAGGCTCAAAAGAAGGGTTGTGGCTTTAAATGATCATAAATTTTCTGATAGTCATTATTAAATGCCTTTCTTCTCAGGGCTTTCTTCTCAGCTGCATTGGTATTGTCATATATGTGATATATAACATAGGGTACATTTACTACATGTACATCATGCTCAACTCATGGATTTTCTTCGGAAACTCTGGGTTTCCTCTACCACCAAGTCCCTGTATATATATTTACGGTATATGTTCATATATATGCTATAAAGCACAGTATGTAATGGTGCTGAATGTTCCAAAGTCATTGAAATTCTGAATAAGAAAATTTGATTTAATTATTAAGTCTTAGCTCCTTTACCAGATATAGTGAGATGTTCATAAAAGTTGTGGGCATCACCATTCAATGTGGTGTACTCATGTGTGTTTCTATTGAACGGTGTGCAACTACGCAGAAATCTCACACAGTTCTATTATGTCATACGTACAGGATTAACACGATTGAGATGGGTTAAAAAAGTAATATCGTTAACAGTTGTATTCAAGACTACCATATAACACTGGATTAACGTATGTCTGTGTGATAAATTGCATAATACATGTATATAATACATACATATTACAATTGTATTTACATAATTTTGTACCGTAATATCTGGAGTTAAGAAATAATTTCTATAGTGTTGACAAAAATATTAATATTATCAAATTTTCATAGGATCTGCCGCTTTATTAGATAAGACACAAAAAGGATAGATATCGTATTCAACCCAATAAGTACCCAGGGCACTTAAAAAGAATTGAAGGAAATAAGGGTGCGCTTAATAGAAACAAATTTTGACTAACTTTTCATAAAATTATTCTACAAAGTAAACCATAAATCAATTTACAAAAGAAATCAGTAAGAAAACCGAGAAAGTTTTCATATTTTCAATCTGCATTTATTTCAAAGTAAGTGAAATTGAAGCCTAAAGAAGGGGGAGGAGTGCTTATAGGGATGGGGCACTTATTGGGTCAAAGACAGTATGTTAATGATAGTCACAGAATGTTAACAAGAACACAAACAAAAAAGCACAAAGATAACCTAGGAACAATATATAACTGTGTATTGTCTGAATGATCCCCGGCCCTCATCAGTCAGTCATCATTAGATGTGATTGCCTTTAAAGACTGGCACAGTTTATCAACTCAGTCATTCAATAAACTACAACCATCAACTTTTCCCTTTAAGCAACATCTTAAAAAACCAAAACGCTCAAAGACCTGATAAAGGGACAACAATTTTAGGCATGCTGGAAAGAAGGACTTCTAAATCTGTTCAAATAAATGACCTTGACCTTTACTGTAAATGTATTGTCTGTAAAATTAGTTTGCTGGTTCCGAAGTTGTGAAACTTCCAGCTTTATAATTAATCTACAACTTTTGCTAAAGTTAGAACAAAATTGTATAGTTGTACACTTTATGGTATATAAATGCATTGGTACATTACTTTTCTGGTTTTAACAACGTAGACCAACAGAGCAAAAAAGACTGCATACAATTAAGCAATTGCAAGTGGTATATGGAGTGTTCATGTATATATTTATACTGTACATAGGCCTAGATCTCGAGGAAGAATTGGAAGTCATTCACTCAAAACGTCTTTGTATTTGTGAGGCCGGATTCTGTTGTAAAGTTCCAATAAATTCCACCTCAGAAAAAGACCTTCTGTTAGCTGGAAGTTTATGTGTCTCTATTCCAATGGCAGCCAAATGTTCAATACCTATATACATGAGTTAGACTGCCCTAGATAAAAGAAAACCTGATCTACTTCTAAGATATAGGGGTGAGCAGGTTAAAAGGGCTTTAAAGGTTTGTTTATTGTCCGTGATGTGTACAGTCTACAATTGATCCTGGAGGAACACTGAGCCTGTTGGTATGCTGTCTTGTCATGGAAGATCGCAGTGCAAAGTCTTGGTTTAATATTGGTACTGTAGCCTGCAAGGACCAGTAACACAATTTACATGAAATACACATTATTTTCTGTTTATTGTCCAGTGAGTCATATCAGGCACTGCTAGAAAAATATGCATCGTTGGGAAAATTAGATTATTTTCATACAAATCATTTGATAAGGTGAAACATATTACAATTTTTTTGAGGAAATTTTTCACGTTCTATGCATGTCATTTCAGTCGATATTGACAGTGTTGGTGCACATGTGTATATTTTGTGTTTTATATTCTTTGTTGTTGTTTTACTTCCCAGTTGTTATTTTAAACATGTCAGACTTTCAGTGTTTAACAGACAGGTTGAATAAAATCACCAATCTTTAAGGCCTCACAGTTCCTGCCAAATGACATATGTATATGTCTCAAACTTGCTGCCCATTGTCAAGGGACATTTGCCATATATGCATGTATATATATACCAAGTGCCACGTATTTCTCTTTGGGAACAGAACCCCATATCACTGAATTGCCATACTCCACCACGTGTTTGAGACTGTTTGAGGCTGCATTTCATCCTGATTACATTGGTTGGTCACACAACGTAATGGTCAAAAGTGTCTGGTTGTTAACCTTAACATTGTCAGAGTATGGATGACCATAGCTTTTAATACAACATGAAGTATAATTAAAATATTCTTTATAACTATCATGAGTAGGATTTTATTTTTAAAAAATGCAGATTATTTGAACCAATAGTAATAATTCTTATTGTATTCTAGCTATTTATGGGGTTGGGAATACATATATATAGAGCAGGGTTCCTGGCAGACGTCAATCCCTAAAGAATACAGCTTTCATTCATGTCCAAAACCAGATGTATTGTAGTCATAAGAAAGTTTCCCTAAAAATCAATGATTGGATGAGAAAATGTTTTAACCACACACTAGGAGTGAAGCCATCAATATGTTACGCAATCTTTAGGTCATCTAACCCTAAGAAGAGGACATGTAGCTATACAGTCCAACCCACTTAATACAAACTCAGATAGTACAAAATCCTGTTTGTACGAATGGAATTGAAATCCCCTGCAAATTGCATTTAATATCCTTGTTTTTATTACTCGTTTATATTAGTATGAATCACTTATTACCAAAACCCATGTAATTCAAAATTATATTCCCTTGGCACTGTTTGTGTAAATTTCTAATTCATCAGGAACCTTTACATAACAAATAACACTTTGAAATCATATTGATGGAATTGATTTTAAATATAATTCACTTACATTTAAAGTTTCCGACAATTTCTGTTTTACAATTCATATTTCTTTTTCCTCCAAACGTTGAATAGAGCTTGATAATAATCCAATTGTTTAATACTGTAAATAAATTCTCTAAAAAATATTTTGGTGCAACATTTTGTGTAATCAAAGTTTTTATATCTACACTTACAAACCAACATAATGTGAAGTATAACAAAACCAGGTAAGTGTTGATAATTGATCACTGTCGTGTGTGGAAACATGTACTCCAATTATGTATATACAGTGGATAATCCACACGGGGTGAATAACTCTCAATAAAACCGTACTATATCACGGACCAAAGTCTCGTATTGTTTCATTTTCTGTTTGCTGTACAAATGTTACTCACTTAGTACGCAACCTGCATAATACAAAAGGATTTCAAGGGTCCCCAGGAATTCGTAATTACTGAGTTGAACTGTAATATATAGTCATCATGCTTAAATCATTTGTCCTGGTGTACTATCCACCTTTTTCTGGGCCACATGCCTACACTTATCACATTTTTAGCCCAATATCTTGTAAACTGCTTCTCTAGGCCTTATCATGTTCATAACCTCTTGTTCATTGATGCATTTGAAATTAAACCTGACTACATACGGAAAGAAGAACATAAGGGCCTTGGTGCCGGATTTGAACATAGTTGAAATAGACTTCATAAAAAAGGGAGCTTATTGTTGAGTGGGTCATAAGCTTATTGCCAGTGAATTACAATAATCTGACACCTAACTTTTCTGATATCCTTTCAAATCCGACACTCATAGTGTCTTTCTCTATATACCAATTGTAGTCACCAATGTAATACCTGACTTTTCTGACATGGACAATCCCCGATGTCATCTTACACATGCTTCGCTGTACTGTGTTATTTTCAGAGCTATATGCATGTTGTTTGTGATTTTGCTGCTCTTATGAATGGAAAAGATATTTAAACACTGTCTGGATGATTGAGATGTCTTGTTACACATATATGTACATGTATTTACACATTGAATAATTGCAATGATATAAAAGAAAATTTTAATAATAAGCAAATTTGAAACAAAAGTCTAATGGGCTTTACGCCATGTTCGACGACATCAGATCATATTGATAAATGATTTCAGTCTAAACGGTCTAATTTACTGACCATAAAACACTGCAGAAACACCCAAAGGGAATCAATATATAGCTGACAAAAGTTCGTGTTGAATGCAGCAACGCAAATAATTAAGTCCAGTCCGTTCGTTATAGCATAAATCAAAATAATCAATACATTTCTCCAGCACTGATCATTTTGTACGTAATGAATTCATTAGGTTGTATTGTTATATAAATCCTGATGATTTACATATCATGGTCGTCCCTCTGTGTACATTCGTACGAGTGTTATTGATGGCTGATCTATCCATTGTTGACGGGTATCTGTTTATGGTGTGTGGGTGGAGATTATGTGTGATAGAGGTTTTTGTTTTCTTTGTTGCATTTGTTTGGTTTCATTGTGCATGGTGTCCAGTTGTATATATAGCAGTTGCTATTTAGTACATGCCAGCTGAATTTTAGTGGTTGAGAAAGTCAAACTAAAGCTTTTAGAGAAAAACAATTATGACCTTAGTCAGTACTTTGCAACTTTTCCCTTTTTGCTGCAAACCTGTCTATAAAAACCATCCGATGGACAACAGAAAAGTGCCTAAGTGGTCTTTATACATAGCCAGATTGTGTTACAAATGACCATTTGTAATTGGGACCCTGAGAAATGGGTCTTAATAATTATAAGTTGGTGGTCTTTATACTGATGTGATCATCACTAAGGCAGCTACTAGGTTTCATATTGTAGCTATATATAGAAACCCAGAGATATAGAATGCAGGTGGTGGAACACTATAAACACCTCAATTTGTCACCATGGTTTTCTATATACATGTAGCTGTAATCTCATGACTGCAAGTTATATTCACTATGTTAAAAAACTGTACCTTGCAATGTCACATGTTTACTGCAATCTAGCTGTATGTAGCCCCCCATACCATTGAAATATAATATAACATCAATTTATTAATATAATATTTGTCATTTTACCACCATGGTCCCTAATTTTATTACATATTCACAAGTATTGAATATTGATTTATTATAAAGCTATGCATAGACTTTTTATTAGAGCAGCAATAAAGTAACGACACAATGGAATGAATTACTTGCAAATGTATGTATTACAAAATTTGTGTGAACCAACTTATTTTCACACCAACTTCTATTAATTTTGCATTTCCATATAGCCTTTTCACTGTGATTTAATTTTCACAGTTTTTAGTCATATGCTTCTATCATATCTGTGCTGTGACCAATTTTTGCGATTTCTCAATTTTGTTGGTCCTCTGCAAATCACGTTCATTTTAACTTGTTTAACTGTATAATGTTATACCCTTTCTGAATCTGTCTGCAATACTAGCACTTAGTCTATGGTTCAGACACATAATGTTAAATCAAAAATTTAACTTTTATTACAATTACAATATATGACTCTTTCATATGTATATATGTAGGATAAAATTATTCCACACGTGGGTACAGCATTTTGGGTCAGAACTGATCATGAGGCTTGCCGAGGTTTCTGACCCAAAATTCTGTACCCGAGGGTGAAATAGTTCTATCCTACGTATACATAATTTACATATGAAAGAGTTATATTCTCACATTGCTTGTCAAATTACTTGCAGGAAAGGTGAGGCAGCCGTGATATGACGTCATCTCATTGTTTTTCAATTGTGACGTCACCATTGATTAATAGAATCTTACATGGGTCTGTGTAGTGGACAAGGATATCTCAACCCGAGTGAAAGATTTGCTTGCCGAGGGTTGACGGCCAAAATCTTTCACAAGGTTTGAGATATCCCTGTCCACTTCACAGACCCATGTTTGATTCTTTTTCTCCCATACTTAGTTGAAAAAATGATGAGATTCCACTTGGTTTCTAGCTTTTTCTTTGCGCCATTATCGCAGGAACGTCGTTATGCATAAAAATTGATGACATCATCTACAATTGGCGGCACAGTTATGCCGCATGTATTGATGACGTCACGTTATTGTCTAGCGCGTATGAGCTGTCTTACACCCCCCTGTGTAAGATAGAGTTGTCTTTTCCCTATAGCTAGCAACCGCGGGATATCCCTGTGAAGTATGAGAGAGAGATTTATCTTACATAGCTGTCTTTCATGGGACAACTATATCTTACATGGCCAGCTATGTGAGAAATTATGATTTTATTTTGTTGTTTCAGTACGTGAAAATGAGATGAAGAGACTCAAGGATGCTTTCAAAAGGGTGTCGAGTTTTGGAGGAATGATGACCGAGAACATGTTTACTAGGGAAGTTCTGGGGGATGGCGTACCAAATAATATCTCACAGGTAATCATAGCAATTAAGGTTAATTAATAGCAATAAGATACGTAATTGAATACGTGTGTGGCCAAACTCTTGACAAATGGAATGAATGTGTCTTAAGTTTTGAATTACATGTACCAGGGATATGTACATATCTTTTACACTTAAATAATAATTAAAAATTGAACTGAATTGAATACAAGTTATGACACAATTTCCAGATGATTACTGTAATTAGTAAAGATTTGCATGTTGTAGAAATAATTAACACTAGATTCTTGCATTGATTTCATTATTCTATTATATGTATGTAATTATCTATTTATAATGATACTTGGCTGCAATCAATATTTGCAACCCTTTCACATGTATATATACACTGATCCATGTGTACATACTTAGCCAGTCCTGGGTGCAGCAGAACCCCTTTTTCTATAAAATATTGTATAAAATACACTGAATTTTGAAAGTTCCCCTTGGTCTTTAGCTGTGCCTACACAATTGCAGTCCAGATCTGGGTGCCAAACTGTCTGATAGAATTTTGATGTAAGATGATTGTGTTCGATAACAATTCTTGTAAAATTCCTCCAAGCATTGACATGTGTTATAAACTATCACAGTGCTTCCCCATGTTATTGTACATTTCAAAGTAAGAGAAAAATAAAAGTGACAATTTCACAGGCAAGGAGAAAAACTTGAGAGTTTAATTACAGATTTTGTATTCTGGTGCCAATTGGTGGCAGGGTAAAACTACGGTATTGATTTTTCATAGGAACATTGAGGAAAAAAACATAGTATAAAAAAAACCATAAGCCTACATTCAGTAATAAGCCCCCCCCCCCCCCCCCCCCCCCACATGCACCCTCCCTTTAAAATCCCATCATTTTTTTTTCTAATTGAGGACTTATTGAGGGACAAATACATTTAAACAGTACATTTGAACAATATTAATGATGACATGGCTTAACTATGTAACTCAATTAGATAACATTTTAATTGAAGTCACCCCTCCATTTACCCTAGAAGATGCATTTAGAGTCTTCTAGTCCAAAGGCTTGAATAGTCCGTTCAGGGATGAATGAGTTTAACTAAATTAAAGTGTGAACGGGAATAATTCAATAACTTAAAAGTGTTACCATAGTGAAACAGTCTGTGAAGTTGCAGGTTTTAACATTAAAATGGAATGACAGATTTCAGATCTGATACAGCCGTCTAAATCTTATAAGCTTAAGTCATTTCTTGGTTCGGCACTTTGACTTTCCTGTAGAATATCTCTATATAGCTATATGTCTTTGGTCAGACTGACCAACTAGAGATTAGCAGCTCTGATATAACAAGAGAAAAGGTCATGTGACAGCCAGAATCACCGTGGTGATAAAGGGATACATTGGTTATGATATGTAGTCACCCATATTTCTGTTCTCAGTTAGAGCAATATTGTAATAGGCTTGATCAAATAGCACTGTCATAAGTTGATGAAGCGAGCGTATATTGATCCCGCCTGGGAGTGCCACATTAGTTCAGTAGTGATGGCAATTTGCTGTAGTTGAGAATCCCTGTGAAATTGAACAGAACGTGTCCCGTTATGAAAAGCCTAATGTTTAATTTGTTCATTTGTCACTGCTATCTTTTTGTATGCTACAAGGCTGTATAGTGCTTGTGGATCCAAATCTTGTGTTCTCTCTCAGTATCTCTCCAGAATCTTTTCTTGAAAACTAACTTGTTTAATTTTTAGTGCCGCATTACAATAATACAAGGGCTTATCAGCTTGTTGACCTTGACCTTTAGGGGGAAAAAAAACCACCCACAATTTCCTAGCAGAGAGCTTTTCGTCGTTTTAGCTTTTAAATTTGTTGCTTTCTTGATTCTCGGTGATTAGAAATTTATTTTACATGGAGGAGCTTTAAAGTTTGTGGAGATAAATAAACTTTCTTTATGATGTCAGTAAACGAACGTAATTTCAGACATACGATGAAACTGCAGAGTGTGTAGACTGAAAACTTGTTATTTATTCTGGCTTGTCATTGGTATATATCTGTGAGTGTCTTCAGAATGTGTCTGTGACTAGTTGTTAAATGTAGAATATAACTTTGGTGTCATTGTCTATTTCATAGATAGTTGATCTTCATAGTCAGAGTTACAGATAATTCCCTACAGCTTAACAATCAGGATTATACCAGTTCCTGGCAGTTGATACCGAATACCTGATAACTCTACAGTCTAGGCTTTAGCAACATTCCCTAACTCATTTCGTCCTTGAAATTTAAAAATGGTAATTCAATATATTTGACCATTGATCAATTGATCAATGTTAAATAACTTTCGGAAGATTTTTTGTTTTGATAGAAACTCTAAAACCGTAACAAAAATGTGAACAGTCCAACCTGTCTGTAAAGACCACTGACAGGACTAAGATAAATGGTCTTTATAGCCAGATAGTCTTTATATACAGGTCAAAATTGTATTGAAACTGGCCATTTGGGATCACAAAACAATGGCTCTATTATGATTATCCAGGTGATCATTTGGGGGCCGCGATGGCCAAGTTGTTAACATGTTCCGACATATAACCATAAGCCCTCCACCTGTGGAATGTAGGTTCGAATCCCATATGGGGCCGTTGTTAGGTACTGACTGCTGGTCAGTGGTTTTTCTCCGGGTACTACGGCTTTCCTCCACCAACAAACCTGGCATGTCCTTACATGACCCTTGCTGTTAATAGGGCTTTAAAATAATAAAACCAATATCCAGGTGGTCTTTATACAGAGGTGGTCACTAAGGCAAGTTACAATAAATACATGTATATATATGTTGTATTGCCAACATTAAAATATGTGAATTTCATCTGTTTAGAATGAATATCCAACCATCCATGTATATTTCCTATGGACAACATCAAAATATGTGAATTTCATCTGTTTAGGATGAACAATCCAACCATCCATGGTCAGAATTAATAAAGAGAAAGTATTTATCAATATTTTACCGAGACTTGTCCTGAGGGTAATGAAATTACACACACCAATTACATAATTTAGTGTTTTCAGAACAATGCACTACAATTTGGATTGCAAAGTTGCTCAAAACACCACACTTCTGCTGAAGAATTTAAAACTGAATGCTGATTGTAGTTTGTGTTAATCATTTATCAAGTGACCGGCTTTGTCATTGTCTTTGACGTTCTTCTGTCTGTTTTGTTTGTCCACCTGTGTCCAAAATGTTGCAAAATATTATACAGGGAAATTTATAATTAAGTAGGCAATGGTCACAACAATGGCCACATATATACTATAAACTAAGTAAACAGATATAGAAAAATACAAATCAGTTAATGAAAATTTTAAAAAACTCATACGCAGCAAACCAAACAAATAGAATAAAGCACAAACAACATAGAATATAGCAAACAATATAGGATATAGAAACAAATAGGATATATAGCAAACAACATAGGATATAGTAAACAACATAGATATACCAAACAACATAGAATATACAAACAACATAGGATATATCAAACAATATAGGATATAGAAACAAACATGAATATGAAACAAATAGAATATAGCAAACAACATAGGATATAGCAAACAATATAGGATATAGCAAACAACATAGGATATAGCAAACAACATAGAATATAGCAAACAACATAGAATATAGCAAACAACATAGAATATAGCAAACAAATAGAATATAGCAAACAATATAGATATAGCAAACAACATAGATATAGCAATATAGCAAACAATAGATATACAAACAACATAGAATATAGCAAACAACATATAGAATATAGCAAACAACATAGGAATATAGCAAACAACATAGAATATAGCAAACAACATGCAATATGCAAACAAATAGAATATAGCAAACAACATAGAATATAGCAAACAACATAGAATATAGCAAACAACATAGGATATAGCAAACAACATAGAATATAGCAAACAACATAGGATATAGCAAACAAATAGAATATAGCAAACAACATAGGATATAGCAAACAACATAGAATATAGCAAACAACATAGAATATAGCAAACAAATAGAATATAGCAAACAACATAGAATATAGCAAACAACATAGAATATAGCAAACAACATAGGATATAGCAAACAACATAGAATATAGCAAACAACATAGGATATAGCAAACAACATAGAATATAGCAAACAACATAGGATATAGTAAACAAATAGAATATAGCAAACAACATAGAATATAGCAAACAACATAGGATATAGCAAACAACATAGGATATAGCAAACAACATAGGATATAGCAAACAACATAGAATATAGCAAACAACATAGAATATAGCAAACAATATAGGATATAGCAAACAACATAGGATATAGCAAACAAATAGAATATAGCAAACAACATAGAATATAGCAAACAAATAGAATATAGCAAACAACATAGAATATAGCAAACAACATAGAATATAGCAAACAATATAGGATATAGCAAACAATATAGGATATAGCAAACAATATAGGATATAGCAAACAATATAGGATATAGCAAACAATATAGGATATAGTAAACAACATAGAATATAGTAAACAACATAGAATATAGCAAACAACATAGGATATAGCAAACAATATAGGATATAGCAAACAACATAGGATATAGCAAACAATATAGGATATAGCAAACAACATAGAATATAGCAAACAACATAGAATATAGCAAACAAATAGGATATAGCAAACAACATAGGATATAGCAAACAACATAGGATATAGCAAACAACATAGGATATAGCAAACAACATAGGATATAGCAAACAATATAGGATATAGTAAACAAATAGAATATAGCAAACAACATAGGATATAGCAAACAATATAGGATATAGCAAACAATATAGGATATAGCAAACAATATAGGATATAGCAAACAACATAGAATATAGCAAACAACATAGGATATAGCAAACAACATAGGATATAGCAAACAATATAGGATATAGCAAACAACATAGGATATAGTAAACAAATAGAATATAGCAAACAACATAGAATATAGCAAACAAATAGAATATAGCAAACAACATAGGATATAGCAAACAACATAGAATATAGCAAACAATATAGGATATAGCAAACAACATAGGATATAGCAAACAATATAGGATATAGCAAACAACATAGAATATAGCAAACAACATAGGATATAGCAAACAATATAGGATATAGCAAACAAATAGAATATAGCAAACAACATAGGATATAGCAAACAACATAGGATATAGCAAACAATATAGGATATAACAAACAATATAGGATATAGTAAACAATATAGGATATAGCAAACAATATAGGATATAGCAAACAACATAGAATATAGTAAAAATAGAATATAGCAAACAACATAGAATATAGCAAACAACATAGAATATAGCAAACAATATAGGATATAGCAAACAATATAGGATATAGCAAACAATATAGGATATAGCAAACAATATAGGATATAGCAAACAATATAGGATATAGCAAACAATATAGAATATAGCAAACAATATAGGATATAGCAAACAATATAGGATATAGCAAACAATATAGGATATAGCAAACAATATAGGATATACCAAACAACATATATAGTTAATAAAATAGGATATAGCAAACAATATAGGATATAGCAAACAACATAGGATATAGCAAACAATATAGGATATAGCAAACAACATAGAATATAGCAAACAACATAGGATATAGCAAACAATATAGGATATAGCAAACAATATAGGATATAGTAAACAAATAGAATATAGCAAACAACATAGGATATAGCAAACAATATAGGATATAGCAAACAATATAGGATATAGCAAACAATATAGGATATACAAACAAACATAGGATATAGTAAACAATATAGGATATAGCAAACAAATATAGGATATAGGATATAGCAAACAACATAGGATATAGAAACAAACAAATAGGATATAGCAAAACAATATAGGAATATAGCAAACAACATAGGATATAGCAAACAACATAGGATATATAGCAAACAACATAGGATATAGCAAACAACATAATAGGATATAGCAAACAACATAGGATATAGCAAACAACATAGGATATAGCAAACAACATAGGATATAGCAAACAACATAGGATATAGCAAACAATATAGGATATAGTAAACAATATATAGGATATAGTAAACAATAGAATATAGAAACAATATATAGCAAACAAATAGGATATAGCAAACAAATATCAAGGATATAGTAAACAAATAGAATATATAGCAAACAACATAGGATATAGCAAACAACATAGGATATAGCAAACAATATAGGAATATAGCAAACAACATAGGATATAGCAAACAAATAGGAATATAGCAAACAACATAGGATATAGAAACAATAGACAACATAGAATATAGCAAACAAATAGAATATAGTAAACAAATAGAATATAGCAAACAACATAGGATATAGTAAACAAATAGAATATACCAAACAAGATATAGAAACAAATAGATATAGCAAACAACATAGATATAAAACAATATAGAATTGTAAACAAGTAGAATATAGCAAACAACATAGAATATAGTAAACAAATAGGATATACCAAACAACATAGGATATAGTCAAAACATATAGGATATACAAACAATATAGGATATAGTAAAACAAATAGAATATAGAATATCAAACATACAAACAACATAGAATATAGTAAACAAGTAGAATATAGCAAACGACAAATAGAATATAGTAAACAAATAGGATATACCAAACAACATAGGATATATCAAACAATATAGGATATACCAAACAATATAGGATATAGTAAACAAATAGAATATAGCAAACAACATAGAATATAGTAAACAAGTAGAATATAGCAAACGACATAGAATATAGTAAACAAATAGGATATACCAAACAACATAGGATATATCAAACAATATAGGATATAGCAAACAATATAGGATATAGTGAACAAATAGAATATAGCAAACAACATGCAATATGCAAACAAATAGAGTATAGCAAACAACATAGGGTATAGCAAACAATATAGGATATAGCAAACAAACATAGAATATAGCTAACAGCATAGAATATAGCTAACAGCATGCAATATAGCAAACATATAGAATATAGCAAACAAATAGAATATAGCAAACAACATGCAATATGCAAACAATGAGAGTTATGGCAAACAACATAGGATATACCAAACAACATAGGATATAGTAAACAAATAGAATATAGCAAACAACATGCAATATGCAAACAAATAGAATATAGCAAACAACATAGAATATAGCAAACAATATAGGATATAGCAAACAACATAGAATATAGCAAACAATATAGGATATAGCAAACAACATAGAATATAGTTAAACAAATAGAATATAGCAAACAACATAGAATATAGCAAACAACATAGAATATAGCAAACAACATAGAATATAGTAAAAATAAAATTACAAATAGAATATACAACAAATAGCAAACAAACCAAATAGCAAATAAATAGGAATAAGCAAACAAAGCAATATAACAAACAAATAGAATATAGCTATAGTACAGTCAACCCTAGCTTAGGCCATCCAAGGATAAAATAAAAATTATAAACAGTTAAGTTGTCTTAAAGGTGCTCCACCGCTGACAAATGGTATTTTTTCACCATCAAAAACAAGAGCAGACGATTTAGTATTTTTCTTCAGTTACAAAAGTTACTTACTTTACAACCATTACCACCATTGAAAGGTTTGAGCTTCTAATTTTACTTCAAGTTAGAAAAAAAAGAAAAACAATTAATTGCATCCCGAAAAAATTGCGTGTCACTAAATCCTATATGGAAGGAAGTACTGATTGTGCATGCACCAAAGGCGAAATAAATTATTTCATATTATTTTTTGTGTTAATTAGACATATATATACATGATCAAACACCAATTATTGTTCAAATGATGAATATCATTTATGCTCTGTCGGCGGTTGGAGCATCTTTAACATATAAGTCAATACCTGCTAGTAGTTCTGAAATTAACCATTTGGGACCCAATTCACAATTAAGGAAGCTAAGTAGTCTTGTGAAGCAGGTGGGCGTTGTACTGGGGTTGATCACTAAGGCAGATACCAGGTTTCTATAATTTCTTAGACTTAGTTTTTTACTTACAATTTATCATTATCATTATATTGTAGTTAATTTGTACCTATATGCTGACGATGTGTGCCAGCAGAAAGATTTTTACTGTGTGTACATATCATTTTTTATTTAATATATTTCATAGCTCCAGTGACTTTTAATAAGGTATCTTGTTAATTACTTATATGATAAATTAGGTACCATTGGCGTTGGGAGGGGAGGATGGGGTGCTAGGGTGGGGAGGTGGGGTGCAATGGTCCATTGGTTATTAAATGTCCCAACATACATTACCACAAGCCCTCCACCTAGAGAGCCGAGAGTTCTAATCCTATGTTGGGCAGTTGTATGATATGCAGGTACTGACAATTGGTCAGTTGTTTTCCTCCGGGTACTCCGACCTTCTTCCACCATACATCTTAACCTTGCACATCCTCAAATGACCCTGCTGGCTGTTAATTAAAGGACGTTAAACTAATCTAACCAAAGTTTACACATTGTCTGAACTGTTTCTCCTCTATTCTACAGCTTCTGTACAAAGGGTTTGGAGGCACGTCTAAAGGAGTATCTTTTAAAGATTTACTGACCGGGCTGATCATCATCACTAAGGGATCTAAGGAGGATAAAATCAAATGTAGGTCAACTTTTATTGTTTTCTTCTGATTAGATATAATGTATAAACCATTGACTTCCATATCATTGATTTGTGATATATACTGTATTGCCATTTATTGTTGCATGTCAAAATTTGGACGATTACAAATTTTGCAATTTGGCTCTAAGGATATCTATTTCATCAATTTCCCAATATTTTGCCGGTCAAATTTTTTAAAAGAATTATCTTCTGTGTTACAAATTTTTGCATATATTAGCATGTTATACGGTTAATATTAATGCTCACAAGTAGAGGTAACTGCAGAATAAGGAAACACTTAGTCGAGATAGACTAGCTGGTCTACACAAATATAGTTGATGGTGATAACTTATCTGTTTACAGTGATATTTGGGATGTATGCTGACGAATCGTATACCTACGTACAGAAAGATGATATGGATCGACGAGTACTCGAGACAGAAGGACAAGTGTCAACAGCTCTGTCAGATCTTTTCCTTGAGGTAAGCTTTTTAGGTCATCTGACCCGAAAGGTGCCTGGTCCGTCATTGTGCGCCGTCAACTGTGCGTAAATTTTAGCCCACCATCATCATCTGGTGGGCTATTCAAATTACTTTTCGTCCATGGTCCATGGTCTGTCCTTCGGTCTATCCGTTAACATTTCTTGTTACTACTATTTCTCAGAAAGGGAAGAACATTTCTTGTTACTACTATTTCTCAGAAAGGGAAGAAGGGATCTTTCTCAAATTTCATACGCAGGTTCCCCTAGGGCCCTTATTGTGCATATTGCATTTTGGGACCGATCGTTCAACAAGATGGATGACAGGGAGCCAATATCTTGGATTTTGATAATTGAAGTTTGTGACTGTTATATATCTCAGAAAGTACTGAAAGGATATTTTTCAAATTTCATATGTAGTAATATATGTAGTAAAAGTTTGAAAAGCAGAGAAAAGATCTCTGTTTCCATTGTCAGACGTAGATCATTCTTTGGTTAGCGCCAAGATCGCTCTGGGATCTCTTGTTTCATTCAAACGACCTATTCTCAATAACCAAAAGGCCCAAGGTACTGATCAATATAATGACTTTTTGTAAATAAATAAGAGGCCTAAAGATCTTGGCCCAAATTATCTTAATCACATGATAAGTGAAATTTTTATTCCTCATTTGCTCTAAAATTTGTGATATCTTCATTAAAGTCAGGAAGTAAGTAAAGAATAGAGTTCTTAAGAATCTTGTAAAATTTGTATTACCAGAAATTATTTTGTCTTCATTGGAAAATTGTCGTTAAACTGTGATTAGCCTAATCACCTTTTGAACAACAACTGGGCTAAGATATTAGGCCTGTAGCATGCTGGGATATAAAGGTCTACCAAATTTATTAAAATCAAATGAATGACCTTGACTTTTGTTCAAAGTCACAGGGGTCAAATAGGCTAAAACCTTTAAAAATGACTTCTTGTGAATAACTATAAGGGGCCTAGAAACCTAATATTGGGCCTGTTGCATGCTGAGATGAAGGAATACCAAGTTTGTTCAAATGAATGACCTTGACTTTTGCATTGATGTTCTATCACCAGTCCTCCATACCTAGGCTGTTTATTGAGGCCTATAAGCTAAGCTAAGACTGCCTGACATTTTACCATTAGCCCTTCATCTCTGAGCTTTGAGTAGTCTGACATTCTGCCGCTAACCTTCCACCTCGGGGTTGAGGGCTTATGTGTCTTACATTCTGCTGCTAGCCCTCCACTTTGGGGTTGAGGGCTTATGTGTCTTACATTCTACCATTAGCCCTCCATTCCTAGACCATGAGTTGTAGCTTGATGTATCTGAAATTCTACTGCTAGCCTTATATCAAATGTTAGATGGAAGTAAAAACAAATAAATCATCTACTGGTTGGTCTATACTTCATGCAATATCTGTCCCAGGATAATTGTGATTCTAAGCCTGGTGACCAAGTACACATTGTACAGTCAAATCTGCCTTATCTGCCTAAAAGAAACTCACTCAAAGTTTACACCCCTGGTAGAAAGAATATGATGAGATAGCGACAAATGCCACGCAATGAAACCTGGTCATGATGACGGTGTTTGTACTATTGTTCTGAACCAAATTTATTTTCAACATGCATAGTGATAGCTTGGGGGTAGTTTTGGTGTAATGATATTGGCTCGCTATTAAAGATTTCTAATACCGATTCCGAACCCAAGGGAAATTTGCTGTACAACATATCAACACTATGAAAACAGCCCTGATGGTGGTATTTAATGTTTAAATTTCACAATCATAATTCTTATTTTTTAAACAGTAAATTTATTTTGGAGTTTTTATAACAATTTTTACCCAATATTTATTAATCTTGTGACTCTTGAAAAATAACCTTGCTAACAATTCCGACAGAAATCAATAATTACAACCTAAAGCTCCAACTAATGTAATCAAAAAGGGTTTGTGTATTTGTTACACATATTCCAGGACACTGTTTCAAATTTTGATAAGTTGTTTGTGAAAATAAATATATTAAAAATAGCTTCAAGAAAGTCATGATGAAAAAAAATCATAGACATCTGGGGAAATATTTTTTTCTGAGGAAACATCATCACAATTTTTTCATTTCATTGAACATTATTAGTACATTTAATGTGAATTTTTGTATTCTTTTGGTGTAATCTCAAAGCAGACAAAAACAATATTATGAATGAATATATTTACCTGGTATTCTATTACTATGTTATGATAAATTATAGTTCTTTCAACTCATTCAACCCTGAAATATAATGGACTGCTCCAATATTTGAACAAGAAGAATCTAAATTTGCTTACAGAGATGAATGATTTAACAAACAAACCAATTGCCAATGCCAGTATATTTAAACAGGGTAAATAAATATAAAACACAAATATCTGTAAAACAATTGGTGATAACAACGAAAAAACAAAGATATGGACGGACAGATTGGTGACGATAAAATCAAACCTGTCTATAATACCAGATCAAGGTGAGGGAAACAGTCTTTATAGCCAGGTGGTCTTATACACAGGTTCAATGGTGTTCAAGTTGACCATTTCGGACACGGAGAAAGTGGTCTCATTACGCAGGTGGTCCGTATACACAGGTTTAATTGTTTTGAAATTGGTTTTTCAGGACTCTAGGAAAGTGGTCATATTAAGCAGGTTGTCTTTATAGACAGGTTAAATTGTTTTGAAATTGGTTTTTCAGGACTCTAAGAAAGTGGTCATATTAAGCAGGTTGTCTTTATAGACAGGTTAAATTGTTTTGAAATTGGTTTTTCGGGACTCTAGAAAAGTGATCATATTAAGCAGGTGGTCTTTATACAGAGGTGGTTGCTAAGACACTGGTTTGACTGCATACAGTACATGACTGTTCTTGATCAGTTTATCTGTTTTCTTTCAAAGCTGTTGTCTGCAGATTAAAGAAAAAATGATTTTTTTTTTCATAAAGACACAATTCTTTCTTTATATTTCACCATGGGGATCAGGTTCAGCTGAAACAGAAAGTTCACAAAGACAAATTTACTGTAATAAAATTCTGTTGTAGCCATAAGTTCTTGAAAGTTTAATTATACCTGAGTATGTTACATGTTTGCTTTGATGGTAATTAAATGATATCTGTTCTGAATTTCAGTCAGACATTCTATTTCCAATTTCTGTTCCTTTTGTGTCTGGTATGTGAGTACATTGGTTTAGCAAACCAAATATGGTAATTTCTGTTCCTTTTGTGTCTGGTATGTGAGTACATTGGTTTAGCAAACCAAATATGGTAATTTCTGTTCCTTTTGTGTCTGGTATGTGAGTACATTGGTTTAGCAAACCAAATATGGTAATTTCTGTTCCTTTTGTGTCTGGTATGTGAGTACATTGGTTTAGCAAACCAAATATGGTAATTTCTGTTCCTTTTGTGTCTGGTATGTGAGTACATTGGTTTAGCAAACCAAATATGGTAATTTCTGTTCCTTTTGTGTCTGGTATGTGAGTACATTGGTTTAGCAAACCAAATATGGTAATTTCTGTTCCTTTTGTGTCTGGTATGTGAGTACATTGGTTTAGCAAACCAAATATGGTAATTTCTGTTCCTTTTGTGTCTGGTATGTGAGTACATTGGTTTAGCAAACCAAATATGGTAATTTCTGTTCCTTTTGTGTCTGGTATGTGAGTACATTGGTTTAGCAAACCAAATATGGTAATTTCTGTTCCTTTTGTGTCTGGTATGTGAGTACATTGGTTTAGCAAACCAAATATGGTAATTTCTGTTCCTTTTGTGTCTGGTGTGTGAGTACATTGGTTTAGCAAACCAAATATGGTAATTTCTGTTCCTTTTGTGTCTGGTTTGTGAGTACATTGGTTTAGCAAACCAAATATGGTAATTTCTGTTCCTTTTGTGTCTGGTATGTGAGTACATTGGTTTAGCAAACCAAATATGGTAATTTCTGTTCCTTTTGTGTCTGGTGTGTGAGTACATTGGTTTAGCAAACCAAATATGGTAATTTCTGTTCCTTTTGTGTCTGGTGTGTGAGTACATTGGTTTAGCAAACCAAATATGGTAATTTCTGTTCCTTTTGTGTCTGGTTTGTGAGTACATTGGTTTAGCAAACCAAATATGGTAATTTCTGGGATCAATACTGCACCATAAAAAGCTGACAGAAGATCAGATAGTTTTTTGTTTTATTTATATCTGAGTAAGGCCAGCAGACATCAACATGTTTATCACACTAACATATAGTACTATGCTGCTCCAGCAGACTGCTCAATTTTATTAATTATTGAATTATTTTTGAAGTGACATTAACCAGATCTAGTGTTGCATCTAAATTTATTCATATGGTATGCATTCAACAGTGAAGCAAGAATCCTTTTGCGTGCATTTACCCACATTGCATTGGTAGCCCTTTTAAGTGATATGGGAATTTGCATGTATTAGACCTTTCAAATTCAGCATGCATGCTTAATTGACATATAACATTATACATATCTATAACCTTGATTCAGTTATTTTTCTTGTCAATAGATACCAACCCAATCTGTCTTGATCACATGTCCTGGTTTCATATATATTATATATAAAATTATCACTGATTGAAATTGAGTCTGAAATTGCATTATTGCAATATTGATCCCAACATCAAAGGTAACATGCTGCATATTCCAAACAATTTGGCCAATTATCTAAAATTGAAAGATGAAATGATTTTGATTACTACTGCTAAAATGTAGTATTCTTTATTTGATTATTTATAACCATTAAATTAATTACGGTACAATCCACCATCAACTATTCTTAGTCTTTACCATGAGCTTCTCATTAAATTACGGTACAATCCACCATCAACTATTCTTAGTCTTTACCATGAGCTTCTCATTAAATTACGGTACAATCCACCATCAACTATTCTTAGTCTTTATCATGAGCTTCTCATTAAATTACAGTACAATCCACCATCAACTATTCTTAGTCTTTATCATGAGCTTCTCATTTAAATTACGGTACAATCCACCATCAACTATTCTTAGTCTTTATCATGAGCTTCTCATTAAATTACGGTACAATCCACCATCAACTATTCTTAGTCTTTATCATGAGCTTCTCATTAAATTACGGTACAATCCACCATCAACTATTCTTAGTCTTTACCATGAGCTTCGCATTAAAAAGTAAAAAAACAACAAGTTCATTTCATTTGAGCTATTTTGATTCCTTATCTGTCATATGATACAATTAATGGTCACAGACAACCGATTTATGCATAATTAAAGAAAATTTAAATAAACTGGAATCTGAAGCCAAAATGTACCTAATTGTCATAGATAGACACCTGACATGAATCCAAAGTTCAATGGACAAATGTATTTGTATCATATCATTTCTACTACATTTTGATTACATCAGAATTTAATGGTCTAGGCTATGTATGAAAATTTAAGCATACACTAGATTGTTATCAGAGTTTAATGTTGTAGCTAGGTTGTAAATTTGTTATGTTAATACTTCCAGAGTGACCAGGTTGGATTTGACCAGTTCCGATTATGGCTGTATCATCATCCCGATGCCACCATAATTACAAAATGGCTGCTGATGGAGCCGATGACGATATCGCTATCCAACGACACAGACACGCCCACATTCTACCAGACCCTGGCTGGAGTTACACATTGTAAGTGTTTTAGAATTTAAAAAAAAAAAAAAATGCTTTTAACCCAAGGCGCTTAAGTTGACCAAATTTGGGCTTACATTTCACTAAATCATTGCACAGAGTAAGCCATTAATCAATTTGCAAAAGAAATCCAAAAGAGAAACATAGTTTTCATACTTTCTGTCTGTACTTAATTTGAGGTAAGTGAAAGTGGGACTTCAAAAAAGGGGAGGGGCGCTTATAGGGATGGGATACTGATTGGGTCGATTACGGTAATTGAAGTACATGTAAAACATGTCTATCAAGTGAATATGTTTTTTAATTCAATGAAATTTGTGACTATAATAGTGTTTTGGGGTTCCTGACTAGTGTGTAGCATGTACATGTACACTGAACTCCACATATAATGAGATTCAGCTGATCATCATATTCTGTCTCGTTTTAGTCAATTCTTCTTACAGACAATTGAATTCTTATTGACATTAATAAATGTAATTATGATGAAACTGCGAATATAAATACTTAGGTAGCCTTTATAATCAAGTACAACTCTACTGGACTGACCAAGTCAGACGAGGATAATGCCCTATGGGCCTCTTGATTTGATATTTAATATCATTATGGATGTGATGATAATGTTGGTATTTGTGTACAGTGGAGGAAGATGACATCAGTGAATTGGATAAACGGTACTGGGTATTAAAGTCACAGTCCAAGAGCGGCAAGTTTGATCTGGATACGTTTAAGTCGTTGGTCTGTCCCCCGGTACCCGAGTCAGTGTGTGAAGGTATGTACATGTATTGCCATTAACTTTTCTTGTTATTCACAATAAAAAGGACAAATATATGTATATGTTATGATGATTGTCTCTAAATAATATATACAGTGAACACTTGATAATCTTGATCCCAGCACAAATCATCCAGATAATGAAATTTCTGGACTGCCAAATTCTGTCACTTTACATGTGCATGTAATTAAATTCATTTCCTGGTATTTTAAATTTTCTGGACTATCGGCATCTGGATTATCGCAGCTACTGGATATTTAAGGTCAAGGTTACTTATGGCAGTTACTGCTACTATAGTTATGAATTTTGTTTAAAAGAATTGAAAAAAATCAACCAATGTTGAATATTTAATGTGTCGACTGAAATTTATTGTTGTATAAGATTTTAATTTAACTCTGTTAATTTAGCAACAGGTATTCCCGTAACAAAGAATTATTTTGATGAAAGCTGCCTGATGATACTAAACCCTTTGATGTATTTTATCTATTAATAATATTTGTCCTCTGCAGGCTTGTTTAAGGCGTTTGATGAGAATCGAGACAATCATATCGACTTTAAAGAGATGGCGTGTGGAATTTCAGCATGTTGTCGTGGTCCCAGCACAGAGAGGCAGAAATGTAAGTTGTGATAGTATATATGCATGACATGATTACCATAAAGTGTTTTCAATCCAACGGAAATCAAGAAAATCTGTGGAGTTTTCTCAGGGTATTCTCGATAGGATTCTCTCTCAATACAAGGCCAACCAGCATGATGAATAGCTGATAATATAAAGCAAACCTATTGTCTCTCATAATTCCACTTATTTCACAGCCTATAATATCACAATAAGCGAAAATATAAGTAGAGCCACAGGTACAGTTATAGGTATAGGGGTTACTATCACTGACATTATATCCACTCCTGGACTATCCGGTAGTAAAACTGGAGGCAGTTCAGGAGGAAATTTAACATAACTGACCAATCACAGGCATGCAAAGATTTCCTTTGAAGAATAGTGATGCCCAACTTCAAAGCCACACTGTCAACCATAGTGTACCTTTATTCGATTCTTTTGCTGTACATCAATGGACCAAATTACCTGTGTGTCCTGAACTGCCTTCAGTTTTACTATGAGACAGTCCAGGGGTGAATATAACGTCATTGATAGTAACCTCTGGAGCATCGAGGAGCATCGGTAGAATGCTTAATTCAACTAGACCTTTAGTTATGTTTGAGCAAACCATTTAGACTTTCTCCTGATTCTAGAGACTCTTTAAATAGAAATAATGCATGGTTTCAAGAATTGTATGGTGATGATAATAGTCTGAATATGAGGAGTTATGCCCCTTTTGTAGGAAATCTTTAATGAAGAATTGTTATGTTACAGTCTGCTTTAAAGTGTTTGATGCCAACCATGACAACAAGTTGAACCATGCTGAACTCAAGTGTATGTTGAATGCCTTACTGCTCATACGGTTTGAGAGTCGCAGTGTTGCTGAGCTGGTACGTTACTTATGTCATCATTTTCTTGATCATCAACATTCCATATGGTGCAATTCTTCGTTATAACTACCACATCTGAAGTTTGATGTCAAAATTAGTTCACTATGGAAACAAAATTTTGGGAGTTTGTAAATATGAAAATAAGTGGTATTTTAAAACAAAATGTAGTATAAATTTGTAAATATGAAAATAAGTGGTATTTTAAAACAAAATGTTGTAGTTCTAAAATGTGAAAATTATTGAGCTATAGAAACAAAATTTAGCAGTTTGTAAATGTAGTATTTTGATAAATTGTTGCTTTTATCATGATAGAAATGAAATAGTTTTCAATGCATAAAGCAAACAGAACTCATTACCATTACTCTATGAGTGACCTTTAGTATATATGTACATATGTATTATGTTTTACTTTATACAGGAAGCTGATATGTTCCATAAAATGGACCCACATACTGTAGCTAGTGAGATACTCGCCTCTCATGACACAGATCAGGTAACAAATGCCACAAAGTTAAGTGATCTGTAACTCCCAACCATATAGTCGAAAATTTCTGTTATTGTTGAATGTCAGTAATCTATTATTATGTAACATGAATACAGATACATTAAGTTCTGTTACTCTTTATTAAAAGTAGCTGAAAAATAAAATGCCAGATGACAGAATTTCTTTGATTTATCAAAATTTTAAAGTTGTGAAATATCCATTACATATAGTGTAAAATAAGCAGAAAACTATCATTTTTGGCCTCAGCAGTATGTAAGGATTATAAGTCACAATGCTGATTTCCAGGGGAAAAGATAATGGCTAATTATCCGGAAAATACAGTACTTTCAAATTCTGAACATGTAAAACTTTTTGTATAAAGGACAACGCAGACTGACATTTTACTCTTATGCTAGTGACAGGTCAAGCAGATGACTGCAGTGTACATATTTGTGTTTTGTAGGACGGCTGTATCTCCATGGCAGAATACCTAGTATGGACAGTCAACAACACACTAGCTGATGATTTTCTTGATCTCCTTAGTCAAGTAAGTGTTGTTGTTTTGGGAAAGTGTTGTTAGTCAAGTAATTGTGGTTTTGGGAAAGTGTTGTTAGTCCAGTAAGTGTTGTGTTGGGAAAGTGTTGTTAGTCAAGTAAGTGTTGTTGTTTTGGGAAAGTGTTGTTAGTCAAGTAAGTGTTGTTTTGGGAAAGTGTTGTTAGTCCAGTAAGTGTTGTTTTGGGAAAGTGTTGTTAGTCAAGTAATTGTTGTTTTGGGAAAGTGTTGTTAGTCAAGTAAGTGTTGTTTTGGGAAAGTGTTTTTATTCCAGTAAGTGTTGCTTTGGGAAAGTGTTTTTATTCCAGTAAGTGTTGCTTTGGGAAAGTGTTGTTAGTCCAGTAAGTGTTGTTTTGGGAAAGTGTTGTTAGTCCAGTAAGTGTTGTTTTGGAAAAGTATTATTAGTCAAGTAAGTGTTGTTTTGGGAAAGTGTTTTTATTCCAGTAAGTGTTGCTTTGGGAAAGTGTTGTTAGTCAAGTAAGTGTTGTTTTGGGAAAGTGTTGTTAGTCAAGTAAGTGTTGTTTTGGGAAAGTGTTTTTATTCCATTAAGTGTTGTTTTGGGAAAGTTTTGTTAGTCCAGTAAGTGTTGTTTTGGGAAAGTGTTTTTATTCCAGTAAGTGTTGTTTTGGGAAAGTGTTGTTAGTCAAGTAATTGTTGTTTTGGGAAAGTGTTGTTAGTCAAGTAAGTGTTGTTGTTTTAGGAAAGTGTTGTTAGTCAAGTAATTGTTGTTTTGGGAAAGTGTTGTTAGTCAAGGAAGTGTTGTTTTGGGAAAGTGTTTTTATTCTAGTAAGTGTTGCTTTGGGAAAGTGTTTTTATTCCAGTAAGTGTTGCTTTGGGAAAGTGTTGTTAGTCCAGTAAGTGTTGTTTTGGGAAAGTGTTGTTAGTCCAGTAAGTGTTGTTTTGGGAAAGTGTTGTTAGTCAAGTAAGTGTTGTTTTGGGAAAGTGTTTTTATTCCAGTAAGTGTTGCTTTGGGAAAGTGTTGTTAGTCAAGTAAGTGTTGTTTTGGGAAAGTGTTGTTAGTCAAGTAAGTGTTGTTTTGGGAAAGTGTTTTTATTCCAGTAAGTGTTGTTTTGGGAAAGTGTTGTTAGTCCAGTAAGTGTTGTTTTGGGAAAGTGTTTTTATTCCAGTAAGTGTTGTTTTGGGAAAGTGTTGTTAGTCAAGTAATTGTTGTTTTGGGAAAGTGTTGTTAGTCAAGTAAGTGTTGTTGTTTTAGGAAAGTGTTGTTAGTCAAGTAATTGTTGTTTTGGGAAAGTGTTGTTAGTCAAGGAAGTGTTGTTTTGGGAAAGTGTTTTTATTCCAGTAAGTGTTGCTTTGGGAAAGTGTTTTTATTCCAGTAAGTGTTGCTTTGGGAAAGTGTTGTTAGTCCAGTAAGTGTTGTTTTGGGAAAGTGTTGTTAGTCCAGTAAGTGTTGTTTTGGGAAAGTGTTGTTAGTCAAGGAAGTGTTGTTTTGGGAAAGTGTTTTTATTCCAGTAAGTGTTGCTTTGGGAAAGTGTTGTTAGTCAAGTAAGTGTTGTTTTGGGAAAGTGTTGTTAGTCCAGTAAGTGTTGTTTTGGGAAAGTGTTGTTAGTCAAGTAAGTGTTGTTGTTTTAGGAAAGTGTTGTTAGTCAAGTAATTGTTGTTTTGGGAAAGTGTTGTTAGTCAAGGAAGTGTTGTTTTGGGAAAGTGTTTTTATTCCAGTAAGTGTTGCTTTGGGAAAGTGTTTTTATTCCAGTAAGTGTTGCTTTGGGAAAGTGTTGTTAGTCCAGTAAGTGTTGTTTTGGGAAAGTGTTGTTAGTCCAGTAAGTGTTGTTTTGGGAAAGTGTTGTTAGTCAAGTAAGTGTTGTTTTGGGAAAGTGTTTTTATTCCAGTAAGTGTTGCTTTGGGAAAGTGTTGTTAGTCAAGTAAGTGTTGTTTTGGGAAAGTGTTGTTAGTCAAGTAAGTGTTGTTTTGGGAAATGTTTTTATTCCAGTAAGTGTTGTTTTGGGAAAGTGTTGTTAGTCCAGTAAGTGTTGTTTTGGGAAAGTGTTTTTATTCCAGTAAGTGTTGTTTTGGGAAAGTGTTGTTAGTCAAGTAATTGTTGTTTTGGGAAAGTGTTGTTAGTCAAGTAAGTGTTGTTGTTTTAGGAAAGTGTTGTTAGTCAAGTAATTGTTGTTTTGGGAAAGTGTTGTTAGTCAAGGAAGTGTTGTTTTGGGAAAGTGTTGTTTGCAAATAATTGTTATTTTTTCGGGAAAGTGTTGTAAGTCAAGTAAGTGTTGATGTATAGTAACATGTTAATTTTTGTTTGATATAGTTTAACAGTAACAGCTGATCCTTTTAATAGAGGAAATCTTGTCCATTGAATAGTACTATCTCACTGAGGCTTACTTATATCTATATTGTTTTAGTGTACAGAAAAGTACTCGAATGATCGTAAAATCTCTTATCTAGTTCAATAATTTCCCTTTATTGGTATGAGGTTCCTTTGGTTGAGAAAGGGAAAACTCCTGGATGGTTTGCTCTGGTGTTAATTTTTTTTATGTGTTTTTTAACAGATTTGCCATATAGTATTAGGACTTAAACCTCAAAAACGAGAGGAAGAAGGAAAGATAGTCAAGTAAGTACTCACGATAGCTTTATTGATATTTACTTCAGTGGAGCAATATTTTTGACAAATTGAATGATTTGTGTAATCTAATAGTTTAGCAACAGTTGAAAAAATTAGAATTTATTGTGGAAAGGCATTCAAGGGCTCTTATCCATCCAGATTACGAAATGTTTACTGAACAGTTGCTAATATTTGCGAGGGTTTCAATTTTGCAAACTTTGTTATTAAATCGCGGATGTTTTCAAAAAGTTTTACATGTCAATCTCTATTCCATGAATGACGCTTTCAAAGACCACGAAGAGAATTTGACAAAATAATACCCTGTGAATAAGTTACGTACAGTATATCGTACAATTTTTCATCCACAAAATTTAACAACGGTTCAGGATACATTTGTATATTACTTCCTTAATTTACATTTCAACATCTCATTTTTCCAGTGACTGGTTATCGAGAGAGTCTCGGAAGCCGTTCCGTGTGGGACAGGTGTGGTACCTCATAGCAATGCAATGGTGGAACTCATGGGTAGAATATGTCAGTCCTACAGTAAGTTATCTCCCTTCACTCTTCATGTCCATATTGATTTATATGTAGCCCTATATGAAAGTGAAGAAATTAGTTTTATTATTTTAGGTGTCAAACTTGTGTTTATTTAGTAAAACAGTTCCAGCGCTATTTTCCTATAACATCTACATTTCAACTTCTTTTAATGAGAAACAAATACTTATCAGCTAGCATCAATAAGTATATAGATTTTACAGAAGAGGATACACTCATGGATGGAATTAGGTCTTTAATACATTCTGTATTCACATATTACAGAGTTATTTGCCCTGTGGGGAGGTATTGATTGTATATGTGATGTCTTGTGTTTGGAGCATAAGGTGATATTTTTTTGAGTTTCACTCGTAAAATGTTAACATCAGAATTGTTACCTCCTGCAAGGGAGGTAATTTTGCAATATACAAAGATGGATAAGGATACAAAAAAGTTAAATGAAATTTTGATTATAAGCATTTTGTCTTCAGTGAAGACTTTTGACAAATTAATGTAATGATGAATGGTGTATATTTCAGGCGGTGGAAGCTAATGGCCTATTGGACCAGAATGGGATTGAGAAAGGATCATTCCTTGATTCTCCAGGACATCACAAAATTACTAAAGGAAAGCATCAATCAAAAACTCTTCCTTGGGATGATGATTCTGTGATTGTTGTTAATGTAACCAAGGGAACAAACTCTGAACTTGGTGGTGCGACCAATCAAATTCGTAACCACACTTTACCTCGAGCGTCTACTTTACCTCGAGCGTCTAACTCTAGTTCTGTGTATAGTAGTCCTCTCCGTCACTGTTTAAACCCTGGAGATTCGGTTGTGGTCAATCGGAGTCCTAGTCCTTCACCTAAACTGCGCAAGAAAAATGTGAATTCATGTAATTCTAACCCGCCGCGACCAGGAGCTATTGACAACAGTCAACTTATAGCTCCAAATACTATTAAGGTTAGTTACCGTAGTCCATGTTAGATAGTCATTTGTGGTCAAATATAACGGTGGTCAAGTGGTCAGGGGGTCATTCCAGTTAACTTAGTTTTGGTAGTCACCATAGTGTTGGTAGCAAAGTCATAAAAGGGGAGATAACTCCTATACTTATTTTGAACTGTCCTAATCTATACCTTCTAAAAAGTGAATTCACATTTCATTCCAAGATATTCTGATTAAACCATAAAAAAAGTAAAATAAACTGAAAATCTTTCTTGTTTTTTCAAGTTTCTTGATTTCCTTGAGCTGTTAACAGAAAGTTTTAGTATAACATATAATGTGGTAGACTTTGTTGTAAGTATTTTACAATTGAGGCGAAAGCCATCAATATTTGATCGTCAACTGTCCACAAGAAAACCTACATGTGCAAATTTGTTTATAATTTAAACACATAATTTTAGTATCATATTGGTCATTCATGTATGTGCGTATCATCTCTGTTTTAAGGTCTCCTCATTAACAAATGAAGGAGGTCGTCTCAAAAGAGATACGATGTTAGTTAGAGGAAAAGATTTTGAGTTAGTCCCTGAGCCGGTGTGGCGAGCCCTATCCGTATGGTATGGAACCAACACACCCCTTCCAAGAACTGTAAGTATCAAACCATCAAACTTGTCTGTTAATTCTGTAGGTAGAACCGAAAATGGAAATTGTTATTGTTTGATTTTTGACGAAACAATACATTAGAAATTTCAAAACATTTCGACACCAGTAAAATTTTACAATAGAGGTGTAAAGTAGTGTGACTGAGTTGTATTTCACATTTGTTTTAAAAAATGAGAAAGTTAAATCGATAAGAATTTAAGTTTTAAAAAAAAACCAAAAAAATTAAATACTAATAGATTTCAATTAAAGTTTTTGTTTTATAAACTACATTTAGATTTCGATTTTTAGAAAATTGAGAAAATTAAATACTATTAAATTTCAATTTTTAAAAAAAAATGCGAAAATTAATTGTATAGTAGAACATAAACTACATTTAGATTTCAATTTTTAGAAAATTGAGAAAATTAAATACTACTAAATTTCAATTTAAAAAAAAAATGTGAAAATTAATTGTATAGTAGAACATATCTATGTCTGACTACCATATATGATGTTCTATTTATATAGGTGATAGCCTCGGCCAACAATGACGGCATTCCTGAACTGGAGCTCTACCCTGTGACGGTCCGACTACAGCGTCATCAGATGCCAAGCCAGCGCCCAGCCCACATGACCACATTTACTGGGATGATGTCTGGCATTGGTGGTATGGCCTTATGTGAGCATGCCTTTAGCTGTTTTAGTTATGATGTGACATCCCGGTCGTCTGTAGTACTCCGGGTGTTACACACACACAACCTGGTCATAACTACAGATAATATTAATATCCGGTTATTTACGTAGCTCAATTTTTTTCATAATTTCTAGTAAAAACGAAAAAATAAAATTTTAGTTTTTTCATGATATTAAAAGTTTATCAGGGTATTTATATGATTCGATTATTTCCAAATAATTTGTTGATCAAATTTTTCGCAGTGACAGCAATGTCCTGGGAAATCGTGAAAAATTATCCCCTGCGAAAATAACCGGCTATATGGTATCAATACAGTTCAATTTGATGTAATGTATAGGTTTTCTATCATAAAGAAAACCTTTATTTTCAAATTTCTTTTTTTCATCTCAAAATTTTTAAGTAATTTTACGAACCTATTAATACAAACTCCCAACAAAGTGTAGCAAAATCATATCATTTTTTCTGTATGATTAACATTTACAAAATAATATGACCATGTTTCTAGTATGTGCTTTATATCACATTACTCTGGATTTGTAGGTGGTAGTGTTTTTTGTTTATTTATTTATTTTTTGTAAAACTATATCATGGGTGTCAATTTGTTGTTGATAATACATTTTATGTGGTGTACCATTTTAAGTTTGACTTTTTTGCATAGATATTTATTTTGTTTATTAGTTAACCGTGTAGATATTTATCACATAACTAGCCCCTTCAGCCATGTCATACGGCCAAGTGGAAAGACACATGTGTAATAACATTATTGTGATGTCACAATAATAATGACATCATAATCAAAATACGACATCACACGGTTGTCTTAGTAGACAGAAGCATCACATTCAAGCTTGTCTTACCTTCTTTTATATAGAAACAAAATTAAATGTTTTGTCTACATTTCCATAAATACCTGGTACAAGTACTAGTTATATGATAAACAGAATCTTACACTAGTGGCTACGTATCAAATTGAACTTCTTAATAAAATACATATTACATAGCCACTTATGTAAGATACGTTATTTATCACATAATCCGCCTGATATCAAGTGATTTCGCCTGTGTAATATTTTTGCATATGTCAATAGTGTAATATGACCTCGAGCGATTTTCATTGGCTGAAAATTCATTGTGACATCACACAGAAACAATAAAATGACGTCAGGAAAAATGATTTGACGTCAGAATCACGATGACGGCAGGACAAAATGGTGGCCTCTGTGGATTTTCGTAATACATTTTGATGTGAAATTCTTTGTTATGTAGGTATTTGTAGTTATGTGATAAAAAAGTACCTTAAATTTGGGTTCATTTCATATGAGATTTTATGAAACTCGTTTCGAAGTTTTAATTTTTGCTATCCAAGACTTGCAAAAATTATATTTTCTTAGACTCGTTTCATAAAATCTCATATGAAATGAACACTCATGTAAGATCCTATATTTCTAAAGCTTACAAGCATAGATTTTGTGTACATACATAGTTCAACTCCTGGTAGTAGTACACTATTAGGTGTCATAAAGTACTGCTTTCAAAGGTCATTTGAAATTTTAAATCATGTTTCAATAATCTAGTTTATTATAATTTAAGATATATATTTTGAGATTGACATAGTAATGTTATGTCATGATCAGTTTGATTCTGTTAGATATAACAATGGATTGTAGAGTTATAATGGTATCCTAAGTAAACATGAGAATTGAGGCAAATGCATGTCTTTTAATATATTAAGCATTAACATTTTGTGCTGTCAATTTTCCATAAAACAGTTGTTCTATGAATTTAATTGTTCTCAGAATTTAACTCAGATTTCATTTTTGTTTGGCTTTTGCAGCTTGTAAAAATGGCAAGTAGAATTATATAAATATATGAAGTAATTACTAATTCTATTATTATTTAGAATTAATTTCTTTATCAAAATAACATTATCATTATGTCATTTAGCATGTTTACATAAAATAGATATATATTACTTTTCTGAGACGAAAATTCAGTAAAGTCTACAATATTTCAAACATAAGATTAGATGACAGGAAATACGATAAAATTTAAATTTTGTAATCTTAGTGGCTTACTTTGTAAATTCCCGATTGGAACCAGGGGCTATAGCTTTGTGCTGTGTCCATCCCTCTGATCTTGTCCCGGCTCTGTATCCTACTCCATAGACAATGGAACTTCGTACTTGGTATGTGGACCCACTTTTGTGAGACAGTGTATCATGTATCAAAATCAAGTCACTGCGACCTATACTTTGACCCTTGATCCAAGTTTAAGAAGAAGCTTGTCCAGGCTCTATTTCCTATACTGTAAGGCTTTGGGGCTTCATACTTGGCAAGTGGGATCCATCTAGGTGAGATGGTGTTTTGCATACCAAAACCAGGTCATTGACCTATATTTTGACACTTGACTTCAATTTAAGAAAAAACAAATTTTTACAGACTCTCTTTTCATTACAATGAGACACCAAAGCATTATAATCTGTAAATGAGATCATCTATGCAAGGAAAATAAACCATATTGCAAATACAGCGGGGACTAAATTTGTCAAATTAGCTTGTAATCTGTCATCTCTCATAATCATAGAAACAGAATGTCAGTACACTGCTGTTTCTAAGGATTTTCATATTGATTGGATTTGATGTAAAAATGATTAAGGCAATACATATGTATTAAAATATTAACATTATTTTACCAAGCAGTAAAACTTATAAGCTACAAACAAAGGCATCATAATCATAATTTAAACTCTGATACATATACATGTACTAACATGGACTTTTTCATGTGTGGATATTTTTCTTTAGTCTACCTTAAAACTGTATTCGTAAAGTTTTAGAGTCTGTGCATATATCTCTAGTGAAATTGCTCATGTCTAAAAATTCATTTAAATTTTTTTTAACCAATTTTAGATATAAATGTGAAGTATTTTTTATTTCCTTAGGATTACATTATATAGCTGTGTTTGAACCAGTCTATTGACAATCACAACATTTGTTCACTCGTTGTAGTTTTTTGTAATTTATTTTTTGGATGGTTTCCATCAAAATTAAATGTTTTTGTAATATTTTCTTCTTATTAGTTATTTTGCATCATTGTTCGATCTTCATTTTTTTTTTCTCAATTCTTTTGGTGTTCGTAATTGCAGCTTGTAAAAATGGCAAGTACCACAGTACTATTTGATATGTTATGTGTTCTTACTACTATAATTTTTTTACTCAGTGAAATGCTATTTTATATTTTATATACAATTTAGCATGCTCACCTGTAAACACAGAATGTATATATAGATATGCAACTCAAAAAAGATTTATAGGTCGCAAGTTTTGATATACTGTATAAAACATTATTGGAAGTACATTATTGTCAATTCTAATAAACTTATCAGGGAGTTTAACATAAGAAAAAATCTGTTTTAATACTCTTTGGGAATCTGTTATAAAATTAAATTCTGAGTGGTGTTTCTCTTCTTTATTGTTACCGTATAGCCTGTTATATTCGTGGGTTGAAATTTTTGATTTTGCTTAAAGGATATAAATATTTTGTCTCTAAATATTTTGTGGATTAAACTATTCATGACCTTAACAATGTCACGCAAAATTGCGAAAACATCTTTGCTGAGAAATTAACAGTCTATACGGTATCTTATAAAATATTTATCCCTCTGTTTGACTGTAGTACATAAATAATAACCTGAAATTCTATATTAATTTATCCAATTACTCATTCTAAAACATATTTAGATATTTTGTTTAGCCTGTAGTATTTATATCAGAGGTTATTATATGAAGAGGTCTTTGGGAAAGAGGCCTGGAACTTTCCTAAACTTAAAATTCTCCAAAGCAACTTTGCTTAACTTCAGTGACTTCTGTAATGCTTTTCTAAGGTGAATTTTAATGTTGAGGAAACTTGGCCCTTCTCAACTAAGTACTCTGTACAAGGTTTCTCCATCATAAAAATTTCAATTTGGTAAAAAATAATATTCCATCCATGTAAATGGGAGAAAAAATTAGTTAAAAAAAAAAAAATATAATAATAATAAGCATTGCAAAACACAATACAATGATTTGACAGTTAAAATTAGATGAAAATTAGTTCTTTATTCACCTGAATAATTTTTTTTTTCTAGCAATGACAAATTTTGTGGCCAATAACCCCCCAACCCCGCGACGGTTTGTGGCGTACTCGGCGACGTTTAGTCAGCAACACTCGCTACAACAGGTATACGAGTTCCTGTGTACCAAACTGAGGCTCAACAGGGAGGATATGAGGCTCTGGAAGATTGGTCAGAAAGAGGATGTAAGTAAAAGACCAGTCGTCCCTGGTCAATATTTTTGTCAAGGTTCCAGTGTCATGAAGTAGTTTTGGTGTTAAAGCTAAGCTTAGCCAAACAAAAATTAATTTGATGTAAATGATGTCATATCTGATTGGCCAAATCAAAACTTAGACAGCTTTATTTGTTTTAAGACTTGTCCATGATCTTTATGTCTATTACACTAAAACATTTTTGCCACAGTGGTTTTTGTACTATTATATGCCTTTTCTTAAATAATATTTTAAATTTCAATTTATTTGAGAAAGGAGTCCATGACACAAGTGTAAACCTATTTATAATGTATGTATGTGACGATTATACTTACAGAACATGACACTGTTGGACGACGATAACTTGCTGATAGAGGAGTGCTATGTAGAGGAAAACCAGCTCGTCCTCATTGAAAGTGAGTCCTATATCAACGGATAAAGTACCAATAGTCTAGCTGACTTCTGTACATAGCAGAACCTCTTATTGCAAGGGATGTTGGATTTTGTCAATTGTGCCATAGGCTTGGTTACAAACAGAACAAGGACGTTAAGCTCCATCAGTCAATTATGTTTTTCAAATTGACACTTTCTTATAATTGATAAATTTTCATCAATTGATCAAGAAAAATCTTAATGTTTGCTTCATATGTCATTGTAGAAATTCAGAATTCTAGAATCATAATGAGGTGAAAAGGGTATAAAGCTAGTATATTAATAATCTGAAATAAAAGGCCAAAATAGATTCAAAGTAAAATCAAAAATTATTTCTATGAAATATATATTCAGCCACTATAGGGCCTTCTTCAGTCCAAAATCACTCTAGAATGAATTTTCATGGGTGAATGACTTAACCGTTGACATCGATATTAAAATAGAACAAAATTTTCTAATAATAGACAAGTACTTTATCCTGATCTTTCCCTTTAAAGTAATGTGATGTTTATTCCTTGTCTTGTTTTTCAGTTCGTAACAAAGATCTCACATGGCCAGAAGAAATGTCACAACTTGCCAAGAACAAAACTTGTCGAAAAGACCAAGGTTTGTGAGCTCAAACAGACTTACAAGATAACGGCATTAATCTGTAAATTTGACAAATACTACAAATTGTAAGGGGTATATCCCCTCCCCCAACCTCCCACTCCCCTCTTCATAAATGGCTAGTTATTTTTGCTGTGCTTAGGTGTTTGTATGTACTTCCACCGACCCCCTCATCTCGGTCACCCTTACAAACCCAAATGTATAGGTCTGTGGTCTTTCTTTTAAAGGTTTTAGTTTTCCTCCAATTTTAAAACCTAGCATGGCCTTGAATGACCTTATTGACTATTCATAAACAGTAAAGATAAATTTTGATTGTGATTTATACCTGTATTCGTTTTCTCCTCCTTTGCAGCCCACACCCAAAAAGGCGCGACAGGACTAAACAACCTTGGTAATACCTGTTTTATGAATGCAGCAGTCCAGTGTGTGTCCAACACCTGGCCTCTCACACACTACTTTATAGGTGGGCTACACCTGTTTGAACTTAACAGGTAAGTTCTCACTTGTTTCAGATCCTTGAACTCTGACCCCTAACTCACTTTATTGGTGTGTTACACCTGCTTCAACGCCACAGGGTGGTAGTGTAAACCAGCTTATCTTCCCCCGCAATTTGTTTCATTGTAATTAGAATTCACAAAAATAAATACTACTGCAAATACAATAGAGTGTTTAGCATGTAAATCGGGGAATTTAAAGTGCTGTGAAAATGTAGTTGGACATAAAAACGCGAAATTAAGTTGCTGCAAAAATAAGTTGGTTTACAGTTATCCTTTAGGTAGGAGAACCTAAAGCGTTATTCTAAATCGTAGCCAATCATGCTTTAAGTGTAATACTTTGTTGTAATCGTGCACCACCAGAATCTGGTAATTAACTAACACAGTCATTTTGTCCTAATGCCTTAATGAATTTTTAGGTAAATAATTGTTATGATAAGGTGGAAAATTAAAATGATATATTATAATAATTATTCTAGAAATGATTAAGTGGAATTTGATGTTACTTTTACAGGACAAACCCTCTGGGTATGAAAGGACATATTGCTCAACGATATGGTGATCTAGTCAAAGACCTATGGAGTGGTACAGCCAAGTCAATAGCACCTCTCAAACTTAGGGTAGGTACAGCCAAGTCAGTATCACCTCTCAAACTTAGGGTAGGTACAGCCAAGTCAATAGCACCTCTCAAACTTAGGGTAGGTACAGCCAAGTCAAT
The DNA here is from genome assembly GCF_041381155.1 of Argopecten irradians. Lineage (NCBI taxonomy): Eukaryota > Metazoa > Mollusca > Bivalvia > Pectinida > Pectinidae > Argopecten > Argopecten irradians. Next base: position 28,482,308 of record NC_091142.1, on the reverse strand, counting down.
AGCACTCTAAACTTAGGGTAGGTACAGCCAAGTCAATATCACCTCTCAAACTTAGGGTAGGTACAGCCAAGTCAATAGCACCTCTCAAACTTAGGGTAGGTACAGCCAAGTCAATAGCACCTCTCAAACTTAGGGTAGGTACAGCCAAGTCAGTATCACCTCTCAAACTTAGGGTAGGTACAGCCAAGTCAATAGCACCTCTAAAACTTAGGGTAGGTACAGCCAAGTCAGTATCACCTCTCAAACTTAGGGTAGGTACAGGCAAGTCAAGTCAATAGCACCTCTCAAACTTAGGGTAGGTACAGCCAAGTCAATAGCACTTCTCAAACTTTTAGGGTAGGTACAGCCAAGTCAATAGCACCTCTCAAACTTAGGGTAGGTACAGCCAAGTCAATAGCACTTCTCAAACTTAGGGTAGGTACAGCCAAGTCAATAGCACCTCTCAAACATAGGGTAGGTACAGCCAAGTCAATAGCACCTCTCAAACTTAGGTAGGTACAGCCAAGTCAATAGCACCTCTCAAACTTAGGGTATGTAGGATGTACTTCACCTGGACAGTTCACATGCACTAGATACTTACATGATGTCACATATGAATGGTGTAACCACATCACACATTGTTAATTTTGACTTCTAAAAATGATGGTGGTGCTGTAAAAATTCTCTGATATTTCTTTAATGTTGATAAGTACGGGAGAAAAATGATAAAACTCTTAACATATGAATTCTCTAATTACAGATCCTTAAAACTAAATAGACATTTGTTTTCCAATATGAGGTAACGTGTGTCCTTTGTTATCGTAAAATAAAAGTTACACACTTCAAATTTGTATTTTTACAGTGGACAATAGGAAAATATGCACCTCGCTTTAACGGCTTCCAGCAGCATGACTCTCAGGAACTTCTAAGCTTTTTACTGGATGGCCTTCACGAAGATCTCAACAGGTGAAATATTATTAACAGTGGATTAAATTTCCCTATATTCGGGAACATAATTACTTGCAAAAGAACGATAAGTAATATAATATGACATTGTATAGCTTATTAGAGTTACAAATTGATTAATGCCCCAACATTTCCTAAAGCATATTACAAGTTAAATCCAATTCATTAAATCTGTTGGATGGGGGCATTTATATAACTTCTCCATGGCCCTTTTAAGGGGAGGGGCACTAATTATAGCGATTATTGTATACAGTAACTGATTGTTGAATATATTGACAGGGTCCATGACAAACCTTATGTTGAGCTGAAGGACAGTGATGGACGACCAGACGATACCGTAGCAGAGGAGGTTAGTTTATGTTATGAACCATTCACCCCTGAACATACAAATGAACTCTTCCTTTTCTAAGGCTGAACCAGTTCATTGTGGAATCATAGGGGTGAAAGGGTTAATTAGACTTTATTGTTATGTTTCAGGCTATTGTTAATGTTCATATGCTTATATTTACATTTGATTCAATTTTGTGATGAAGTTTTGAGAGATTTTTCATCTATAATAAATAGCATTCATTATCGTCAAAGATGGAACAGCCATTTGAACATCCATCTTCCTTGATCGCTTGTGCCTCAATGGTGACAACATAATAATAACCGGTATAACATTGTAATAAGCAGATAGCCGTTCATAGACTGATGAATGCAAAGTGTGTTTGATACGGTTACATAGTGGGAATGCATTGAAAATGTAAATGTAAGACTATCCATTATATTTATAGATGGGTCCATAATTAGGCTGATGTTTAATCAACCAATGTTAATTCACAGGCGTGGGAGAATCACTTGAAGAGGAACCAGTCTATTATAGTGGACTTCTTCCACGGACAATTAAAGTCTGAGGTTAGATGTCAGGAGTGTAGCCATGTCAGTGTCAGATTTGATCCCTTCAACTACCTGTCTCTCCCCCTACCTATGGAGAGCTGTATACACCTGGAGGTTATAGGTAAGCCTTCTAATATTCCTTAGTAGACGGTAAACACTCCATGTTTTTAGGACCGCTAAGATATTGGCGTTTTTAACGTTACCCAAGTCCGTTGCATCCTGTCCTGTCCAGCTTAAAATAAGTGTTATAAGATTGTCATCAATGTTTGTATACTTAATAGTTATTAAATTTGGCGGGTGTACAATATCACAATTTACTATTTTGGAATTAATTGCGGCGGGTTATTTTTGCAAGTTATGTTTCTAGCCTTTTAAAGCCTCATTCTTATGACAGGCTGTTTACAGTACATGAAACCATGAGTTTGATAAATTTAGTGATTTTTTGAATTTTGTGATTTTGGATAAATCCTCGAATTTAGCAAAAATTAAAACCCCCGAAATATCAAGATCTTTCCTTTATTCCTGATCAATTATAAATGATGGCTGCCATTGCTTCTGATTGGCTGAAAACACATCTGGTCATCTTGTTTATCATTCATTAAAGGTAAAACAATTGCCGAACTATTTCTCTGTTTGGGGTTACAGTGATGCGACTGGAAGGATCAGTTCCAAAGAAGTACGGTTTAAGACTTAACATGGATGAGAAGTATAGAGCCTTGAAGAGAGAGCTCAGCAAGCTAACAAACATTCCATTTGATCAGATTCTGTTTGTGGAAATCATGGGGCCACTAGTCAAGGTAGGTCACTCTGTAACTATCTAATTTGTTAGTTTACAATACTGCGGTGGCTGATTCGTTAAGTTGTCCCGGCATATTTCCACAAGCCCTTCACCTCAAGGTTTGCAAATTTGAATCCCATGTGGGGCAGTCGCCAGGTACTGACTGCTAGAAGGTGGTTTTTCTCTGGGTATTCAGGCTTTCCTTTACCAACAAACCTGGCATGTCCTTAAATGACTCAACTGTTAATAGGACTTTAAACTAATAAATATAGAACAACGAGATACTGTAAACCAACTTGTGTTTGCGTACAAAATAATTGCATATTCCACGAGAGATGCAAAAGTGCAAATGTATATCCACAAATGTAACACATACATATATGCTTTAGGCCCATCAGTTGTAAAAGCGAAATTGAATTTTGCACTTTAAAATGGCGAAACAATGATCCATTACTACAGCCATGAATTGACGAAATTCGTCAATGTGGTTATTGTTGTTGCTACAGGAAAAAATGAATGACCTGAAGGCATGTTCAATTTACAATTACATTTATTGTTGAATATGTGTTGACTAAAACATTTAACATTTTAACAACATATATCACCAGTACTAACAAGAATACTTGAAAATAATATTCAACTCGCTTCAAACTCTAGTACAATGCTGGTTTTCTAACGAACTGTTGTGACAATGCATAATGCATTGATTTTGTAAATATGACAATTATACAAAGATGTGAACTTCATACAGGATTGTTAAATTCAAAATTTAAAAATATTTTGATCGTTTTAAGTTTTGTATCCTACAAACTAAACCTCTCGTTATATCCACTTTATTCTGAAATGTTAGTTCATCTTCACTTCAATTAGAATTCAAAATATTTGGGATCATGTTCACTTCAATTAAAAACAACTAGGTTTATTTCTAATTTAATCAGATGGCTGTCAAACATCTGAGTTAATTATGTTCATTTACAGCAGGAAAGTTTTGTTTGAATGTTCCGATGCCCATACATTTCATATTTCATTCTCATATTCATTTCCTAGAGAAAATTTTAATTGTGTCCTCCATTCTGAACCTCTTGTTTAAGTGATCAAATATATATATGGAAAATAAATATGCAACCATAATTTTACATGTTGGTTCAATTTTATCATTGAACATGTTAGGTTATTGCAACAGAGAAGCTTTGTCACCTCCATTCTTGATTTTGGTTTATGGTCATTTACGACAGAGAAGCTTTGTCACCTCCATTCTTGATTTTGGTTTATGGTCATTTACGACAGAGAAGCTTTGTCACCTCCATTCTTGATTTTGGTTTATGTCATTTACGACAGAGAAGCTTTGTCACCTCCATTCTTGATCTTGGTTTATGGTCATTTAACCCTTTACCACATGTAATCGCCTTTGGACGCCTTTACCCCTTGCCCCATGTAAGCGACTTTGGACACCCCCGCACCATCTTAATGTAAGCGCCTCTGGACGCCCCTACACGATCTCAATGCAAGCGACTCTGGACGCCATTTTGACTATCAATGTTTTGCTAGCTTCGTATCACGTGATAAAAGCGCCACCTGTGTTCAGACTTTACAATCTAATTATAGACGTGACCAAATTTCTAACCAATCAAAAATCAGCACAGTGTTACTATATAAAACTCTGAATAAATTAACCGAGAAAATTACACATTTGTTCACTGCTTCACTCATGTTACCGGGGACGCCATCATGGCTTCTGTTGTTGATATTACGGTAGATATTTGTAATTATAAGTACTATGTCATGATATTTAAATATCGCAGACCTAAAAGCATATAATCTGGCAATGATTTAGATGATGTTTTATTCAATTTGACCGATCGAAAATCTGACGGTCATGAAGAACGACGACGTCCCGTACTCTCGCCATTACCTGACGCCGTGTTGGAATGGACTGGCGAGTTTACAGCCGTGAGTGTTGATAATTTTGTTAGAAAGTTGTTGTCAAAACTTCAATAAACCTTTAATATACTTCATTTAAAGTTGATAGACTATTTTCGTGCATTTTTCAACAGCAAATAATGTACAAACATCCCACAACAAACACACTACTCGGAACGATAGAAAGTGAAAGTAGCGGTGAACGGGTCGTGAACTGGCACCGACAAAGCAGAAATAACAGTGTTTTTCAGAGCAAATATATTGACTGAGCCATCATTCAGATATGTATTAGTTTGTTTACGATATTTCAAGTAATTTGTGCAATTTTTTGTCTAAAAGTTATAGAAAAATCGGTAATATTTTGAGTATTTCCAACAGAAAATCAACCATTTTCTGACCTGTAGATGTTTTTAATTATTTTTGAAGTCTTCATAACAAATAATAATTGAAAATGATAGCATCACTGTGTAGTTTGATTCATTTTGAAGTAACTTTATTACCAAAACATTTCTCAAAAATAAACATGAAAGTAAATAAATCCAACTTTAAAAATGATTATCAATCCAGACTGAAAACTTCAAAAAGTGCCATTGAGATGGTGCATACACTTGACAGATGTTGCAACAATGTTCGTGTTGAACATTGTATACTTTCCTCATGGAAGCCAGGTGATGCAGTCTACTAGTTTGCATGTGGTAAAGGGTTAAAACAGAGAAGCTTTGTCACCTCCATTCTTGATTTTGGTTTATGGTCATATACGACAGAAATGTTTTGTCACCTCCTTTCTTGACCTTTAGTTTACAGTCATTTATGACAGAGAAGTTTTGTCACCTCCTTTCTTGACCTTTAGTTTACAGTCATTTATGACAGAGAAGTTTTGTCACCTCCTTTCTTGACCTTTAGTTTACAGTCATTTATGACAGAGAAGTTTTGTCACCTCCATTCTTGACCTTTAGTTTACGTTCATTTACGACAGAAAAGTTTTGCAACTTCCATCCTAAACCTCTGGTTCATGAACGAGTATATGATTGGGTTGGAGGCATTGTTGATAAAATACATATAATAGATGACACGGTTATTCGGAATCACGTTATTTGACATGAGAAACGTCGGAAGGAAGGAAATTACGTAAACAAGTGTTACTATAAATAGAACCTGCGTGGTCTTGATGTGCATCGGACGTTTTGCTTTCTGACTGCTGAACGCAGATTTCCTCTTAGGGGATGTTATATTAGAGGTTTGCCTGAGGCGTGATACCAAGTTCATGGACACTTTGCGATTTAAAACTGAGGCTCTGATGGAATTCCATTTTGAACTGGAATTCAGTTTTTTCTCAATCCTGTAATCCAGTGAAGTGTTGCTTATTTTTCGGGACACATAATTAGCAGTGTGCATGGTCCGCTGCATCAGAGTGTTTGAAGGTCCTGGTCTTGGTTTCTCTCTTGCCTCCTTTACTTGATGAAGTTTGTTCACATCCAAAGAGTGACGTTTTTCAACCAAATCTGTGTATTCCCTGCTGACCAATTCACTCTTAGACCGTTTCAAGGATGCAGGAGTGATGGCGGAACGTTGGTCGGAATATGAGATAGAGGCAGTTTGCTCGTATATTTGTTCGGATACCTCTTTTCCCTCGAATATTGTATCTGGTTGATGCGGTACCAGATGTTTGAGGGTAGATATGCTGACAACTTCCTTGGTGGATGGCATCGGAATAGGCACGACGCAGCTGCTTTTCTTTCTGTCGCCGAACATTGAGCTATTGTCTTCTTCAATACCTTGATTCCCCTGGGGATGCACCTTGGGCATTCGTATCAGCCATTTCTTATTTTGTTTGTACAGCCGTATGAAGATAAGGGTATACATGGTGAAGATGATGAGAATCATGAGACTAAAGGCTGCCGTGACAACGTACCAGTAGATATCAAGCTGGTGAGGTGTGATGTATTGGTCGTTAGGAACACAGTAGCCGATGTAAAACTGGTTACCGCTGTAGTCTGTGGCATAGACCCCAATGCCAAGAATCGGAGGGACACTAAACATCACTCCAATTGCCAGAATGACGCCCATGACGATTTTAGTCACTGTCTTTGTGAGACGGGTACTCGGAGGTGTGCAGATGAGAATGTATCGGTCACAGGATATCGCCACCAGTATCATCACAGATGTTGGTATAGAGAAATACCGCAGCATCTCGAAAATTTTGCACACGGCGTCGTATTTCACAGTCATTCTCCACTGTGTGATGATCACGTATGGTATGACAAGCATACACACCATCAGATCCATTATAGCCAGCATCAACATGAAGTACATCGACGAATGTTTGGATGTTGTACGCACGAATACCGTGATGACGACGATATTTCCGACGACACCAAGAAATCCTATGATACTCAGGAGAGAGGAGAGCGTGAGTAGGGCCTGATATACGGAGTTCCTGTATCGCGTGACGAGGACACAGTGAAGTGTGTGACAGTCACCCATCCACGACCCGTCATAATAATAACTCGAGTTATCCTGGAAACTAGTGTTCCACATTGATGTTACATTGGCTGCCTGGGAAACCGTCACTGATGATGTTGTATTCATTATTGTGTTTGCTGGTGAAATTTTACTCAATTGCCTTCCAATTAACGAAAAATTTCCTTATTCTTAAAACAGAGCTGAATTTATCATTGTTCCCAGCGTTCACTGTTGGTAAATATCAAACGCAGTCCACCATGTTTAAAAAGTCTTTATGATTTGTTAAAGATATTTTGTTCTTTTTAAAAAAAAATAGGACTTCAGTTTTAGTAAATGAATACGAGTTTTGTTCCTAAAAAATCATAGTTCCTTGAAATATTCACTAGATGTACTGTTTCCTGAATTGATATTACCAAAATTCATTGATCAATATCAAATCTTCTAAAACTAAATTCCGTTGCTTTATATTAAGATTTTAGGGAGAAGTTTCAAGAAATGGATTTTTTGGTTACCTTAGTCTTTCTTGTCCTGAATTACGTGTGATCGTCTCAAAATTCACAATTTCCTGAATTACTGCTGCTACTAACTTTAAAATCTTCCCTGAATTTTCTGTTTCCTTTCTTTGAAATCTTCACTGAGTTACTGTTCCCAGGTGTTTCCTGTATCCTGAATTAATCGTCTTTGAATTATTTGTTATTTGAATTAATGTTTCCTCCTGTATTTTTATTCAATAGTTTTCCTGAATTAGTTTCTCTTAATTTCAGTCTCTTCTGAATTTTCTGTGTTTTTAATTGTTTTAAGATTTCACAATTTTCTCTGAATTCAGTATTAAATCTTCCTGAATTCACAGTCTTTTCTGATTTTCTGTGTTCTTAATTATGTTTTATTAATTCACAATGTTCTCTGAATTTTGTTTCTCTAAATTAATTTTTCCGGAATTCGGAGTCGTTTCTGAACTCACAGTCTTTTTTTGTTTCCTGATTTTACTATCTTCTGAATCTAGTTTCCTGTAGAATAATCTCCTGATACTTGTCTCTGAAGCTATTTACTCTTTATGGGTCCGTCCCTGTATCCTTATTACTGTCGAGACTGGATGATAACCGCATCACCTTCGGTCAGCATCTGTAACAGTAGAGGGTTGTCGTAGATTAAATATCGTTAGATTATCTAAAGCTATTAGCACCTTTTTAGTCCATCATTGATTTAATGTCACGATGTAAAGAGCTGTTACAGGTTGTCAATCCTCGGTAAACAGCTCAATTACAAGTATCTATGTATGTACCTTCATTATGATACAGTTCAGAAGATTTACGTTCAAAATTATTAATGAAAATTTTATTGAAAGATTTCATTTATATATGTGTATTCTTTTATACACTTTAGTCAAAGTTTTTTTGGTGAAACAGTAGGATTGACTCTTCTAGTGACATTTTCAATAATTTTCCAATTTGAAAAACATTTTTTTTTCTTTTAAAAATAAGCACAAATTTCCATATTCCACAAAACCTACAAAACATTTAATATTACAAAATGATTTTTGTAATATTTTCGTAGTGTAAGTTTTCATGAATTTTTGTCATAGTTTTTAATAGAACTGAAATTAAAGTTTCCAGTTTTGACAAAAGCACAGTTTAAAGGTTTTTTTACAGTTTATTTTCTAAAAATTCAAGGTGTCCGAGTTAAATAAATAATTCAACCGGCAGTGGCAGAAAAGTACATGCAATGAATGAATATGAATTGATTTGACAGTGGTATAAAAGTGCACACAATTATTTTACTGTAATTATCACCTTTAGGCATGATGCCCATGCTTCATTCATTCCTCATTGTCTCCTTACCACATATTTATTGTCTATACTCATTATCACTATAAACCCTTGTATTTATACTGTAATTACTCCACTCACACACCCCTCCTCCCTTACAGAATTACTCTACATAATCGTTTTCCTAATAAGACGGGCTTGAGCAAACAATGAAGAAGACTTACCGGTATATATGATAATTATGGATATTATAATGAAGTTAAAGATGATAACTTGCTATGTTACATACATCCATACATTAACACATTCATCTTTTTCTTTTATTTTCTGTCTCATTCTATCACAAGTTTCAATCTCTGGATTTAACCCAAAATCAATGATTGATTACTTTTGATAAACTTTAAAAAAATTCTTTGCGGAATCAGACGATGACAATATGAAGATTGTGTGCTCCCAATAGCAGATAAGTCTCTATATAGAAAAAGATAAAATACCGTAATCATACATGCTTGAGAGTCAGTTTAGTACCTTTCCAGTCTGATATCTTACAATAAAGATTTGAATTAGTATTGTGACTGTAAATATTAATTAGTTTTTTACCTGTAAGTATTAATTAGCATCTTACCACTGTGTATTAATTAGTGTCTTAATTGTAAATATTTATTTTTTTCCTTATTTGAATATCAGTTAGTATTGTACCTATGAGTATTATTTAGTATCTTAGGTGTAAGTATTAATAAGTAAGAAATAAAAAGTATCTTAACTGCAAATCTAAGTATCAATTAGCGTATTACTTGTAATTATTAATTAATATCTTATGATTAAGTATTAATTAGTATGTTATCTGTAAGAATTAATTAAAGTCTTACCTGTGAGAATTACCTGTGTGAACATTACACTGACAGTATGCTATCACCTCGAGCTCCATCTACCTGTTTCTGAATGAATGTGTTTATTTGTATGGTGTCTGGTAGAAGCCTGATAGTGAACAACGTCATTAAGAGGTTGTTATGGATTCAGACCAAGGATTTAAAAGAAAACTGGAGAGTCATCATGTATAATCTCCGAGGAGTTCTAATACCAGGATAAGGTAGAGACAACAGTCCTGGGTATAAACCACCCAAGCAAATATTTTGCTCAAAACCAATTTCCTACTATTAATGAAAGTCTTTGCTTCAGCTGTGGAATCAGATATAAAGTAATTATCATGCAGGAATCATGTGCATACACACCAATAAGTAATAGCTTCATATGTCTTCATATTGATCAGGGAATCTGTATCTTCTAGAGCAAGAGGTCACTGTTATTCAGTTGTAATAAGCTTATTGTGTAATTTATTTTTTATCATTGGTAATAAGTATACTATTCCATGATTAAATAAAATGTGAAGCTGTCTACTGACAAAGGCAAAATATGGACTGATACCTTTCTGAAGGGACACGGTCACAAAAAACACCAAGGTTTGGCCCTTTTTGATAGGGTAAAAATGGAAAGGGGAAATGTCATTTTGAAGGTAAAAACTAAAAGGGAAAATGCCAAATTTGTTCATTTTGTCTTCAATTTAAAATAATTTTTATAAAAAAATAATTTTATGTATTCCAGTTCAAAACGTGATGTAAAAAAAAATGGTAAAAGGCAAAAAATGGTAATGTCATAAACAGAATACAGAAATATTGTATCTCTATAACGTTTTAAAAGGGTGTTTGACATCAATGTAACTGTTGAATATGAAATATCTGCACACGATCGACTAATTATCTGTGAATACTTCAGAGGCTCTCAAGGTACATAAGTGGCCATCTGTTCGACGTTAGATTGACACTAATTTCCATTAGAACAGACAAGAAGTTCTCAGTGTTGTTGACCGAGCACTACCACTGTACAATAGATCGAGGATTATTCCATTATTGGCTTCTGTTTGCCTCTAATGACCCACTACAGACCCATGATAATCTGTAGAATGTCAACAAATTAAGAATGCAGGTTAAATGTAGTCTTTACAGTCATGATTTTCTGGAGGGTTTTGCCGTTACTGATATCATCAAGCTAGGTAAATTACTGAAACCTCACTTATTGAATACTTTTAGTAATTTTGTATCAAATGTTTGAGAATGGAGAGAATGACATAAATTATTAAATTCCACAAAAACTAACTGTTTCATTGTATTGACATAAGAACAAAGACCTCTTGGTCCTTTAAACCTTGATTGCAAGCTTAAGTAGTGATATAGATTAATTGATATACAGTGGACTCTACCTAATTGCATAACAGTAATTCAAATAATTCGGTTGTTTACATAAAATAATGCAGTGCCGATTTTTCCTTCTTTAATATCTTTGTTTTTCAAATCCGTGTATTTGCATCAACTTTTTAGCTCGCCTATTCGAAGAATAGGGGGAGCTAATGTTGTCACCCCGGCGTCGGCGTCAGCGTTGGCGTCCCATTTCACGTTAAAGTTTTTGAGCAAGTTTCTGTTTCATCAATTGTTTAAGCTTAAGTCATCATAAATGTTTATGATTTTATTTTCCTAATGTGTATGGATGCTGAATGTGATAATACAACCAATTTAGGGCCCTTTATGGGTTTTTTGAGTCTGTTAATTTGTCATATTTCCATGTTAAAGTTTTTGAGCAAGTTTCTATTTTGTCAATTGTTTAAGAATAAGTCATCATAAATGTTTATGATTTTATTTTCCTAATGTGCATGGATGCTGAACGTGATAATACAACCAATTTGGGGCCCTTTAGGGGTTTTTGAGTCTGTTAATTTGTCATATTTCCATGTTTAAATAGTAAATACTTGAACATCAACTTCTTCTGAATAGGCAAGCTTTGCTGTTCTCCAACAGCTCTTGTTATATTACCTCCAGTTATTCGAACAAAATATGTGACGCTGATATGATTTGCATCAGCAGCCGTAGATTATTACTTCAGTATCATCACTGATTCAACCATCTAATTAAAGAATTTGCACATTTAAATAATAATGTTTATGATGATGATGACAAAGGAAGCATCATGCATAGAAAGCACTAAAACACTTCTGATCTCATATCACAAAAAGAGAAGTATAATATAAAACTTGTCTTAGCATCTAGAATGACAATCTGGTTACAAAGAACACTTTCCTTGGGTCTCAATTAGCCAATGTAGTCAAATTTTGATCTGCTTATATATATAAATATTTTAAGACCTCTTAGCCTATATTCTAAAGACATTTTTTCTACGCCCATTGGATGGTCTTTATAGACATGTTCCATTGATATAAACTATAAAATGTCTTTACAGTCTTTGTTAGATAGTGTGGTACAAGATGTGTATAGATATTTACCTGGAATATTTTCAGACATTACCCAAAGATGACCAGAAGGTGAGGACATTACTTGGGGGAGTATTATATGCCTATGAGCTCCCCCCACCTGAAGACATCAAGCCCCTTACACAGGAGGACGAAAAGACTAACAAATCCAAAGGCAGTTTAGGGCTTAATGATATCCAGAGAGGGCTTACAAAAGGTAGGGCTTAATGATATCCAGAGAGGGCTTACAAAAGGTAGGACTTAATGATATCCAGAGAGGGCTTACAAAAGGTAGGACTTAATGATATCCAGAGAGGGCTTACAAAAGGTATGGTTTAATGACATCCACAGAGGGCTTACAAAAGGTAAGGCTTAATGACATCCAAAGACGGTTGACAAAGGGTAGGGTTTAATGATATCCAGAGAGGGCTTACAAAAGGTAGGGCTTAATGATATCAAGAGAGGGCTTACAAAAGGTAGGGTTTAATGACATCCAGAGAGGGCTTACAAAAGGTAGGACTTAATGATATCCAGAGAGGGCTTACAAAAGGTAAGGCTTAATGATATCCAGAGAGGCCTTAAAAAGGAAGGGCTTAATGATATCCAGAGAGGGCTTACAAAAGGAAGGGTTTAATGACATCCTGAGAGGGCTTATGAAAGGAAAGGTTTAATGATATCCAGAGAAGGCTTACAAAAGGTAGGGTTTAATGACATCCTGAGAGGGCTTATGAAAGGAAAGGTTTAATGATATCCAGAGAAGGCTTACAAAAGGTAGGACTTAATGATATCCAGAGAGGGCTTACAAAAGGTAGGTTTTAATGATATCCAGAGAGGGCTTACAAAGGGTAGGGTTTAATGATATCCTGAGAGAGCTTACAAAAGTTGGGTTTTAATGATATCCAGAGAGGGCTTACAAAAGGTAGGATTTAATGACATCCAGAGAGGGCTTACAAAAGGTAGGACTTAATGATATCCAGAGAGGGCTTACAAAAGGTAGGGTTTAATGACATCCAGAGAGGGCTTACAAAAGGTAAGGGTTAATGATATCCAGAGAGGGCTTACAAAAGGTAGGGCTTAATGATATCCAGAGAGGGCTTACAAAAGGTAGGGCTTAATGACATCCAGAGAGGGCCTACAAAAGGTAGGGTTTAATGACATCCAGAGAGGGCTTACAAAAGGTAGGTTTTAATGATATCCAGAGAGGGCTTACAAAGGGTAGTGCTTAATGATATCCAGAGAGGGCTTACAAAAGTTGGGTTTAATGATATCCAGAAAGGGCTTACAAAAGGTAAGACTTAATGATATTCAGAGAGAGCTTATAAAAGGTAGGGTTTAATGACATCCAGAGATGGCTTACAAAGGCAGGGCTTAATAATATCCAGAGAGGGCTTACAAAAGTTGAGTTTAATGATATCCAGAGAGGATGAAAAAGGTAGGAGTTCTTTAGTGTTGGTACCTATCTACGTGTCGAATTACAAAATTAAATGTCTGTTGCAAATTAGAATGCAGTAGATTTGCAAAAGAAAAGAAAAAGAATCTGCAAAGTTGTTAGTTTTAGTTTTTGTGCCACATCTGTACTGAAATGTCTCTTTAAAGTAATGTCATAGCCTACGATCAAATGTCAAGGTATACTATTATGCTCTTGTCATGAAAAATGGGGTACATAGTGTTGATGTTTTTGACCCAGTTTTGTTGTGTCTCAAATATTTATATGAAAGTGAACTCATTCAGTACAAATATTTCAGTTTACCGACTGATAAACATTTTGAAGTGATATTTATAAAAATCAAAAAGTCAGCTTACAGAGGGTTAGGTCAGTTGTACAGTATGCTGGCAGCACATGTCTTCAGTTAGACATATATGCAGCTTAAAAAAACCCCAAAAAACCTTCAATTGAATTCTTGAAATGATATTATTGTAGCCAAAGTACAGACCAAACTCACCAATGGGAATGCTCTGTCTATGAGTCTATCCACAAGTTCTGACAGCGGATCTTTATCCACTGGAAACACACCGTCACATTCCCGTAACCCTAGCGACGCAGGAATGATGGGAAGCCTTAATGGAACTCCAGAAAACAACAACAGTATGGCGAGATCTGCGGGGGAAAGCCTATTTAAAGGTTTTGTCATCAGCGTCCACAGGAAAATGGCAAGTAGAAACTGCTGGTCAAGCTTTGTGTATTACAACCAAGATTTAATGTATTGTTTCACCCCCATCATGGAAGGGCATTAAAAAGTGTCTTCCATGTACATCACATCCCATCTGAACCATAAATAGTTTAATTATTACTTCAGAGTTTACAGATTGTAGTATTGTTCTGTGTAAATGTATCTTTATATCCGAAACCCTGATCAATTACAGACCTTATAGTCTATTGGATGTAGAATCTAAAAAGAGTCTTGGATTACTTGAATGATTTTCGATACCGATATTCATATTATACCTATTTTCCATTTATTTTTCAGAACTTAATGGACGTTTACTTCCTGTCCTCCCAGAAGACACGACCATGTTTATTTGGTACACCTATCATCCTTCCTTGTTCAGAGAAAACAAACAACCTTGACCTTTACCAGTTTGTTTGGACACAGGTGTCCCGACTAGTCAGCCCACTACCCCCATCAGAGGCCAAGTCGGCCAATCACGCACAAGACTGGTATGTAGTTCCTTGTAGGATCAGGAAACTTGGATGTGAACAAGTTGGATACGTAGAACTGATACATACTTCCATAACAATTCAACTTTCCCAAGTTGAGCTGTTTCATAATCACCTTTAAATCATAGTTCAACCCTACTTTCTGTTGAATTTCCTACTTTAATGTTATTTGTCTTTATGCTTCTTATCTGGCATCCCATTTATTTTACTTTAGCCATATAAATGCGTGCAGATTTTTGCTTAAATAGTACATTCCCCTACCCCTGCAGCATGTCTTCTTGTCACTTTCATTTTCTAAGTTTACCATGTATTTTGATTGAATTATCAAATTGTGTTGATTGAATTGTGATAGAAATTTTTACAAAAGTTTTGTATTTATGTTTTTTAATGTCCATTTATTTATGTACCATATTTTCCAAATAATAAGTCTTGAATCAATGGGACTAATTCACGTACCATGTGAAACCCGATAACGTTTGTGTGGGACAAGTATCTTCAGTGGTGATGGAACCTAACACTTTGTAATCTTCCCGCTGAAATGAAGTTAGCACGGGATATCATCTTTTGATGTCACGGGATATCATCTTTTGATATCATTCCATCACCAATAGAAACAAAAGTCCCACAAAAACTTTATCTGGTATCACGTGGTATATGAAATATTCCCATTGTTTTCATATTGAAAGTGTTAATGCATGTTTTGTTGTTTATTTTTGTTGCCCAATGTGTTTTATTTGAGTAATACCTCTGTGAGGTTATTGATGTATACATATAGTGGTCGTTACAGCGACGACAGCCTGGGATACGAGTACCCGTTCACCCTGAAGGTCGTACAGAAGGACGGACTGACATGCGCTTGGTGTCCCTGGCACAGGTCAGTCTTTCTTACAAGTTCTGTTAACTATTTATTATGTATTCTTTAAACAGCTTTGATGGTTTGATGGAGGTCCATTCTGACGTGAGAAGTACCTGTATACAATATAGATGTATATAATACATATATATGTTTCAAAGGTTGTGTTTGTTTTATATAAAAGTGTTAACTTGTGCCAAATAAATTCATAAGCTGATACTGTAAACCATCTTTATTTTATGTGTGATTTACTTTCGCAAGTAATTTTATCTCCGCGAATTAACATGTACATAATTGATTCTGATAGTAATTTCCGAATATGTTTTTTATCTATATGGCATAAAACACTAACTAATTTACTCAGTTTTTGTTTGTTTTGAAAATCTACATTACTTTAAAAACCAGTAATATTCATACAGATATTACATTTGTATTTCAGATAACTGACTATTTCAGATAATACTTTTTACAGTAGAAACATTCATATTTATTAAAAAAAAAAATCAGAATTTAAGCTAAATGAGTTTGTTTACCTGCATATTTATCATCAAAGTAAGATCTATAATAATAAATGATTATTTGTGTTGTCATTATCACAGGTTTTGTCGAGGATGTCGACTTGAATGTACGTCAGATTCTTTCAACTTTGGAAGCTCATTCATAGCTATAGATTGGGAGCCTACAGCACTTCATCTCCGCTACCAAACTTCACATGAAAAAGTAAGTCTTATGTTACATCTTTATCTTCTTATCTCCAGTAAAACATAGGTGCAGGAGATACTGATTTGTCTTAGTCCGTTAGAGATGCTTTTTCCGGGCATAACTCCAAAACTCATTTCAGTTGTATTTTTAGACTTTATATACTTTTCTGTATGAAAATGTGTTTGTTTTAGCTATGGGAGGAACACAGTAGTGTAGATGAAAGTCGGCGGAAACAGACGGAACCCATCGACCTTGATACATGTCTACAGGCATTTACCAAGGAGGAGGAACTGGGAGAAGATGAGTTGTATTACTGCTCCAAGTGTAAAAAACATTGCCTGGCCATCAAAAAACTTGACATCTGGCGATTACCCCCTATTCTTGTAAGCATTGTACACTTCTATTAGCAAAGCTACAAAATCAAAGATAATTTAGATTAATGTTTACATTATAATTAGATAAAAAAAAATTATTGCTTATCGCAGGCCTTTAAAGTATAAGCATGAAAAATTGGTTTCAAAGTTGCATATTACATATTATTTAATGAAATTAATGAAATATCATGAGTGAATCACACACATTCTAACTTTCTTGCCAGTGTAGACATTTCTCATTCTTTTTTATTGGCAAATAGAAATACATTAAAAAAGTGCTCATAAGTCAAAAGGGAAATAGCCTGATCAGTCATAATAGTGTAAGCTTATTTTTCCTCCATTTAGATTATCAACTTAAAAAGATTCCAGTTCCTCAGTGGTAAATGGGTGAAGTCTCACAAGATTGTCAAGTTTCCTGTTGAAGATTTCGACCCATCTAATTACATTGCATCAACCAGAAAAACAAACCATAATAGAAGTCAGATTTCGACGAGTACTTCGTCGGACGAGAGCCTCAACCAAACTAACCACTGTAGTCTGAACCACACCTCCCACCCCAATCCTGTGCCAAATGAGAAGATGTGGGGCTCTGTCTCCAGTGGAATTTCCTCCGATGAATCAGGTAAAAAAAAAAAACTTTATTTAATTTACATCTATTGCAAAATAAGTTAGACAACTTATGCAAATCACTCTCGATGGCCTGGATATAACCATGTGAGGGGTCTTGGAATGGAAAGGGGAAAAAAACTTTTATTTAATTTACATTGATTGCAAAATAAGTTAAAAGGACGCAGCCCTTCGTTGGCCGAAGCACTTCTAAGGTAACACATACATGAAAATATAAGAAAAAACTAAATCTTCAAAATTCAATCCTACACACTGACAGCTTTAGTTTGCGGCCGTCATTTTTTTATCCACTGTAAAAAAATCCCATCAGCGTGCTACTTGTCCTAGAGTTCTTCATGGAATGTAACCAAATTTGGCCACAAACATCCTTGGGGGAAGGGGAACAGAACTTGGATAAATTTTGGCTCTGACCCCCCGGGGGCAGGAGAGGCGGGGCCCAATAGGGGAAATAGAGGTAAATCCTATAAATCGCTATTAGTCATAGAGTTCTGCATGGATTGTAACCAAATTTGGCCACAAACATCCTTGGGAAAAGGGGAACAGAACTTGTGTAAATTTTGGCTCTGACCCCCCAGGGGCAGGAGGGGCGGGGCCCAATAGGGGAATTAGAGGTATATATTCTCATTCCTTCAGAAAAGAAACAATGAACCTGTATTCAGAACATTACTTGGCATTACAAACCAGGTGAGCGATACAGGCCCTCTGGGCCTCTTGTTTTATCCACTGTAAAAAAATCCCATCAGCGTGAATGCGATGCTTTGAAGTCAGCTCATTATATAATCAAGCGGTTCAAACGCTTTAATGATCTGATGAACGTAATCTTCATCCGGGAGAAGCTCAGTGCTATTGCTCTCTATTTGCAAGCGTTCAAGTGATAGAACACCTTCAAATATAATCAGCTGACCAAAAACGGAATATCTGTTACGGAAATAAAAAAAATTCTTCCTTCTCTTATGTGGATTTCCTTCTCAAATGGGGGTCTTGGGACAAGGATAGAGGGTGAATATATGAATAAAAAAATAAACAGACAATTTCGGCTCCGTTCTTTTCCATAAATTGAACTTTTTAACAGTGTATAATTAATGGTTACTGGAAAATCTGGCTGTGCCCTTTAAGACCTTGCCTTCAGTCATATTACAACTTATGCTAATCACTCTCGATGGCCCAGATGTAAGTGTATGAGGGATCTTAGCATGGGAAGAAACTGGAGTGCCCAGAAACCCTACTTTATTGGGCAGGTAACCCCAAACCTTTTCACGTCAGTGCCGGGGATCAAACCACGGCTGGCTAGGTGAAAGGCTTAACCACTACACCACCCAATCACCCAAAATGGATGATGAATCCGGTAGGAACTGCACATTTATCCATGTGTCCTTTTTAGGCTAGTTGTGCCTCACTGATACCAACATGTTTGTGGTGTAAGGTTTCTAACCTGATTAAAATACATTTCCTTATTATCACTCCTATGATAAAGGATCTGACTACATCCCGTAAAATGTTAAATTGGCCAATCAAATTGCTACTTCCAGAATCTTGGAAGTGAATTTTAGGGCACAAAATACATTTAGTATAAAATCATTTTCGTGTATTTAGCCATCTCATCCAAAGAGCACAACGAAGCTATATGTATGTGTATACTTGGACAAAATGTTGTTTTCAATTGATGTAGTTAGGTGTAGAAAATGCATTTGAACTTAAGTACATATGGTATATAAGTCATCTGAACATGACCTCTTATGGGATGTTGTCAGATTCTCCATTAAACAGAATGGTTATAAGGATCTATATTTTAATCAGATAGGATTTCTTTCCATTACAATCAGATTATAGTTGAGTTTGTCCCGTGTTAATTATAATGGCATGGTGAATTTCGTCTAGGTTCTGCAATGGATGTCAGTGACTACAGCCAAATGAATGGTGACATTAGAACAGGAGACAGCAGTGAGTCTTCCAGCCTCAGTAAACCCTGCCAGTTGTGTGTGGCTAACCGAGGAAACGACTATTCCAACGTCAAGTACAACCTTTATGCAATGTCGGTGAGTTCTCCAACAAGTATGTCAAAAGGATCACAAGATTGATAATTATTAGGTCTGTAGACTTGAATGACTTTTTGTCATCAGGTGTTATTGAACATGAATTTTTGATATTTTTATCCTCCTCACATTAAAGCTACTTTCTGTTTCCATACATTTTACACTGGACATGTACAGCCATTTGGCAATCAGCTGTAGTTTTAGAAAATTGTTGAAAGACTCAATTTGTATTTTCATGTCAATAGTATGTGATGTTTTCCAGTAATCTTAAATATTGACGTAAGTTAAAAGTCTACTTTCTGTATCTATATACATTACACCGAGTCTTGTTTTGTTTCAGTGTCACACAGGGATACTTGGAGGAGGTCATTATGTTGGATATGCAAAGAATCCCAACAAGAAATGGTACTGCTATAATGACAGTAGTTGTAAGGCAAGTGTTTTGATATTTTAAAAGTTGTTCATGTTTATTTCAAAAATGAGTTCCAAGGCTGCACTTGTGCTCACAATTTTCATTCTTTGATTTTTTTTCTGCTGCATAAGTTCCTGATTTGTGTCAATACCACATTTGTAATGTAACTTGTAGCACAAATAACTATCAATCAATTCTTATGTATTCATTATGTGTAAATCATGTAAATTTAACACGTAATAGCTTTGTAAATTCTGTACAGTAAATTACATAAACTTGATCTATAATACTACTGTTAGTTACCGGTATGTAAACCTAATTAACCTAAATTGTCGATATTACAGGAGATTTCTTCTACAAGTTTGGACACCAACTCCGCCTACATATTATTCTATGAACAACAAGGCTTAGATTTTGGCAAATTTATGCCAGATTTAACAGGCAAAGAGCCGGATCTTCAAGAGATTGAGGACGAGTTCGAATCAGACTTTAAAAAGATGTGTGTTATCCAATGACACAAGCCAACATTGTACTGAGGTAGGCGTGTAGCTGGTGACAATTTATCGTAAATGGTGGACAAGGAAGCCCGGATCACTCTCGCAATCAGGCACAATGGAAATGAAGAAAAATTCTTTATGTACAATTTCTTACAGTGAAACATCCATAAATGTGATTAGATTTGTGATGATGTGTGTTTGTAGTAAGAAATCTTTCTCCTCTGTGTATATTAATCATAGTGTGACTGATTACTACATTTATGACAGTTTTGATTACATGTATTTTAGATTCAGGACCAACAGTCCTCAAACCTTTCTGAAGTGTTTGTTCTTAATGCTGGAATTCCAAAGATAGATATCTCTCAGAGATAAAAATTGTAGTGCATTACATTTGAAAATCTGACCATTCAATCTGTGATTTTCAGATGCGTATGTGTAGTGGAAAGCGTACTACCCACCTGACCATGATCAATGAGAAAGTTTGATGGTAGATTATTATACAGCTTTAGCAGAAATGAAGTGCTTGAGATGTATAGTATTCTGTTGGACAATGACTCTGAAGATTTTATTGTGGAATTTTTACCAGATAAAAAGTATATTAAAGGAGACTGCAAAGGCTGTCATACTTATCTGTGTGTTTCAAAACAAGTCAATGATATTTAACAACATATGTCTTTGGTGATTTTAGTGTAAACATTAATTTTACTGTACTATTATCTCATGGTCTACAAAATCCATAATCTAAAATTATCTAACTTGTTACTTTGGCAACCATCATCAGTCTTTTTCTCACTTATTACCATGGAAACATAGAAA
Source organism: Argopecten irradians (assembly GCF_041381155.1). Taxonomy (NCBI): domain Eukaryota; kingdom Metazoa; phylum Mollusca; class Bivalvia; order Pectinida; family Pectinidae; genus Argopecten; species Argopecten irradians. Next base: position 28,461,286 of record NC_091142.1, on the reverse strand, counting down.
AACAGTTTTGTCAATGAGTATCATACAACCTTGGTAAACATGTGTTCTGTAACTATGACAACCATATCATCAACATATTTTTAGTTATCAGGTACACAACATCCATGATAAAGTGTTGTCAGTTGCTACCATAGCAACAAAGTCAGTTTTGTTAGTTTGTGTCATAGTAACTATAATAAATAGATGTTTCAGTTACCATAACAACTTTGAACATCTGTTATCAATATCCCAGGTATGATAATATTACCCTTATAAAACGATATAGAGGTAATTAAGCTGTATATGTGTGATAATTTGATAGAGTTCCTGGTGATAACTTATATCAACTGATAAATACTTTAATGGTGGTAATTGATAGCTTTTGTTTATTTTAATTGGTATGCATTAGGTAGATTTACTGAATCAGAATATATTTAGTTAAGCAATGATAATTGTGAGATAATTGTGAGCCTGCTTTAAAGCACTGGAATTTTTCTATCATTATGCTTGATTTATCATAAACTATCACGTAATTGTTGATAAAAAGTTGGTTTTTCTAAATGTCATAAATGTTGATAATCACTGAACTTTAACATCATTAAATAAGTATTTCTCTTAGCATCATGCTTCATGTTGAGTGTCATGCATTTCAGTGTCTCACATTTAGATGGACCTCATTTCATTTTCTATCATTATTTCATCTCCATAATAGAACTTGTAGTTATTACATTTTTTTCACTAATTGGCAAATTCATCTGGTGCAGTTATGGATAATTTTCTTTTTCTATTTTTCTACCTTTTATAAAAATAGCTTTTCATCTGTAACCTAACCTATGGCCTTAGTACATTTTTAGACTTTCCAAAATAATACTGTAACAAGGAGACTGTTACTAAGACTGTCATTGGACAATACTGGCCATCTCATCACCAGACTGTAACAAAGGAAATGATTGGTTGAGACCAAACTTTAAAAAAAAAGAAATCTTATATATGCCTCAAATTTTATTTTTCCACTTTTGGGGAAAGAATAACTTTTTTTTTCTGTAATTGTTTGCATGAATACTTGTTTGCATGAATACTTATTAATCTTTTTTCAGCATTTGTTCTGCATTCTTTATTATAAAAAACTTTCTGTTGATAGCAATTTGACATATTTTTTTTACCTGACTGATCGCAGCATGTTGTTATGTAAACCAGTAATTGAGCATGCGATTGGTCACCTGAACCGTTAACATACTGCATTTAGCATGTGGAAATTTTATAGTATTCCAAATTGCTACAGAAACAGTACAAACGATAATCAAATGTTATTAGAATGCTTTCTATGGGGAACGTATTTACCATAGTTACCACTTGACTGTGTATGTTTATTGTATTGATGAACTAATTGTCTCCACCAATCAGCTGTGTGTTGTAATTAACATAAACAGACAACAAAACATGTATTAAGGATGTGTGCCACTTATATTTATAGTGATCTTCTTTTTCCTTGATAATTAGCAAATTGTCATTTTAACGACTTCACAAATTAATTTACTTTTTTATGTGCATCAGTTACACCTGGAAACTCTTACACAGGTATTAATAATGTAATTGTTTTATCAGTTAATCACACAAATCAATGATATACTTTAATTGTTAATTAAGTAGCATATTTCTGTTATTTGTAATGGTATTAGAGTTCCTGGATGTGATTATTAGATTTATATGAAACAGTTGTGTGTATAATTGTTTATTAAGTTTGTAAGGTCTATTTAAGTTTTGTAAATATGTATATAAGTCTATATGCTCTTTGATTTTTATATATATAAGATATATATACACACAATGAGTCAGTACCAATCAGAGTTGTTTTGTTAGTGATCTGTGTATCATGAGGCGAGAGCCGTTTTAACTTTTTGTTTGTGGTGTGGTATATTTACTTCAAATGTTGGACTATATCCATACAAAACTGGGTACAGTAATCACCAAAGATCTTTTACAGTTTAATTCAAACATTAATATGCACTCCAGATACCTGCTAATAATTGTATACCCACCTACTTTAGCCATATGTGTTAGACTCTTCTGACAAGTCCATTATTATGACTCCACCCACGTCTTTTCCTTTGTCCTGCCACCCATCCTCATAACCTTAGTTACACCTTTCTGTCCTATGTCACATATTAGTATCAGTAGGATGTGAAGCAGTGTACTACCATTGGAAAAAAAGTGTCCACCCTAATCTCCCATCAGTAGAATTGCCCTAAACATGTTCAGTTGTTCCTCCTATAAATGGAATATCCCTTTAACCTGACCCTCCCTCCCTCCTATCAGTGAAATAGCCCTTAAAACCAGGCCCTCCCTTTCTCTCCCATCAGTGACATTGCTCTAAACATGTCCAATGGAATATCCCTTTAACCTAATTCTGCCTTCCCTCCTATCAATGGAATAAGCCCTTACTAAACCAGTCCTACCCTGCTTGGTCATTATTGGAATAGTCCTTATATCTGTCATACCCTTCCCACCTATCAATGGAATAGTCCTTATATCTGTCCCACCCTTCCCATTATCAATGGAATAGTCTTTATATCTGTCTCACCCTTCCCTCTTATCAATGGAATAGTCCTTATATCTGTCACATCCTTCCCTCCTTTTAATGGAATAGTTCTTGCATCTGTCACATCCTTCCCTCCTATCAAAGGAAGTCTTTGCATCTGTCACACTCTTCCCTTCTATCAATGGAATGGTCCTTATCTCTGTCACACTCTTTCCTCTATCAATGGAATTGTCCTTATATCTGACACACCCTACCCAACTATCAATGGAATAGTCCTTATATCTGTCACACTCTTCCCTCCTATCAATGGAATAGTCCTTATATCTGTCACATCCTTCTCTCCTATTAATGGAATAGTTCTTGCATCTGTCACAGCCTTCCCTCCTATTAAAGGAAGTCTTTGCATCTGTCACACTCTTCCCTCCTATCAATGGAATAGTCCTTTTATCTGTCACACCCTTTCCTCCTATCAATGGAATAGCCCTTATATCTGTCACACCCTTCCCTCCTATCAATGGAATAGTCTTTATATCTGTCACACCCTTCCCTCCTATCAATGGAATAGTCCTTATATCTGTCACACTCTTCTCTCCTATCAATGGAATAGTCCTTATATCTGTCACATCCTTCCCTCCTATCAATGGAATAGTCCTTATATCTGTCACATCCTTCCCTCCTATCAATGGAATAGTCCTTTTATCTGTCACACCCTTCCCTCCTATCAATGGAATAGTCCTTATATCTGTCACATCATTCCCTCCTATCAATGGAATATTCCTTTTATCCGTCACACCATTTCCTCCTATCAATGGAATAGTCCTTATATCTGTCACACCCTTCCTTCCTATCAATGGAATAGTCCTTATATCTGTCATCTGTCACATCCTTCCCTCCTATCAATGGAATAGTCCTTATATCTGTCACATCATTCCCTCCTATCAATGGAATATTCCTTTTATCCGTCACACCATTTCCTCCTATCAATGGAATAGTCCTTATATCTGTCACACCCTTCCTTCCTATCAATGGAATAGTCCTTATATCTGTCACATCCTTCCCTCCTATCAATGGAATATTCCTTTTATCTGTCACACCATTTCCTCCTATCAATGGAATAGTCCTTAAATCTGTCACATGCTACTCCCCAATCAGTGGAACATACACAATGTACCTTAAAATTCTAATCAATCTTACTAAAGAAAAGAATGTATAAGACGTCTCTTTGTAACATTTGTCGGTATAATACAGGAGGCAGTGTTCAGTGTCACAGGAATGTTGTATCTGTGAGTTTAACATGTCAAGAATGTTTTATGTTTTTGTTGTTTCATGAAAATCAATGTACTCTTTTAATTGTTACTGAGTTTTAAATCATTGTTTTATATACCACACTACAAGACACATTTGGATTGGATTAGTTTCATAGTTCTTTCATGTGTATACAGTCAAACATATGAGGACAAGGAAAAAATAATAGGAAAACTAATTATTTTGCAAATTAGTCTTACAAAAAATGCTCAAATATGATAAAAAACAATCATTTTTATCGCAATGTTCTTTAACACAAAGCGCTGATCCAGGTTCTCAAATGGAATGTCAATAAAAGGATAATGTTTTTAGGTTGGGGTTATATCAATGTCACTATTCTCCATCAGACATCAAATCTATTTCAGATACTGTTTTAAAAGTTTCTTCTGTAAGTCTCTGGACAGTATCAAAAGGATCCACAATTATTGGTATATGTATACAGATTTTGTTTATGAAAATCTATAGTTATGTTTTTGTTTGTGACTCGCTTTTGTTGTCCATCATATCTACCTCACAGGTCATAACTATTCTGTTACAAGTCACAGATTTACTGGTAAAGTGTATTCAATATCATACTCTATGTAGCTATGTACTTAGATCTCATTTACAAAAGTTCTGAAGACACTTGAATGTACAGATTTCATTTCAATACAGCCCCATCATTTGCTGTTGTATCATTCATTTGTGGTGGAAATGAATTGAAGATCTTTATACTTAAAAGACTAGCCTCTGTTAGCTAGGCTTAGTATTAAACTGGTTAATTTTAACAGGTCGTTCATGTGTAACAAGATTTAAAAGTGATTAACCACAGGAAATGCATCACATAGTATATTATAATCTGATGCGTATTTATTATGATGTTCTGTGATTGTTTAAATGGTACGCTATGTACCAAGGTGTACGGTACGAGGTACTAGAAGCTGTGATAAGTGTGTTCCCTATATAGTCACTATACCACCATCTACTGTGCTAAACAGCACCATTCCTGTCTATGTGAATAAATTCTTATAACACCATCACACACCTCTTCTTATTACTTATATCAGTTATGTATAACAGTATAGCCTGTTACTTTTGCGAGATGATTTATTCGCGATACATAGCTATGATCACGAAAATTTTATCTGCAAAATATTAAGAAATAGTTGGCTCATATAAACCCTCAAAGCCAGATCATGACTTAACTTAATGGGAAAAAAACTGGCCACACGCTGTAAGTTAATCAGGTATAAATGTACAGGATCAATATTATCTGACAAAAAATTTTACACTAACCAATGGAATTAGTTGAAATAACTTGGCTTGATAATCTTAAAAATTCAGAAAAAACAAAAACTGAATCCAAATTGTGATCATAACTAAAACGTTGTGTATAAATGAAATAGATAATGACAAACCAAGATGATATTAAAATGTATTTATTTGATACTCACATGAATCACTTTCACCTGTTACAAACCTGCACATTTACTAATATATATATATATTTATATACAAATGGATTTTTCAGATTCTATGTACACAGCACTATCGATGTTAACCATGTACAATGATAACTAGGTTGCCAATTGCACTTGACTATTTATACATTAAATAGAATGCATTCTAAGAATTAATTAAATATTTACAAACAAACTAACACATGCCAATAAAATTTTGAACACATTCAGCAAAATATAAAAGCATTTAACAATTATGAAAAGCACACAGTTTTCTCATCACAATTCCATTTCAATCTCTAATATTTCTTCATGGTACAAAATCGGCTGTTTCTACATAGGTAACAAAATACATCAATGTCCATATTTAGACCAGGATTCACCATGACATGAACCCAAATGCGTCAATGTAACAATAAACCCAGGATTCTATGACCCCAGTGAACCAATACCACACAAGGTGACTTTGAAACACAAGAAATGGTCAACAAGGTCAAAGGTCATAGGAGAGAGATAATCGTAACAGTATTCTATAAAATCAAGAAATGAAAAGTTGATATTTAAAGTTATAATATTTATCCATTTTGTTTTCATTTTCTAATAAATAATGTGTTGACTGACACTTCATTAGAACAGCAAATTGAAGGACACAATTTAACAAGAATATCTGATGTCAGGCAAATTATCATCCAACTTATAGCAACATTTGTCACACTTTAAGCATGACAGTGGTAAAATTGAATCAGAACTAACTACAAGTGTTTCCCAAACAAAGACAAACCTGGGCCATTTTCGATTATGCGGTTTGACTGGTTGGACCTAGTTGTTTGTTTCTGAATTAAAGATGGACCTGGTGATTTTAAATTGTTTTCAGACGAGCCTTGACAAAGCTCTTACAGGCCTGTATCATAAACTGCAGGTCCGTCAGTATTTATACTTGAAATAAAGACTTTTAAAAACAGTCGAACCGGTTTTTCCGAATAAACGAAAAAGGCCCTGAACTACAAATAACAAGCATCTTTAAGATAGAGATGGAAAACTTAATTTCTAGCATCTGTATGACCAAGATGAATCTGTGAATACAAATGACTGATTATCTCCCTTACTACTCACCAGACTCCAGAAAACTTCAAACAAATCTAGTATCTGGATATGACATCCACACCACTCCCTACGAACCGGTGTCTATTGTCTAGAGCTACATTAATTCAGCGTGACAATTCCTCAACACTGATCTGTGTATAATACACATGTAAAGGAGGTAACTCATCATACCATAATCATAAGAATCTCTCGTCACAAATATAAATCTGGAATTACATTACTCCGCGAACCAGTCAACTGCGAATGCCGTCAATAGTTTGACTTGTAATGAAGAGAGAAATTCCCCGACATGTATCGAAACTTTCTATCTTTAGATTTACATCGCTCACTGAAACGCTGTGATTGGTTAATACCGGAGCTAAATTGTTTAAATTGAATACGAATGATAGTGTTCCCACTGTGATCGTATAACGGTTTCCCCTTTTTATAAACACGACCATTGACGTTTCTGTCCATGATCTCGAATCAAAATGGTGGTCTGTTTACTTTCGGTTTCGTGCCTTCCTGTTGGCATGTTGGTATTGACCAATCAGAGTCTGCGTTTCACCAAGATTTCAGTAAACGAGAACTAAATCTAAAAATAGCCACGCTGTAGATTGAGTGTTCTGATGCACGGTAGAGAATTTTTCGCTGCGTTACAAGCGAAACCATTGACGGTAAGGAAGTTCATATCTCTAAGCATTCGCAGTCGACTGGTTCGCGGAGTAACTAAGTGAGTAAGTACCAGCTAGTCCATACCATAAACATTAATCTGTAAGTATCAGTTTGAGAGTACCATAACACATTTACACTGAGCATTTGTTACTGCAGGTCAAGGAAATAAAGCACTACTACTGTGGTGACCTATCTACATTCTGTAAACAAAATATTTACAACAAACCAACCACTATAACAAAACATTCTAATAAAGAAATAGACCATCAAACATAAGACGAGAATTTGATTTTGTAGATATCATGGATTTCATACCAAACCGGTTACCTGCAAAAGGTAAATATAATTTCTGCTCTCAATGTACAGAATTAAACATTTTACCAAAATTTGATCCTGGGAGAAAGAATTGATTGTAATGTTTACACACTTAACATTCCATTCATTACGTATAACTGCATGTCTTGAGAAAAGGAAAACTTACTATACAAAATCATATAATATAAGTCTATTACAATTTTAAACAAATAATTCATACTGTATTGTATTTTTTTCAATCACATAGAAACAGCACTTTTTTAAAAATTAAACATACCTTTCACAAAATGTGTATATATGAGTATGAATTCACAGGAAGTATGGGCGTATTCAGAATAACAAACTAAACCACAGGTCTGAAAATATACCAGACAACTGTATAAAAGTGGGCTCTGGTCTCAATTTACTGTATGTTTGTATAAAAGGAGTTAAATAATCAATACTACTGTATTACAAGGCTTTAAAAGAAAAATTAATATATATTATCAGAATGTATTTTATTTTCTTCAAATGAAATGACTTCTTTCACATTGGATACCACACCAAATTTGCATACATACAAGTTTGTTCAGAAGTGGAAACCAGTTAAAGCTGTGTATTGTTGGACATACTTCCTGTGAATGGTTAATATCATACATTGTTAGAGTAAACACTAAAGCAATACTTCCAAATGATACAAACTGGCAGTCTAGCTGCTCCCTGAATGTCGTTACCATGTCTGTTACACAGTCTGGCATGACAATGGCTGTGGCAGTCTACCACAATGGACAAAACATTCTGAGATCATCAAACATTAGGGATTTGCACAAATCATGCACTATATTTTTCTGTTTTCATCTTTGTAGGAACATTTTCTAGCATTCTTAACTTGTATATCCCTTTTATCCTGACACTATTGTTAAAATCTAGTAGAGTTATCTCCCATTTACTAACTAAAGTATTCTTCAATATCGTCACTAAGTAGCAAAGAGTTTAAAAAAAAAAAAAAAAATGAAAATTGAGGATTTATTTCTTTCCTAATGCAGACATGATTGAGAAAACTGTTCATTCATGTTGACCACTCTAAAACCCCATTTTTAGACAGATGAAACATTAGATATTGATGTTAATGTGATGCAGACATAGTCCTGTGTCCTTGGTAACCATATTGCTGACAATATCTGCTCCTGGTATCCTTGGCGGTAATTCACTGGGTGACCATTTTGCTTACCTATGTTGAAACTGTTGTAATCTTTGGATTTAATTTCTTGGTGATAAATGTTCACCTTATAAATACAGAATTTGATACCCCCCTCTAATTGAGCGTTCCACGACAGGATGAAGCCCCACAAAGACAAGGAATTTTCTCATCCTCAATAGGAAATTTGTAGTCGTACGTTATTTCCTCGTTGACATCAATATCTCTCTTGGAATAGATGACAATTTTCTTCTGACTCTCCACCGTAATCACCTTGGCGTAACAATTTGGCTACAAAAATTAAATTAAATAACTCGTCAAGTTAGACAACAGAAGTTTAAAGATATCAATCCAGTCATTCAAGCATATAGACCTCATTATACAGCTTACTTTTATATACCAGAACAGTTTATCAATCGCACTAATTCATGTTACATGTTATAGCTGATAACTTTTGTGCTGGACTAGTATCTTCAGTGGTGATTGAATGTAACTTTGAAATATTCCCGCTGAAAGGACGTTAGCACAGCATATTATCTTTTGACGTAATTCAATCATCTTTAGTCTTGCACAAATATCATCAGGTATCACGTGTTACACGAATTAGTCCCATTAGCCTTTTTTCCCTTATTGTGATATTTTCATGATATTCATTTTGCATATTATAGCACAATCAATACCTACCTGCAAGGGCAGATAACTCTGTAATATGTAAACACAGAATAGCTTGGATTCAGACTTAACTTCTTTACTTGACACTGGGTTAAGCAACATTACGTGTACATATATATGGTGAATCTTCAGAATTTATTACTTATAACATCATCATTTTATGTTGCCTTGCTTCTGCTACACGTAGCCATAACTTGTAACGTGGCAATTACATGCATGTACAAACATGTAAACAATTCTGTTTGAATGACATTTTTTTTTTCAATGAATTTTTCAGTAGTTTCTGTTTTTAAGTATTTATGTTATCCTACAGTGTGAAATTGCATTTGAAAAAGGCATAAAACATTGAGAAATCGATAGCTGAACATAGCATGGTAACATAACTCCATACATATACACATCATAAAACATTGTTTTCTAGATGTCAACAGATAATGTTAACGTTTTGTCTACGTGTAGTCTACACATACCCATACACGTACATGTAAGGTTGCTTAACCTCTCTAATAAATCTAATCAGTGGACACAACATTATCATACTTACATTACAACAATGGTTAATAAATCTTGCCAGATTCCCAGACTTGGTAGCATCGATGATAGTCTCAGCATCCACTCTAAACATGTAGCTGCTCCCGATACCATCAGCCTCATACTTCTTCTCACGGAGATCCGCCACAGACTGTCGGATGCCCTGTCCTACGTATTCAATTACCATCTCGTCCGCAGCAATCGGCTCCAAAGCAAACAGTCCCCAGTCATGGATGTCTGAACGAGCAAACCTCAACTGCTTCTTACGGTACTGTATTGTAAAAAGTTCATAAAGATTTAGAAAACTATTGTTAATTGTGCATTGAACAACATTTCAAATTAAAATGTCTTATTAAACAGCCATTAAGGATAAATTTTTGTTTTGGTGGAAATCTGCAGTACCCAAAGAAAAAATCACAGACCTGTAGTCATAACCTTTGCAACTTCCCTGTACAAGTTTTGAAGTAAAGATTAAGAGGTGCAGGGCTAGCGGTAGAATTTTAATTCTATTTACCTATTTGGTAACTGTAGTCCATTTCAAACACACTTTAAACCAACTAAATATGGAACTAACAGCTAATCTTATATGTGTAGTAAAAAACCAGCTAATTTTCCAGAGACCTTGTTGCCCCTTTAACAAGTCATGTAAGATATATTTTAATTCTAAAATCCTAGAAATATGGATCTACTTCCACTACATATAAAATTTATGCAGTAAAACTATTAAGCCTAGTTTTATAGTGGAAATTGAATTCATGGATAAAACCAATGAATACCTTGAGCTGATTGAAGCGCAGAAGATCACCCACATCCAGATCAGCAAACGTCGTCTGAAGTCGTCGGTTTTCATGTCGAGCTTCCCTGGACGTGTGAGCTTTCTTTTCCTGCATTTATGAATAAGTTTGTATCATTACTACATCTAACACTAATAAGGTCAATCAAAGGGATGGAATATCCATAAACATCATTATCATTGTTAATTTGATTAAATATTTGAAAATTAGCAAAATAACATTTTGATGAGACACATTTGATTTTGACCCAAGAATGACTATAGAGTGTAACCTTTCTTTTTCTTATTTGAATATCTATCTCTAATTATATGACATTTTCCTTCTTCATTTATAGTATGTATAATCAGGAACCTGTCTTTACCAGATTAATGTGCTGGTCTCAATGACATCCGGTTTAGACAAGTTATAAAATTAGATACAAAACTGGACAATCTAGAGTCAGTTATTTAGGCCAGACTAGGACTTATTGGCTGACTTACGAGTCTTGTGTCTGGCTCTTTGCCGGCTTTGAAGGCATCAAGTCTGTTTCCAGTTTTATCCTTCACACTCAGCTTGTAGAATCCTTCTGTTCTAGCACTTCCTGAAATTACAACATCAAAGTGAATTCTTGACAATAAAATTCCAACATAGAAAGTGAATACTTTAACAACATAGAAATTGAATATTTTACTACAAAATTCCAACATTGAAAGTGAATTCTCAACTACAAAACTATTATTCGTTTATTTATGTTTGGTTTTAAAAAATACTGGTAGGATTGTATTTATGTTGAAACACATTTTGACAAAATTGAAACAGCCTGCAGTTATTAACTTCATTATCACCAATACTTTAAGAACTAACAGGAAGTACCATAGCCCCCCGTTATACCACCACTTTTTGTCCAGTGACAATTTTGGCAGTATAATGGGGTGGCTGTCCAACAGTTTACATATGTAAGTCCCAATCACTATTGATCACAACCACCATATGATTGCCGCTTGCATTTATTTAGTAGCTTTACAACCTAGATACAAATGCATGAATATCATATATCTGTACAGACCTGTTGAATGTATTTTGGGCATGTCTTCAAGTTTCCGCTTCTTTTTCGGAGGGACAGGATCAGGTATGTTTGTAACCGGATGGTCCACCCATAGAATGTCATTTATCCAGTAACAAGATGGATCCTCAGACTGAAGCAAGTTTTCATATGTCTTTTTCAAAAACATAATATCCTCTGGATCAAGACCACTTGTGTACATGTCAAAAAACACTTTTCTTTCATCATCTAAATTCCTAGGGTCAAACTTTGGAATAGGTTTAATGGGTTCGAGAAGATTAGCCAACTCCCGACTACCTCGTTGTTTATTTAAGTGAACTGTTTCTTCTGTAATGTCTGTCAGTGTGGGTTGTTTCGGTTTTCTAGGTTTTCTCTTTGCTGTTGGCTTTTTATTTTCCTGAGGTAACTCTGTTTTCACTTCCTTGGGCTTCACCACTTCCTTCACAGGTTCTGGTTTCAGTTCTTCCACTGGCATTTCTAGTCTGGGTGGTATTTTTGGTGGAAGACAGTAATTGTGATCCATGAATACTTCCATGTTAGAAGTGTCCTCGTCCGCCGACATGGTCCCATCGGAATCAATTTCCTCTGCTTCCTGTCCTGCTGGTAGGACAGGCGGAGCAAAGTAATCATGCTCAGCCAAGAAGCCAAACCCTTTATCAGGTTCGGACTCCACCACATCAATCACTTCATCCTTCACCTTATCTGTCTCTTTCAGAATTGATGGCTTTTGAACAAGTTCTCGTAAACTGAGAATCTCCGATGCATCTAATAACGTCTGAAAGTTGGATTTAGTTAAATTTTTGGCTATTTCAAGATTTGCATCGAAGGAAGACTTTGTATTATTAACATTCACTTTTTCACTTTGTGTTGGCATGTCTTCCTTTACAGCTTTGTTTATATCACAGATTTCTTCCTTTGATGGGGAAACCCTATCAGTGGGTTGGGGCGATAATGACTTTGTCTCCCTGTAAAATTGTACAGAAAAAAACGATGATTATAGTTGATGAACATTACACGATATTTCATTATTTTTCATTTCACAATTCAAAATATGTTGTCAGATTTGTCTTGTAAAGTTTTATCTTAAGATGTAAATAAATGTTATCCAGTTATATATTTCATATTACTCTCAAATTCTGTTTAATACAAATAAGGCTTAATGTTGACTGTATACTCTAACGCAAAGTTAGAAAAACAACTTTTTACTGAATGCTCACCAATAGTCTAATTCAATATCTTTTTAAACATTTCTTGCTTTTTCTGCCAAAAGGAGGTGTATCAAATTGGGCCGGTTTACATAACTTTACATCCTATGATTTATGATCTCTAAAATTACCATAAGCCCAGAAATAATGGATGTTTTGAACAACATATAATATGCATCTGACCTTAAGGTATCTTCATGCAGCATATTTTGCCTATCACTGAGTGACTGTAGCTGTAAAATGGCCTAAATTTTTACCCGTCCTTTCACTTAATAAGCTAGAATTAAATAACTTAATAAGTAATTTAAATCATTTATTTCTATCTTTATTTGTTACCTAAAAAGTTTTCATTAAACAACAATGATATCGCTTGTTTTACCGGAATTCCCTACCACAGACTTCCAAATCTACTACTCACTTTTCTTCAGCCTCAGAAAGAGACATGTCTATTTCCTCGTCCTCTTCATCTTCCTTATCGTTGTCTTCCTCCTGCTCTTCCTCAGACTCGGCCTTCTCTACCTTAGCAGGCTCACCCACAGACAACTCTTCCTCCTCATCCTCTCTATACAACCAAACACAATCAATGTATCATATACTATGTAAATGTGGAAATTTTTCGCAAGGGGGGAATTTACGTTAATTACGAGAAGTCAAAGGGAGGAATTTGCGTTAATTACAAGAAGACAAAGGAGGAATTTGCATTAATTACAAGAAGACAAAGGGAGGAATTTACGTTAATTACGAGAAGACAAAGCTTTAGTTAATTAGAGAGACAGCCTGATCACGAAAATATCCCCCACAAGTAATATTTTGTACATGAAGGAGCATAGTTGTTTAATGTCTAAAAGTGTATCTATCGTGAAAATAACAACAACGCGAAAGTTTTATGCATGGAAATAGCGAAATTAAACACTCACAAAAATATCCATGTTTACAGTATAATTATAAATCAGACAGTAAAAAACACAATTGTTCAGCCTATAATCATTACATCCCATTCACAGCTGTGTAAATAATTTCAGTAAAAACCTGTATTATACCATTCACATCATTACATACAAAACTAGAAAATTAATTCAAATCTACATATTTTAGCCATAATAATATTTTAACTATTTTTACGTCGGAATTACTGCACTAAATATGACTAGAGCTGTTATCGTGGAGAAAATTTGCATTGCGATATCTTCAATCATGATATAACAGTGCTAGTTGTGTTTTCTGTATATGATTGCGCCAATTCATCATTGCACTTATATGTTTCAAGATTGCCTTTGTGCTTAAATTTGAATGCATCAAGTAGCCTATAGTAATCCAACAAACCTATCCTCTTTAGATGTCACATCTATAATAGGATCCTCCTCCTCCTCATCTTTTCCTTCCACATCAACAGTTGTATCCTCTTCCTCCTCCTCTTCATCCTCATCATCAGACTCGGAGGCAGAGGCTTCACTTTCATCTTCCTCTTCACTTTCATCTTCACTACTCTCTGCGCTAGCTTCTTCATCTATGAAAACAAAAATGTTTTATATTATATTATCAACATCAATACATTAATTTATCAATATGCAATAAAAATTTAATTAAAACATATTTTATTTAAAATGAAACAGATCGAAGATAAATAAGAGGAATTTTGCTGCGGTAAAATCTATGTGTATCTATTTGAAAAGGATAAATATTCTGATGTTTATTTCGAATTCAAAGTCTGTCACAAATAATCACTAAAATCTGAGGAGATGAAATGGGCCTTTAATTTGAACAGAACAGTTCAACTTCGAACTTAAAACTGGTAAGCCATTTAGAAGTTAGTGCTACTTTAAGCTTGGTCCTGTCAATGAGATATCAATGTATAACAAAGTATTATATGGTTAAAAGCGGAAGGATTTTCCACAAAAAGTGTAGACTTTCATACCCTCGTCCTCATCCTCCTCATCCTCATCTTCTTCTTCATCACCTTCTTCGTCTTCATCGTCACTGCTATCACTGACAACAGCCTTCCGGGATGCTCTCTTTGATGCAACTTCGTCATCTAGACAACATAATGTAGTTTCTGAGTATCAATTGGCTATCAACCATATATATGAAAAGTGCAGTAAAAATTAAAATATGGACTTACTTTTTGAAATTGTTTAAAAATAATCATATTGCATATATTCTAAATTTATATATAATAACTCACAAAATTTACAGATATCAAACTCCTAATTTGTCAATATTTAATTTTGTACATTCATGACATATTTAGATTTATATAATGTCTATATGAACCATAAATGTAGCATTATCCAATGCACTATCAATAATACCGACAGCATATTTGGTTCTGATCAGTCATGAAGAGTTATCTCCCTTGTGTACTTACTAGATACATAATAACAGTGCATGTGTGATATGGGGAATTGCAGTATATTGTACTCTTGTAATAGACACTTTGTCTTTGTAATAAACACTTTGAGCCATGTTTTTGGGCTTCTATAAAACACAATACTGTGGACACCAGGAGAAAATCTTCCTCATCACATTTTTGGTGATATTTGGTTTATATGAATAACAGTGCTCATTCAGTACACACATTGGTTAAGAAGCCTGTTGATACTGTAGAAAAGCACAACAATTCCGCAACTAGCAATATTCGCAAAAATAAAACCCCAGCAAAATTGACCAACTATATAAAGTATATCAATTACCTGATCCAGCATCATCTCCCTGTTTAGCCTCTTCATCTCCTTCCTCATGAGCCCCTTTACTCTCCTCATCTTCTGGGGGCGGGGACGGTGGACGGAACTTTCTCTGTAAAAATTCATATACACATTAACTCATTCACCCCTGGAGACATGTTTGCACTCTTCTAAATCAAAGACTAGACCAGTCCATTACTGAATCTGAGAGGTGTTTCAATTAAAGCATCACCAGTATCTCCTCTACTAGACTACAAATAAAACTTAATTACAACATCATGTCATAGTTTACTTAAAATGGGGGTATAAGTGGGAAACATTAAAGTTATCAAAGAAAACATCAAAGGAAGATGAAGACAAATTGACAAACATTTCTTCTCAACATTTAAATGCATGAAATTCCAAATAGACTTTACAAAAGTGCACTGAAAATTATCATTGCAACATCAACAAGTCATCTATCATATAAATTATCAATGAGTAATATACCTTAAATGAGGGTAGGCGAGGCATCCCTCCCCTGATACCAAGGAAGCCCCCACTCATACCACCAGAGTAGCTGCTAAAGTTGATCTCGCCTTCCTTGGTCCAGGGGTGCTGTGGCTCAAACAGAGAGGCGATGGTGGAGCTAACCTCCTTCTTACCCACGGTCACCGTTGGTTTGATAGAGGATGGTTTCTCTGGCACCTTTTCAGGTAACAGTTTCTGGGGCTGCTAGAACCATATAAATATCATTTTCTGTCAACAAAAACTTGAAAACTTCTTCGGAATGTAGATTCAATAAATAAGGATTTCAGATTTCCAATGTAATATCTGTATGTGTTTTAAACATCCTCAAGAAAAAACTAATAACAATATTATGATAATAACTGTAAGCATTTCCTTCACACATTTTTGAGAAAATGTCACCCATATCATGATCAGAATTCTTAATATAAAACTTGTTTCAACTGGAATTATTTGGTTGAGCACTATTAAATAGAAAACGGCTGTTCAGGTGAAACTTCTACCTTTGCACTCTAGGTTTTGATGACGGGTAGCATGTTATAAATCATCCAAGGGTAAGGTGATAATACAACAAAATAACTTGTCTATTATTTATATCAATAGTGCTGAACACTGGATTTTTGTGTAAAGCAAGATTTATATTACATCAAGGCTAAGTAATTTTTTCTGCTTTGCACTAAATCATTTAAAAGTTTTGAATAGATTTACCCACAAATACTTACAAGTTGTTTGTTTTTCTGTTCCTCATTGTTCCACCAACCATCGAAGGATTTAAATGCCGAGTTCTCTACCATCTTTTTACACATGTCCTTTTGCATTATTTGTTTTAATTCCTTTATACAACCATCTAAAACAGCTGCGAATGTTTTCTCCACTTTCTCGTCCTCCTCCGACTGGTCTACCACCTGTACTTGTGAGGCATTGTTCACAGAATTATTCATATACTGGTTGTAATAGTTTTGGTTACACACGCTATTGTAGCCCGACATGTTAGTTATCTGACTACCACTAAAGTTGTAATTGTACGAGCCTGTCTGCCACGCTGCAGGCTGGGATGTGTTCGGGGACATAAAGTTTGTATTCACTAGGGGCACCATTGTCTGAGTAGGCGGTACATCCCCAGCGGGATGAAGTAACGGATTCACCTCTATATTTTGATCCCCACTTCCACCCGACGATATACTCATCCGATCATCGTCATCCGACGCACTTTTATTAGTGTCCTGAACAGTTTCTTGTGACATAGTTGGAGTGACTTTATCTTGCGCTGGTTGTAGCTGGTTGTACATGTCTGGCATTCCCGGAATATTTGCATGATGAAATGACGGTGGAGGTACACTAACATTTATAGTACCATTCACACTGCCCGGTACACTGTTTACATCCCTAAAATCGGGCGTACTGTGAGGGGCAGAGTCTCGTGGTGTACCAAAATGTGACAAGTGGTTATAAGGGGTAGAGGACTGGTCCACAGTGGGAATAGGGGGTACCCGCGGGGCCTCTGGTTCTGGAGTACGAGGCCCTGAAGGTTTCTCCCACCGGCTCGGTGGAGGAGTCTGTTCTTTTTTCCTAGAATCACTAGTTGAGTCCGATGACGGGCTGCCAAACCCTTCACCCATTGCATTTTGCAGCAAGCTCTGAATACGAGACTCTAAACTCATACTGCGGGGCTCTTCTTCTTGAGCAGGTTCTGGTTCCGGTGTTTTGGGCTTTGGAGGCAGAGGTGGGGGCTTTTCTCTTTCCATACTCTTTTCAGCAGAGCCTTGTCTATGCCGGAATCTGTCCCTTTCTCCTCTACCATCCAGCCTGTCTTTCCCAGGTCCTCCTCGACCATCCATTCTATCCTTACCTGGCCTTCTGTTATCTCTGTTAAACCTATCATGATTATTCCTGTCCCTGTTGTTACCTCGATCGTTGTCACGGTCGTTAACTCTCCTATTGAACCTATCTCTATTATACCCATCTCTCTCTCCCATTCGATCATCCCCACGATCTCTGTGGTCTCGTGAGTCACGAGAGTGCCGGTGATCTCTGTCTC
The DNA here is from genome assembly GCF_041381155.1 of Argopecten irradians. Classification (NCBI taxonomy): domain Eukaryota; kingdom Metazoa; phylum Mollusca; class Bivalvia; order Pectinida; family Pectinidae; genus Argopecten; species Argopecten irradians. Next base: position 28,443,304 of record NC_091142.1, on the reverse strand, counting down.
TCCGCCAGTCCCGGTTGCGGTGGTCCCCTCGAGAGCTACTTTCGCTGTTCTGCCTATTTCTGTGATGATTATTTCCTCGACTCCGTGGATCTGGCTGATACCGATCCATGTCCTGGTTTGAGGAATACTGACTCTCATTGTTGTTGTATGACATGTGATGATGTTGGTTTTGATGCATTGGTGCTGAATGAGGTGGCAGTTGAGGTGGAGGATGAGATGGAGGGGGAGGATGAGAAGGGAGATGAGGGGGTGGTTGATGAGGCGGCTGTGGAGGAAGTGGAGGAGGCGGTTGCTGTGTCTGTTGCTGGAAACCATACCCACTATTAGCACCACTGTTACCATGGCCTTGGGACATGCCAAACTGATTCTGGTTGGCCCCAGGAAAAAAGCTGCCACTGGGAGTATTTGACTGCATATCATAACCCTTGTTGAAGCTATCATGACTGTAGTTAGACATTGGTGTGCTTGCAGATCCATATCCCAAGTCGGACTGATTGCTGTTAAAGCCCTTCTCCGATGCTGGATACATGGGTTTGCTGGGTAGAGGGGGTGGAGGCTGTGATGGAAGGTGAGGAGGGGGTTGAGTCAATGAATATTCAAATTCTGGGTCATATGCCTCGGGGTCATATGCATCAAAACTTGACTGTGATTGGATGCTTGTAGAGAATTCTGATTGATTACTTGAGGCAGACTTAATGTTCGGGAATGATGAAGATGAGGATGAGCGTCGGTTTCTACGTGGATCACTGAGCACAGGAGCAGGAGCACTGACACTGACTGAAGTCTTTGGTTTGTCAGATAACATGTCATCAATAATCCTCTGCCTTTCTTTACCTACAAAATTAAACAGTTATACATCAATAACTTCATTTCTGTTAGTCACATTGCTTTTATCTGCCACCACCATTTCCTTCATTGTAAACAGAAAACAGTCCTCTCCCAGAAGCTTGTAATCTACTTTTTATAGGAGTTGTCTCCCTTTAATTGTAAAATGTTAGTTAAGCAGTCTGTGACGTTATGTTTTTTTCTCTGCTGGTCATTTCGTCTACTAAACCCCAAAGTTTTACTAGTCTGACTATTTAATAACTAGGCCAAATTAAATATACAGCCATTTTGCTTCACCACTTTAGTCATGACCAGTTAACTATTTTGACCTGAGTTAGAGTCAGGATGCATTAATTCCTGAATGCAAATTTTCATAAAATGATGAATCCATTACTTAAAGATGCTCCACCTCCGACAGAGCATAAATGATATTCCTCAGTTGAACAATAATTGGTGTTTGATCGTGTATATATATGTCTAATTAACACAAAAAATAATATAAAATAATTTATTTCGCCTTTGGTGCATGCGCAATCAGTACTTCGTTCCATATAGGATATAGTGACACGGAATTTTTTCGGGATGCAATTAATTATTTGTCATATTTTTAACTTGAAGTAAAATTAGAAGCTCAAACTTTTCAATGGTGGTAATGGTGTAAAGTAAGTAACTTTTGTAACTGAAGAAAAATACTAAATCGTCTGCTCCTGTTTTTGATAGTGGAAAAAATACCATTTGTCATAAAATGATAATCCAGACTTAAATAATCTCATAAATAATGCAGTCAAAATGTTTTGAAAAATGCAATTGACCACCGCTCTTGTAAATATGATGTTTACTGACTTTAATTTTGTTGGGAGCCACTAGTCCAAACGGACTAGTTCATTACAATTAGCACTAGTCCAGTTGTAAAATTACTAGTCATTTTAACTATCACATATATTACATACCTCCTGCATCAACAAACACTGTCATCACATTTCCCATTTTAGAAGACTGGTTCAGTTTATCTGCACAAGTTTTTGCTGACTTTGAGGACAAAAACATGACCTGTAGTTAACAAAGATAAATAAGCTTAATAGGGCATACAAACCTTTATTATTTTTAAATAAATAGAACCTTGCTCTTAATCAAAAATAACAACATTATACATTATAAAATAACAGCAAAATCTGTGCCAATAAGGTCAACCCATCAACAACACATAGACGTTGCAAATTGAAATATATCTGGATAGTATGTGACTAAACAAGATATACCCTCTTTTTTGTAGGAAGAACATCAAAAGAGAATATAACCTTAAAGAATTATTTTTCCAACCAACCTTTCCAATACCCAGATGTTTCTTGTTTTTGGGATTATAATAAATTTTGACTTCCTCCACATTTCCATACACTTTCACCATGTTTTCAAGGAAATCTTGATTGATGTTATCGTTCAAATTGGTGAATGTAATTTCATTTGGTGGTGGTTCCCCAACATAGTGTTCATCATACTGCAACAAAAATAAGAAAATGAAATTTGAAAACTTTTCTGAAGGTAACAATTTATTTGTTATTAAAAAAATATATATATACCTATAACTTAATATTTTTTTATGAATTTTAGTACAATTTGATTCTTTTATGGATTTCTTTATTCCCATTAAAACTTTTACCGATTCTACAATTATCAATTTATTGATTTTACCAACATAGTGAAATATAAATCAATGTATGTTTTATAACCTTAAATCTTGGGATAGGCAAGTCTGCTGGTATTTTCTTTGACCAAAGCCTGGTTAATCGGGATCGTGGATCTCGAACATGAATAGGCCGGTTATCCTGAAACAGAATTTGAAATATGATGTTAAATTATTCACAAATATCGCAATAAAACAGTTGAGCCTGGAGGAGCAAATAGCGGACAGACCAGGGTTTGAAACCAACACACTAGCTATAGCCAGATGGCTTTATCTGGCCAAATTTGCTATATCATCACCAACAAGTTGAACAACATGCTCAATTGTCTCACCTTGCTTTCTCAAACTTGAAAAATATCAAATATCTATGTTAGGCCAAAAAAAATTATATGCATGTTTCAGGTTACATGACTGAAAAATATAGGGTAGGTCGGTCGGGATTTTTTTTTTATTTTTTTTTTTTTAGGAGGGGTGGGGGAGGAGCGGAGTGGCTTTAATACTACATTACAAAGTAATTTAATTATACATGTAATCTGTCATTTAGGCTTTAGGCTAGCTAGAAGTCTTTAATTTCTCATTATTGTATTCGAAATTGAACTTTATCTGGATAAACTTAAAGCATGCGTAAAAATCTAAGTTGACAACTTCACACACAACATTTTTGTTTTGAAAAAGTGTGATAAAATAGCTAGGGTTGGAAGTAAAAACTAGGGTAGGTAGGGGTACCTGAAACATACATATTTTTTTAGGCCTTATAATAAAATAATCTTAGTTCAAATAAATAGTGAATCATGCAGTTCCAACTCTTTTACATATAAATTAATTACAGTATCGTAGATTCTATCCAGTCAAATATTAAGTCTGACATTTTCAATTTGTTCTACCCCATGAAAAATTCCATGTTCTTGGCTAGAACTGTTTATTGGAGTACAGTAGGTACTCAAGACTAATTTAAAATGCTATTCATTCCTTGATCAAAATTACCTTTAAAGCACAAATTCCATTTATGTAAATATCCTATATCTAAACAGTTTGAATTGTTTATCAACAAAAGAGAATTAAATAGTCTGATATTAAATTATGAAAAGTACTTAACGTTTAGGACATATTGGCATTGCATATGCTTGTCAATATGTGTATAAACCATCAATCAAGACATGTTGACTAGTTGTATGAACCAATGTCTTGATGTTTGAATTTTGACTGAATTTGAAAAATTCATTACAAACTACAATATATTCTCTTATTATGGCCTTTAACCAAAGTTCAATCCACAATTTGGCCATATTAATGAATGTTGTGTTGGCAGATTTAGATGTTCACTGTGTCTGTTTATGTTAAGGACAGATGCTGCCTGTATTCAGCTTAATGTGCTTCCTTCTGTATCCACAATTACCATAGGATCCAAGCCCTCAAAGCGATATAACTTTTGTCCACCTCCTCTTAACATTGGGTCTACTATCAGTTTATAGTTCCTCCTCTTCTTCTCATGCTGGCTATCCACAGAGTGTCTGGACAATCCATTGAAACCTAAAACATAAATAAAATGTGGAAAATTAATATCGCAGTCTCATAAATGTTGAAATACTTAAAAAGAGAGTTGATCTACAGTAGGTTTCACTTCAAAACATAAACATTGCTTCTTTGAATAAGGTCCTCACTTGTGTTTCCTTTCCTATCGTGTTCCATGATGTTAGAGGCGTGATTGCAACAAATTCCAGAAAAATCAAGCTAAAAATAACATCGTTTAGCAATGCACATGGAGAAATCTACACGTTTCCCTCCCTGAACACGGAGGGAGACAAAAGTGTGAGAGCTTCACATTGCAACCACTAGCAAAGCATCAAAATTTCTTTGCTATCCCACAATGCAACTTTTCTTAGGCAAAGTCAACCATAACGTGTCGGTTTGTTTTCGTATAAAATTTTAATTTCCATTACTTGAACTTTTGACCGTGAATTTTAATTTGGTAATTTAGAATAATATACTAATTTACCAAAAAATGTAATAGCGAAGACTTTAGCGTGGTCAATTATGTAAATAAATGATTTATTCAAGGACATTCCCGATAATGTGAACGCGGTATTGATTGGTCCAATAGAAAAGGGTTTCCCCGTCTCATTGACCAATCAGATATTCTGTTATATGACAGTAGTTTAGCACGTGGAGGAACCGATGATGGAGGATGCAAGGCCTAAGAAGTTTATTAAATTGCTGGCAAAGCATCTAGGATCTAATGGTATTTAACTTGTTGATATTATAGAATACCCCTCTCCAATCTTACGCTACAATAAAATACCATGATATGGGTGACCGCGTACACAAAGTCTTCATTACTTCTACTTGTCAGTGTATGTTGACATTTGATTCTGACAATTCTGGTTCAAAACCCCACATGATATGGATAACAGTCCTGCATTTGAGTAACAGTTACCACTTTGAGTAACCATTTAGATACCCATATTAATCCAGATCTTCAAATGCTCATTTAAAATATCCAAAAAGTTGGTGATAATACAATAACTACAAGTGTGGTTATATGTGTTTTGTTCCAGATAATGCTAGAGATGACTACAACCCCAAGAGACTACTGAACGAAGCTGTAGGCAGTTTACCTGAAGGACCATTAAAAACTGCCATTAGCCAAAAACTAGAGTTTTACACAAAGAAATTAAAACTGTATGTATTTCACATTTTTTTTTATTTTTGCACAATAATTTTATGTTCCCAATTTATTTTGAAATATCAGAATCAATTTATTGAAATGAAATGTTCAAATCAATGGACAGTTTGCTGATACTAAAATCAGGTTTACATTTACTTTTTTGTAGTTTGATTCATAAGCATGGTAAGGCAAGTGAACAATCTGAACATGTAAAGCAAAAGTTCCCGTATAATTTGTACACCACAAAAAAGCCTTATCAGCTTCCGGACCCTGGAACCATTGACCATGCCCAGACACAACAGATACGTAAGTATGATAATATGTCATCCTAATGTTATGAAATGCATGTAAGAACAAAATAGTCTATTTTCATAAATGACACACTGTTTTCATATCAAATGAATGGGGGAAAAAACTATAAAACACAATGTTTGCAGATGCTTGGATCATGAAATAAAGTCATTATGACCAAAATCACATGTTGGTTATTTATTTACTATTATACAGATCTTGTGTGCAGCAATTTCAGAAAATCTCTCAAAAATTAGTAAAGTTAGTTTGGTGTTTAATTTACTGCAAGATTCTATCATTAATTCTATATCATGTTTGTTTTATGTGTCTTGATAAAGGAACGGACTGCCTTGAAAATTTGACTACTACCTCTTTGCCCTATATCTAATCAAACTATCACATACTAAATATGCCTACTATCCTATGTCTAGTTGGAGCCTTGCTGAGTAAGAGATTGGATGTGGATCCTGTAGAAAGTTTGATGGAATTGTTGGTCGTAAGTTGAACATTTGATGATCTGTATGGTATAGTAGACATATATTCCTTGAAGCTAGCTGTCTTGGAATATACATTTATCTTCAGGTATCAAGTTTGTCAAGTAATATTGATATTGAAGTCTTTGACTAAGAAACATTACTTAACAAATAAATATACCCAATGAAAACTTCATGAAAGTCATCAGTTTTAATTGATCATTCATGACAATCATTAATTTTAATTGGTTATTGATTTGTTAGATTATACTGAGAATGAATTACAAAAATGATTTTTTAGTGTAACCTTTTTGTTTAGTAGGGTTATCAAAAAAGTGATTTGAATTATAGCAATAAATCTATTTTCATTACAGAATTGTGAAGAGGAAAATGTGGACATCTTGCTGCTGAACCTGACCTGTGGAATAACCTCCTATCTGGGATTACTCAAAACGATGCATTTATATTTCCTGTATGTAAATCTCTGTTCTCTGGTTACTCTCTACTTGTCATTAAGTTCATCTTGATTTAATAGATTTTCAGTTGAAAACCTTGGCCACCAGTCATGCAAGGTGCATCCTCGATACTCCAGGGGTTCCAATCACTTACTATCTCTACACCCCAGGACTATCTCATAGTAAACTGTGGTTGGCTGTGTGGCTTTGATGTTGGGCGTCACTCTCTCTGTAGTCTTCAGTGGAAATTTTTGCAGGCCTGTGATTGGTTCAGCTGTTTTCGGCTGAGCTGCCTCCAATTTTTCTATGAGATAGTCCAGGGGTGTAGAGATCGTAAGTGATCGGAACCCCTGGAGTATCGAGGATGTACAAGGTATAATCAAAGATGACTATTTTGATACTGCAAATTTTACCTACGGTATTCGACTAGGAGTTCAAGGAGCTAAAATGTTGAGGAAAAAATGAAGGGGAGCTTAGTCGGACACATAATGTCCTGTGCTAGTTATACACATTTACAGGGCACAGGTATAGCTGCAATATTGTAGCTCAAAAGACTTTTTGACAGAAAATGGTGTCGTCTTTAGAGCTACAATTGGTGCCTATTACTGCTAATGGAGCACAGTAATGATGATGCAAACCATTATATAACGTTTGTTTGCATTTTTATCGTACTTGTTTGATATCGCGTACCTACTAGGCAATAAAACTGAACCACATAAAATATCGAATTCTCATCGAGGCATTATTTTTTTTACATAAAACATATGAAGGTCTTTCTGAAGAGAATTTATACCGCAAGTCCACAAATTTTGACATCTTGTGAGTGGTACGATAGATATTAAGAATGGTAGTTATGTTTGTTTTGGACAAAAATAATATGTAAATGCATGTATACGCATACTACAAAAAAAGTATAGAAAACTATGCCCGAGTGATTTTCGGAGGCAGTGCTCCACTATGACACAGGGACCAATTCGTACCCCGCCGAAAGGTATAGTAGGCAGGGTACATATATTCGTTCTAGGCAAAGGTATAGTGCTTCAGGATTGTTTTGAACATTAAACCATGAAAACCAATTATTAAAAAAATCTGTTTCAGCGTTATTCAACCTAAAGCAGAAAACGCTGTGGAAAACCAGACGAAAGCTCAACTTTCAAAAGGAAAGATAAAAACAGACACTGTTGACATGTAAGTTTAGATTTTTGAGTTGCACCAGGTATATACAGTAATAAGGGCAGTGTCCCTTTTATTTACTTTCATATAAGAAGCGTTAAAAAAGTTTTAAGAAAATACTTGAAATGTTTACGTCAAATATTAATTATCAAGATGAGTCAATTTAATAGATAAAAAAAATCAATCTTACGAATATCAAACTGTGAACCTAATTGGAATCTTATTGTTAAATCACAAAGTGTATCCGAAAACACCAATTCTTTTGCAAAGGTAGACTTGGTTTGATTTAAACAGAAAATTATATATTTACTGGTTTCTGAGCATAACATCAAAATAACTGAAATATTAATTTAATTTTTAATTTAAAGAAATAATGAAATTTAGAATGGTAACTTCTTGTTGCTAGGTATAAACAAATTAAAATTGTGATAATTATGATAAATTGTTTATTTAAAATATTTTACAGGTGTCAAACTTTATGTGAACAAGTAAAGAAATTCCTGTCCTTGTGTCATATTCGCCGTTCATTGATACAAAAGGTAATGAATTTCACTAATTTAGTATTAGAAGCCAAGACTATAGAATATAAAGATTGGTTTAAAAATGATTCAATAGAATATTTTGTACTTAATGTTTCTGTTTACTTTTGTCATGGAGGTCAGGAAATAATTTTGTTTTTGCATGCTACATAGTTATTTCTGTCCATGTGAGTAGGCATTGATAATGTCATACTTTTCAGAGAAAATAACATTATTTTATTTCCAAACTAATTTTGTATTTGGATGTTACTGAGTTATCTGCCCATGTGAGTTGGTGTTGATAATGTTATACTTTTATGATAAAACAACATAAATTTCTTTCTAATGTTATATCATTGGATATCTATCCAGAGAGGCAGATAACTGTTTTATGCAAAGATGAAGCATTTATTAAATTTGAAAAGGCTTTACTGCTAAAGACCATTCCTATGTAATGAATGGTAATCTTTAATGAGTGATTTTAGGAACGGTAAGAGTTTGTCAAAGATATCTGTTTATAGACCAAGACTCAAGTATGTAAGATATTGTGTCTAAAAATCTATCTGTATTTATGATATCTTTATCATAATAATAAGTATAAGTACTTGTGTACATTTATCAAAACTGACCACTGTATATTTATCCGCAGGCGGAGACCCCAGTATACCTGTACAGTTATTGGGACCTTCTTTCCTCCATCCTGGCTGTATTTATTGATCTGTACCTTTTAGCAAACAGGTATTTTCTCTGTGATAAGCTAATAAACATAAGTTAAGAATCTAGCTATCATAACTTCGATTTATTGAAATGCTAAATAAGCAGCTAAAGCAATAGCTGTGAAAATTTATTTAATCTGCTTTAAAATTATTGATTTTAAAATTTGATCCAAATTTTGTACTGTCAACCATTTCTTGATAGGTTATTTTATGATCAAGGCACAGTTTCTCCAACATTCCTTAACCTTAAAGAATTCCTATACTAAAAATTTACCATTGAAAGCATTACAGAAATTAAGAAACACTTTGGTTTCTGACTTAACAGGGCTGTGGTGGCCAAATGATTATTATAAGATTTCCCAACACATTACCACAAACCATTATCTACAGGTCACATGTTTGAATCCCATGTGAGGCAGTTGCCAGGTACTGACTGCTGGTCGATGGTTTTACTCCGGGTCCTCTCTAAATCTGTCACGTCCATAAATGTTAATAGAATGTTAACTAATCAAACTAAATAATTTGATGTAACCATGGAAACCTACATTTTGACCACTGATAATATTGTATTCTGACAGTAGAGATAAAACTGGGTAAATCTTAAATATGGCATTGGTTTTACTTTCATTTAAAGTATAAAGCCTATAAAATGTTGTGTTTGTATCCTACATAGAAAATCACACAAACCGGAGCAGTCTGCCAGGAGGCTGTGTAACTTGGTATGTTATGTGACAGAGGATAAGCCAAGCTTCCGACTCGATGCTCTCCTACAGATGTCCAAGGTTCACACAAATATAGACCTATTGCTGCCTTTAGTTAGGTATGTACACGTTTTGTTTTCCATGAGATTGTGTTCACTTCTCAGGTTTTACATTGCTTCTATCAGATACCTGTTTGATCAGCAGTATGGGGTTTGTTCCTATGGCTAATATGAACCTCCATTAACTGGTATTTCTCAAACTTTTCACCAAAATAAAAAAAAAACTTGAAGTTTCTAGTTACCACATTTAAGCTAGAATTCATGAGTTGAAGTTTCTAGTTACCACATTTAAGCTAGAATTAATGAGTTGAAGTTTCTAGTTAGGCCAAAAAAAATTAATTCGTAGGTTCTCAGGCCCGCGCGCATATCATTTTTAAGCCCCGCATTGCTGATTTTATTGTAAAAGTGAAAAAACAAAAAAGGGTATGCGTGGACCAAAATTCCGGAAAAAATGTTCATATCAGTTTTTTTGTACGATTTAGACAGCACATCTTAAAAATGCTTGTCTGCATTCACACTACGAGTATTCCAAGCGCCAACGTGATCTTGATTGGCAAACGCACGAGGTTGCTCTCGTAAAAAAGTGTCCGTCTCCGGCTTTTTTAGCAGTTTTAGACGGCACATCTTTTAAACGTTTGTCTGCAATACTAGTGAATGAATGTTCCAAGCGCCAAAGTGATATGCAAAACACGACATTGTGATACGATCGTGTGGTAATGTCGCTGGTATCTGTCCACATTCGGCACGGTTCCACGGTCGTACTGCCATGGAACATTATCGGTGGATTCTCCGATGCTTGTACTTTGACCGAACGGTTCCAATCAATGAAGGAGGGCACATAAGGACCCCAAGATTGGACTTTTCCCGAGAAACTGATGCTGAACAAAATGATGACGTCAATCGGTCAGAGCAAAGTGTCTGGATTCGATCAAGTAATGATGAACATGAAGGTTGGGGAGACTGTCACAGCATTCCGCCGTTACATGCGATATGACATTATTGATGGTGCATGCACCCAAACGAAACCTGAATACCGTGATCATGGCGAAACGGGTGATAGTGGGAACCGTAAACGAAATGCTTTTGATTTGCATTTCGCGGCCGCTTGGAAACTGTCATTACCGGAGCCCTACCCCGAGGATACCACCGTCTTCAACAACAAATGTGTTGTATTTAACAAGGTGTTGATAATTTGCTGTTACAAAATCCTTTTGAATTGAAACTTTGGTGAATTTTGCCTCCTATTCTGTTGGGAAATTAAAAAAAAAAAAAAAAAAAATCCCTTGTCTCTTTTTTCTACAATAAACAAGAGAAAAAAAAGCCCTCCCTCCCTCATCTATTTTCAGAAAAAGTGGCCTGAGAACCAACATTTAATTTTGTTTGGCCTTGCCTCATTTAAGCAAGAATTAATGAGTTGAAGTTTTAGTTACCACATTTAAGCTAGAATTCATTAGAGTTGAAGTTTCTAGTTACCACATTTAAGCTAGAATTCGTGAGTTGAAGTTTCTAGTTACCTTATTTAAGCTAGAATTCGTGAGTTGAAGTTTCTAGTTACCACATCTAAGCTAGAATTAATGAGTGCTTTGTATGATACTACATGTACCTACGAAATAATCAGTCGATAAGTATTTGTCTTTGTTACTAGGAGGACATTTGAGCTGAAGCCTGTGACTGGGGACTTTCAACACTACCTCAAATATGTGTTGGCTTTACGAACTGTCTGTGATTTCACCGAGGAATCCAATACGGAGGACAATTGCGAGATCAACTCTCTCAAACGCCAGGTCATTTTCGTGTTCATTCTCGTAAAAATTATTCATTCTTTCTCTCTTTTCTGATAAAAAGTATTCATTCTTTCTCTCTATTCTGGTAAAAATTATTCATTCTTTCTCTCTTTTCTGATAAAAAGTATTCATTCTTTCTGTATTCTGGTAACAAGTATTCATTCGTTCACCCTATCCCATTACCGTGTTTGCTGTAATTAATATCCAGGGGGCTTTTAAAAGTTGATAAAGGATAGCGTTTTTTAGGTAAAGAAAATGGATTTACAAAATCCATTTTCGTTACCTAAAAACGCTACTAAAGAAAGTCACTTGTATTTTAACTCTTTCTGCATTTATGACACTTTAATCTGTCGCAGTAAACATACCTAAGTTTCTTTCCTTTGATACACATTATTACAATTTTGTACATCGTGACTCACACATAGACTTGCAAGTTAATGTTATATGGGATACAATGCCGATATTATAAGCATTACATGTTGTAAAACATGTTAAATGATTGACATGGAGGTTTTATATAACCTCAAATATGAGGAGGGGCACTTACAGGGGGAGGGCAATAATTACAGCGAATACAGTACTTTACTTTCTTTATCAGGGGAGTAATATTAAAGTACTATCATATTTCCTACAGACCCGTAAGATTGTGCCCGCACCCAAAAATTTTCTGGATTGGCTTGAAAATCGCAGTGAGGAAATCCTAGATGAAATGCCAGTTGAAGATAAGCGCTTTAAAGGGTCCAATGTCACCAAATTCATCCTAGATGAGGCTGAGGATAATCTGCTGTCACTGCTAACTGATGTAAGTTCATACTTCTGTAAATTTAATATTTTCTTCTATAAATTTCATATTTTTACAAGAAAAAATATTGTGTTATTTGTATTAATAGAGTTCAAATGCAAATTCAAATCTTTCACAAACAATTTTTATATGAATGCATGACTGTTAGTAAGAGCCCTTCATCTTGCAGAAATGTGTTGAAAATAACAAAGATGCAAAGTATATGGTATACGTGAAAATAAAATGGTTTAAAAAAGCTAATCCTTAAACCAGCAAACTCCTTAATGAATAGTTGTTATTTTTGTCTCATAAATATAATAAATTTGTCAAATCAAAATTCGTCATGATAAACAAAGAATGCAGATTTCTGATTAAAATGTAATTGCATGTATAGAATATAGAATCATAAACATTTAATTTTATTTTAAACAAAATTTCATCTCAGCAAATTAGTTTTAAAATGAAAATAGAGAAATTTAGTAGCCGAGAGAGAAAATAGGTTTACAGTACATATTAAAAAATTTATGGTTCTGTTGTAGCTACAGTCAAACCTCGATGTATCGAAGTTGAAGGGACCGTCAGAAAAACTTCGAAACATCGAGACTTCGAATTATTCGTGGTTGAAATTAGACCGATGTTTTTTTTACCATGACCAACTGTGGTAGTTGTATACATGTCGTCTCCGTTCCGTAAACTTTATAATCATTGTACCACAAGCAAAACAAAATAAAAACGAAGTATGCAATTAATCACATTTATTGCTATCGTTAGCAATTTTAGAATCTACAAAAACGTAGATTGTAGATTCTAAAAGATCGATATTCTTGGTTTGATTTAGGAGAAACTAATTGCTATCGTCAGCAATACATACGTATATTATAAACAAGACTTACGTGTACTAGGCCTAACTCATGTACAAGTGTTCGTTTGGTGACTATTTAAGCGATGGTTAATATTACGGAATGAATATAAAAACGAAAACACGTTGTAAAAACGATACTAAAAAGGAGGAACCGAAAGCGCTACAACACCTACAAAATACTTCGATTTAGAATGATCGATTTGCTCCAGTATTTATGCCAAAGTTGTGCAATGTAACAGTTTTGAGTATGGGTTACTAATAATGTGGCTTGCTATTTACTGTTCTACAAACCGCTACCAATGGCGGCGGCGAACATAAAAAAACGACTAACTGTATCTTTGCCATACTAATGATTTAATAACGCAGCTTGTAAAAACAAAGCACCGGGTATCGGCCTGATTAGTGATATTAATTATCTTGATGATATCAAGCTAGCAACACAAGCTGTCATAATCCCTAATGTCCGGCGAAGGGCCGTCGCGAGACAGCTAGGTGTGACAGCATGCCGCGGGGTATCGGCGAACACCTGATCTGTACAGGTAAATTTTTATTCGAATCATCGAGTGTCCGTTACCTATGATTCTATAACAAATGGTCCTTGAAAAAAGTTCGATACATCGAGAAATTCGATTCATAAAACTTCGATTCATACATGGGTTAGTTAGTAATGTTATATAGTGAAGAAATTCGGGACCAGACAAAAAGTTCGATACAGCGAGAAATTCGATTCATCGAAGTTCGAATCATCGAGGTTTGACTGTACTTCATAATGGCAAAATGTTTCTATTTCAGACGTTGACACATTTTGATGAGGAAACAGAAGATGACGATTCCAAACAGGAGAAAAAGTCTGCAAAAAGGAAGAAAAGAAAAATGGAAGCCAAGGTTAATATTTTATTTCATGTCATTTATGCAACTGAGGCTTATTAATCATGTACAAATGTACCAATAGCTGATAGAGATTTGAATCAGATATTATTTATTTATGTGAAAAGCAATGTAAAGCAGTACACAAACAGTTTGATGCATTGTTGCACCACTTAAAAAAAAGACACTGTGTGTGCAAATTAATGTAAGTAAATAATTAATAACCCCACAAATAAAGGGGGGAAAATAGGGAAAGCGCATGTAACTTAGAGGCGCCAAAAAGTGAAATTTTGATATAAGTACCAATCTTTTATGGTCTTGTTGAGAGGATTTCATACTGTTGTCATGGGCTATGGAATGTTTCCGCTCAAGAACCATCTCGTCACAAGACATTAGTATGAGGCAATAATGTGTTTTCAATAACGAATTATGGTTTGATGTATCACTTTTGATCTTTCATAAAAGGTAACCTGTATGATTTCTGGTAATAGCATAGCAAAGTTATACAACTTTTATTTTTGTTGATTTGTAGATGAACGGACATGAAAGTAGATCAGATTCTGACTTGTTCTTCCTTGACATTGGCGGTACTAAGCAGGTAAGGGATTACAAACAGCTGTTCCATTTAGTGGAAGGTTCTGGTTGGTCGCCACTGGTACAAACCTGATGTTCTATTAAATAGAATGTGATGTTTCGTTGGTTCTTCTGGCATGTCTCGTTTGCAGGTTACAACTTAGAACCGATATGGCAACTTTAGAAAGAAGGTTAAGTCACTTTGTAGGGATTGAGACTAGACTACTCGTGTAACATTTGTACATAAAAAGAACAAAATACTGTCATGTTCATATTGATATCCACCATGCTTGATAATGTATGCTTAGAAAAGTGCAGGTGTATGTAAGACAGTGTATATGTATGTAAGACAGTACAGGTATAAGACAGTAAGTATGATGTAAGATAGTAGTATTAAGGGGTATGTACAGATGTAAGACAGTACAGGTGTATATAAGAAAGTGCAGGTGTATGTAAGACAGTACAGGTGTATGTAAGACAGTGTAGGTGTATGTAAGAAAGTACAGGTGTATGTAAGACAGTACAGGTGTATGTAAGACAGTACAGGTGTATGTAAGACAGTACAGGTGTATGTAAGACAGTACAGGTGTATGTAAGACAGTACAGGTGTATGTAAGACAGTACAGGTGTATGTAAGACAGTACAGGTGTATGTAAGACAGTGTAGGTGTATGTAAGACAGTACAGGTGTATGTAAGACAGTACAGGTGTATGTAAGACAGTACAGGTGTATGTAAGACAGTACAGGTGTATGTAAGACAGTGTGTGGTAGTGTGTAAGACAGTACAGGTGTTGTAGACAGTGTGTAAGACAGTTCGGTGTGTGTAAGACAGTACAGGTGTGTGTAAGACAGTACAGGTGTATGTAAGACAGTACAGGTGTATGTAAGACAGTACAGGTGTATGTAAGACAGTACAGGTGTATGTTAGACAGTTTGGTGTGTGTAAGACAGTACAGGTGTGTGTAAGACAGTACAGGTGTATGTAAGACAGTACAGGTGTGTGTAAGACAGTGTAGGTGTATGTAAGACAGTACAGGTGTATGTTAAGACAGTACAGGTGTGTGTTAGACAGTTCTGGTGTGTGTAAGACAGTACAGTGTGTGTAAGAGAGCACAGGTGTATGTTAGACAGTACAGGTGTATGTAAGACAGTACAGGTGTATGTAAGACAGTACAGGTGTATGTAAGACAGTGTAGGTGTATGTAAGAAAGTACAGGTGTATGTAAGACAGTACAGGTGTATGTAAGACAGTACAGGTGTATGTAAGACAGTACAGGTGTGTGTAAGACAGTACAGGTGTGTGTAAGACAGTACAGGTGTGTGTAAGACAGTACAGGTGTATGTAAGACAGTGTAAGTGTATGTATGAAATTGCAAGTGTATATAAGGCGGTACAGGTGTATGTAAGACAGTGTAGGTGTATGTAAGAAATTGCAAGTGTATATAAGGCGGTACAGGTGTGTGTAAGACAGTGCTGGTGTGTGTGCATGGCAAAAAATAATTAAAAGATGCATGAGAGAGATTAATTTAATTGATTTAAAAACATAAAACAGAGGTGGGTAAAATGGTGACACTATCATTATGTCTTAAGGAGTTATGAATCAGTGTTTTTGGAAAGTTTACATGGCCTTTTGATGACTTGTAGATGGAGGATAAAGAAGAAAATGTACCTGACACTGAACTTTTCTTCCTTGACAAAGGAGACCAAATCAAGGTAGGTTTAATTACTTAAGCATCAATGTCACTAAATTTAAAGGTAGGTTTCACCCAATGAAATATTAAGTTTACGAAATTGAAATTTATAATCTTCAGATCATTTTCGATGCATACAGCGAACAATATGGGTGGTCAGTTGCCTAGCTTGACCAGGAAAATACTCCTCTAAAAATAGAGCAAAGTCAAGCTTTACATAGAACATGACGTATTTTTTTCCAAAACAAAGGCCGCATTAACGAGCGGAAGCGTGCAACAAAATGTCAGATAGAAGTGACAGTCTTCCCAAGGCATGTTTTTCGAAGTACGATGGATTGTTTGTACATGTCATATAATCTAAAACACTTCAAGTTACTTACATATGTTCGCTAGCTTAGTACATCAAACATATATGTAGTTAGTCTGCCGCTCTATGTGCGTAGGCACATGTGTTGAAATTTAACTCACCACGTGTGCAACACAGTCCAAACAGAATCCGGGCGAGTTCCGCTTGAGATGTTGCTTCTGTTTCTTCTATTGCTACATGCCATCTATGAGTTTCATTCCCTAGATATATATCCTAGGGTGCTACCGATTCCATTCTAATTTCATACTCTTTGATGGCGATTCGGATACATTTTTTTCTCACACGCTTTCGTTCAACCATTTTGTTTACTTTTAGTGGGTAACAATATGCATGTGCAAAGGTTCGACAACACAATCCATAGCAGCTTCATTTGCATACATTCCTGTCAGCCCGACGATTGTAATAAATCAAGGATTTCCTTCAATTTTGTATTCAAGACACATTTGTTCCATCTCATACGCATTAAGAAATTAAATTGAGGTAATTTTAATATGTTTTTTCACATTTTCTTCCGTTTATCAGATTTTACAAAAAAATATTTATTTTTGTTGGGCGAAACCTACCTTTAAGTTTCATCGGGGTATGAAAGAAATTTTGTTTGCAAACTGTGAATCACACACATAAGTTTGCAAACAAAATCTATGCAAATTTATTTTGCACTACTGTATACTTTGACTACTGGTGTATTGTATCAATAGTCAGATGATCATTTAGTAGGAGGATAGTCCTTTTTAAGGGGGAGTCTGTTCACATGAATTACCTCCCCTTAACTGATAATTATTTTGACAAGCAATCATCATTTATTTATTTTCATTACTTTTCAAAACTGTTTTTTATTTAATTTTTATTTTTGAAATGATAATTCCTGAATTAAAAATTTAAGTTTAAAAGTTATGATTTGTTCAGATTGAATTTTTTTAATCACCAAAATTTACAGAACTTTGTTTTTGTAATTTAATTTTGTAATTAATCTATATATTATCTTTCATCAAGTAATACATTTTGGGTTTACCAGTGATGGTAAAAAAAATATTTTTGTCAGACCTTACCGGGTCTTATGAATTCTTTAATCAGATAATAATTACTAATTACGAGCTTTTAACTAGAAGAATGTTACCTACTCTTCAATATTAGTTACTTTTCACAAATGTCCTTGTGGACTATTGTGGACTTTTGCTTCTATTGATTAAAGTATAATAAACATATAATTTGGCTTAGTCTATCGATGGTTAAGTTATTCATGACTGACGTAATAAGCTGTGTTGGAAAACATATATTCTATAGTCAAAGTATTTGATACTCTGTTATATACAATTCAATCCCCTATTTGCATATTGCATAGTTATCTGCCCTTGCAGATAGGTATTGATTGTGACGTCATGTGTTTGAGAGCGTAATGTCATACGTTTCAGAGAAAAAGACGTGAATTGTGCTCACAAAATAATGACGTAACAATCGATACCTACCCGTAAGGGAGCTTACTCTGTAATATGCAAAGACGGAATATATATATATGACTCAAGTTAAATATATGTACTTTCAAACCTTAACTTGTACCTTTTTTTAATTATAAGTGTATCATTTGTGGCTGGATATCAATCCAATTTTGCTGATTTGGTTTAATATCTTTACAGGTCATTAGACCCAAATGGTCAGGATGATCTTTAGTTAACATGCTTCGTCTGTCATCGTACAGCATCCGCATGTCGCTGCCTGTAAATTTTTCTTTCAAACAACTTCTTCTCAATAACAGAATGACCCAGGATACTGATAAGCTAAAATTATTTTCACAAATTTCAATTTTCATACATTTTTCCTATCACAGTAGTATTGAGGACCTAATCCAAAAAGCAAAAAAAAAAAATGTAATTAGTAGGAGGTTAGGCCTGTATTTTTGCTAAATTGACCAGGGCTCAGTTGTTCAAACGATGGGTAGGCTAATCACAGTTTAACAATTAAAATTTCCAAATCAAGATAATATACCAGGTAATTTCTTGACAAACAGACTTAACAATAATTTATGAAATTCTAAAGTATTTAATTTTTCACTTACTTGCTTCTTTTAGAGAGGATATAATCACAGTTTTTGTGAAAAATGAGAATTAGAAAAGTCACCAATCAATTGATTGAGCTTATCACCTTTTGTAAAACCAGGTCAAGACCATTAATTTTTTAAGGGGTGTCTGTCTCGCCATGAATTACGTCCCCTGATTTGATAATTATTTTGAAAAATAACTATCATTATTTAATTTCAATTACTTTTCAAAACTGTTTTTTATTAATGTTTATTTTTAGCCCACCATCATCAGATGGTGGGCTTTTCAAATCACCTTTCGTCTGTGGTCCGTGGTCCGTTTGTCCTTCCTTCCGTCCGTCCATCCGTCCGTCCGTTAACAATTCTTGTTACCACTATTTCTCAAAAAGTACTGAAGGGATCTTTCTCAAATTTCATACGTAGGTTCCCCTAGGACCCTAGTTGTGCATATTGCATTTTGGGACCGATCGGTGAACAAGATGGCCGACAGGCAGCTATCTTGGATTTTGATAGTTAAAGTTTAGTTAAAGTTTGTTACCGCTATTTCTCAAAAAGTACTGAAGGGATCTTTCTCAAATTTCATATATAGGTTCCCCTAGGGCCTTAGTTGTGCATGTTGCATTTTGGGACCGATCGGTGAACAAAATGGCCGACAAGTGGCCATCTTGGATTTTGATAGTTAAAGTTTGTTACCGCTATTTCTCAAAAAGTACTGAAGGGATCTTTCTCAAATTTCATATACAGTTTCCCCTAGGACCCTAGTTGTGCATATTGCATTTTGGGACCAATCGGTGAACAAGATGGCCGACAGGCGGCCATCTTGGATTTTGAAAGTTAAAATTTGTTACCGCTACTTCTCAAAAGTACTGAAGGGATCTTTCTCAAATTTCATATAAGTTTCCCCTAGGACCCTAGTTGTGCATATTGCATTTTTGGACCGATCGGTGAACAAGATGGCCGACAGGCGGCCATCTTGGATTTTGATAGTTAAAGTTTGTTTTTGCTATTTCTCAAAAGTACTGAAGGGATCTTTCTCAAATTCCATATATAGGTTCCCCTAGGGCCCTAGTTGTGCATATTGCATATTTTTGGACCGATCGGTATAACAAGATGACAACGACCATCTTGGATTTTGATAGTTAAAGTTTGTAATTGCTATTTCTCAGACTGAAGGGATCCTCAAATTCCATGGTTTCCCCTTGTACCCTAGTTGTGCATAGTACCTTTAAAGTTTTGATTACCGAAACTTTGTATGTCTATTAAAACATATATCAGTTTGATATTCATAAAATAGTAAAATTAATGAAATCAATCTTCACATTCTTTTTGAAGGGATTTTTTTTCTATGACTCCTCCTCCTTGAGTTCGAGTGTTGACGTCATCTGAGGGACAATCAACTAGCGGAAGCCGGTGTGCCGATCGCGGAACTCTCAACATGCATGTGGATTTTAGCCACAGGTCTAGGTCTGGAGAAAAATATAGTTATATTCCGACTTATTGGGTAGCATGTTTATCCCCTACATAATGACACATTATTGACGTCATAACCTATAAAATGACGTCACTATATGTAAATGATGATGTCATTAATGTCGAGTACATATCATGTAGAGTATCATGTGGGGTTAAACATAAGGTCATTTTTCACGAATGAATAAGTATTACTTTCCTATTCAGTCCACCCTGGAGTAATACGACTGTGCATGTATGTAATTTATAGTTTACACATAAAATTAACCGGGGAGTTTTGATATACATACTGGTAATTTTATGTGCAAAATAAGATTGTAGTGAAAATGGACAATTATTGCGGCCCACCTCCTTAGACCTACGTTTTGATGAAAAAAATCATCTGTTACAAACATACGCGCATGATAAAAGAAAAAACAAAGGGTCCTCCTGCACAGTTTTCATACTTCCTATTAGAGATTCTACTACATGTATGTAAAAAAATGTGTATAAGTCTTAGCAAGACAATTAATTCATTATTACATTTCTTTTTACATGTACTTTGAGTTACACAACAATGTGCCGATGGTGTGAAGCCGGTATGTTCAGATCGAGCAGGGTTGCATAATGATATGACGACATTCACAATTTTATCAGTATATAAATGCAGGTAATTTAAAATCGAAAAATTACAATGTTAAGAACGCTTTAAAATCATCATAATACATCGTAAAACTCGTCACAGCCATTGTGAATAGTATGCTCGCCAATTTCGCCCGCAATTTGCATACTCATTAATTTCCTGTTATATTCTTGATAGTACACTTGCGTATATGTAGAATACAATTTTTATCGATTTTTTTTTATCTAGACCCCTAAATCGTCTCATAATGGTCAATAGGCTATCTAGCGTGTCCATATTGATACAAACTAATTCTCAAATCCCTGTGGACTGTTCGTATACTTTTGAAATTTTCCAAAACTGCGCATGGTTAGATAATACATATGAAGCGGTCTTGTAAATGATTTGTCTTTTTATAAGAAATAGGTTGTTATCATGGCCCTGTGTTAGTTGAACTATTAAACGTGCATATCTTGTCCACGATGTACATGTCATGCATATTTGGCCATTGTATCTAGTATCTATGTTTTGTCCCATCTTTTTTTTATCGGTCGTGCGTGCATTATTTACTACTGTACATGTTATTCTATTTTCGTAACACGGAAAGCCCCGAAATTTTGTTGAATAAATCCTTAAAACTTATTACAGAACTTTAAAAAATACAATAAGCCTATAATATGTGTTCTGTGCGGCGTGTTCTGAAGGATTTCCAAATAGGAAATACGAGGGTATGTGGTAGCATACATACCATGAGGCAGGAAGGGGTTACGTTTGTCGTGGTATGATAGGGTGTTTAGAAAAGGGTATGTCAGGGTCTATCTTTATAATATGCATGTTATTTTATATGTACATGTTAGCATTATGTAGTGTCCATTCTTTGTTTTGGGTCTCAAAATTTGTTTTCTGTAAACTTTGTTATTTCTTCTTGTTGGATATTATACTTTAAAGTGTATGTTTAGGAGTTTTTTATCATTTTATCAGACCAAATAGTTCAACCGCAACCTCATCCTATATCATGAGTTGGACACACACGGATCACGATGTCAAAAAAAAATATTAAGAATTTTTTGACCCCTAAAGAACATAAACAATTTTATAGCCCAGAATATAACGATTAGAATGAGTAAACGATCGTTTTTATTATATCAGGGTATGTTATAGATTGTATAAAATACATACGGATACATTTACACTTATCAATATAGCAACTACACGTAGCGCGACTGTTTTATATATTTATAATCGCCAATACCGCAACACTGTCCCATTGAATTTCCCGGCTCTTGTCACAGCTGTTGGTCTCAGATGACGTCAGGAATCTGCGGCCACCTGGTGATATAAGGGGCGATAAGCGATGCGATCGTTCTAGACAAGGGTGTTTATGGACTTCGTTTCAAGCACATTTTATTGAAATTACGTCAAATACAACCTGTATTTTTTGTTGGAAATCATAAAGTGCATCACAATAAACAAATATCAACACAAAAATAGCATATTTAAAATCTGTTTTTATCACCTTTAAGGACTGATCCATAATGCCTTTCGGGACTGATCTGTAAACAAAATGGCCAACCGGCAGCCATCTTAGATTTCATTGTTGTAGTTTGTTACCACTATTTCTTAGAAAGTACTATAGCGATCTGTCTCAAATTTTATATGTCGTGTGTTTTGAAAAAGTTTGAAAAGCAGGGAAAAGATCCCTCTTTCCATTGTCAGACATAGATCATTCTTTGGTGGGCGCCAAGATCCCTCTGGGATCTCTTGTTGAAATAATAATTCTAGTATAAAAAATTAAAGTTTGAAAGATAGGATTTGTTCAGAATGAATTTTTTTACTAGACAAAATTTACAGAACTTTTGTTTTTTGATTGAATTTTCAAATATATTTATTGATTATCTTCTTATACATATTGAACACTTTAGGTTTACCAGTGATGGTAAACAAATTTTTATCAGACCTTGCAGGTCCTATCAATTCTTCGAACAAGAATATAGATACTTACTAAAATTTTACCTACTTGATCAATATCAGTTACTTTTCACAAATGTCCTTGAGAATTATTGTGGACTCCTGCTTCTATTGATAAAAACAGAGCACTCCACATAATCGAATAACGGTTATTTGAATATTCCGGTTATTTGCATAAAATTCTGCGGTCCCGATTTTTTCCTTCTTAAAGTTCTTTATCTTTGTTTTTCAACTCCGTGTATTTGCATAGACTTTCACATGACCTCCGGTTATTTGAATAAAATATTTGGAAAATTCTGAAAATAAAATAGAATATTTTTCAATTTTGCAATATATTTTTAGCGAAATTCGCCGCTATATGTTTCAAGATACTTCGCTTTTACTAGAAATCATTATGGTGACAGATTAACGTTATTGTATGGCTTGTTATTTTATGCATGAATCTGCAAAGGTATTCGACGCTGTTACGATTTACACCAGCAGCGGTTGATCATAACTTTAGTATAATCACTGACTCAAACATCTAATTAAAGCATTTGCACTTTCAAATATGTTCATTTATTAACGTAACGTACCTTAGTTCGCGCTCAGTTGGAGAAACCATGCTTCCTTACAACAATCGCCATTCATGAGTAGTCTCGTTCAACCAGAGTCTTGTTGACTACGACAGACATGTGCGAATCAAGCGTCTTGTTGAACTAGACATCAAAGCATGCAAAGTCAGCGTGCAATGACCACCGCAAGTTTCGTACAGTATGTAGGATACAAAGATACTTGCTACGTTGTTTCATTGCTACTTGAATATGCATTAATTTCTGTAATGTTATAAAGCTATTCGCCGTATAGATCAACAATACAGAGAGAATTCTCAAAACACATTTAGGTCCAGTGAACGCATGGCTTCATCACCTGCCACCATTTTCAAATTCATACACATGTGTAAAAACAACACTACTAGTTGATCGGCACTTTGAAGTTTAATCAAGTTCATTTTGCCAGGCAAATGTACGAAAATTTGTTTATTATTAAGGTTCAGAATTGTAGACACAAACTCAATCCTGTTTAGTTATTGCATTTGATATCGATCGTTTAGCTGTTTCTCAAATATTCACGTGTCGATCTAAGGTAAACAAGAATCTAATATTGGAATATTTTTTGTTATAAAACAATTAAAATCGATTCACAACTTCGAAAATAATTACTTGTTGTTCGTTTTAAGTGTAAATAATTTACGTATTTATCAAGTAAACGAAACGATATCTATTTGCCTGTTCACATACATATGTGTGAGGTCAAACGAAGGTGCAAAATGTCATCTCCGCCTTTTCGAATTCTCCGGCTATTTGCATATTTTCTTCTGGAAAATGACTTATTCTAATAAGCGGAATCCTCTGTTTACATATAATTTTGCTTAGTCTATCTTTGTTATTCATGGCTGACATTGTAATAAGCCGTGTTGGAAAATATATGCTATAGTCAAATTATTTGATATTCTGTTATATTTACATTTTCTTTGCAGTCCCACTATGTAACCTTACCAAGCACAGTAGGCAGTCATATAGACTATAAACTTCAATTGCTTATCATAACGTCATTATCATTGTGATGTCACAATTAATTGTCGTGCCAGCTATCACGGAAAACAGCTGTTCAAATGGCTGTTCCATCCTTAACGATAACGAATGATCAATTCACTTCATATGCAAAATCCTTTGGTATTTCAACATAAAATTGTAGGCAAATGTAAATATAAGCATTGAACGTCTTTCAGTTGGCATTCATAACAAATATATAAATGCCAACTGGACATCCGTATTTTGCTGTCTGTAAACTTTTCATTCAAACGACTTCTTCTCAATAACAGAAAGGCCCAGGATTCTGATATTAGGCCTGTAGCATGCTGGCATGATGGGCTACCAAAAGTGTTCAAATGAATAACTTTGACCTTTGTTCAAGGTCAAATTCATCAAATATATCAGAAACTTACTTCTTTTACGAAAGGGTTTCTTGTATTGTCTTAAATTTTCGACACAAGTCTATTCCTTGACAGTCTTGTATTGTGTCAATAGTCAGGTGACTGTTAATGTTCATGAACTTTTGTTGATTTTTGAGAAGAAAATGTTCTAGGTAAAACAAGATATCTTGGCCCAGTTTCATGAACATTCCTTAACTTTAAGGAATTCCTTAACTTGAAATTCTCCATAAGAAAGCATGACAGATTTTAAGAAAGGCTCCTTAACTTAAGGGGTTTGCCTTAACTTCCATAATGCTTTCCTATGGTAATTTTAAGTTAAGGAGCTCCTTAAAGTTGAGGAATGTTCATGAAACTGGGCCCTGAAATATTGGAGGTATTCAAAATACATCTATGTTGAAAGTTACCAGGCTAAACTCTTTTACTTGCTGTCACAAAAGTTTGGTTAGCAACACTGTTGTACACAAAAGTCAAATTATAGTCAGTATTTCTTACCTTTTCAGAATCAAGGTGTAGAAATGGAAGACCCAGTGCCTAAACAGAAAAAGAAACAAAAGCAGCAGAAAGGAGAGGTACTATACTTTACACAAATTCATAAGAATTTTTTTTTTATAACATGGCCACCTGTGTAAGATCCTCTATGTATGGAATTGTCCGTCTCCTTTTACAGTGTTCATCCAGTTTTTATCCAATCATTTCATAAAGCTGTGTTATCCTTGTTACACCAGCAGTTACTATCACTGTCATCACATAAAGCTGTGTTATCCTTGTTACACAATTGGTTACTATCACTGTCGTTTTGTCAACCTTCTGAACTATGTCATAGCAAAACTGAAGGCGTTGTGTACGACAACAGATGAGACAGGCAATAAAGTCCTTTGATGTACATCAAAAATGGTTATAAAGTGAAACACTGTATGGTTTTGAAGTTGGGCGTCATTCTCTGTAATCTTTAAAGGAAGCCTCTGTTGGCCTGTGATTTGTCTCCTGAAACTCCTTCAGTTTTACTATGACATTGTCCACGAGTGGATATAACAACAGTGACAAAAAGATTGAGGATAGTCACCCTGGAGACCTCTTTGATTTAACTACATTTACTGAAATTAAAGCACTATATTTCCTATTTTTGGACATTCCCTCAAATAGGTGGTCTCCATAGATACAGAGGTGATCAATAAAACAGGTTTGACTGTAATTGATGTTACAGTGTAACTTGTCTTAGCCAGATATCACCTTGACCGTCATATTTGGCTGGCATAACCAGCGTTCCGGATTATACAGGTTTTAATTACCGTATTCGACCCAATTAGCGCCCATATCCCTATAAACGCCCCTCCTCCTTTTTGAGGTTTCGATTTCAATTGCCCACGCATAAAGAAAGACCAAAACTACACATAACTGTATAGATTTGCAATCATTTAGTCTCATTAGCACCTTTTCATTTTTTTAAACGCCCTGGGCGCTTATTGGGTCGAATACGGTACTTCAAATTAGGAAGAAAATACCATATGATTATGCTAGAATACACAGGGATCCGGGTTAGACAAGGTTCGCTTTAGACAGGTTATACTGTATTATGTTCAGTATTATTTAGTACAGCATTGTATGTAGTGTTAATGTTTTGTAGGCTACAGAGAAGCCAGACGAGGGTGAGCAGACGGAAGTGTTTGTCATTGATACCTCAAAATATTGGCAAAAACAGGTCAGAATCATTTCTGTTTTACATCAATTTCAGCTCATTATAAAATTCAATAGTTCTATTTCTGTGTACCATATAGTCGATTATTTACATGAAGGTAGAAATTTTTGTGGTTTTAACGTCATATAAGAAAATAAATCTTATCTTTTAAATTTTCATGAACATGCCTCTGAATATCTATTTTTCATTAATAATTTGATTTATGTAGACAAAGTTTTCATGATCATATAGCCATATTGTGAAAATATCCCCTTGAAAAACTACTACTTATGCTTGCCAAGGCTCATAAAAATAAAAAATTCTTAGACCTGTGTCATAAAATCTTGTATGAAATGAACACTTATTAGATACCCTAACTATATTTCTTGTGATTTTGCAGGATGACGCCAAGGTTGAATGTCCAGAAGAGAGTGATGGCTCGTTGGAAATAACATTGGCTGAGTCTTGTGTAGAATCCAGTGAGGAAGAGGTACATTTTGGAAAGTTTATACCTGTAATGTTGTATCACAAATTGATAGAATTTATGATCCCCTCAAGGGGTGGAATTCTTATGTTGTCAAACATGAAAACATGAACTCGAGACTTACAGAGTGTTAGACAGCTTATGAATCTTATCCCAAGGGTTGAGATCAATCCTGTCACGCTCTCTTATGAATGGATGAATGAAAATTTTACTCATACTCTGTACACCTTTGGAGTATTTGCTTTTGACATTACACAAATGCATTACAACACAGATGTGGTGCATTTGAATGCTATTGTCACAATATCATCACAGTATTGTCTTCCCATTAGAATATTAACTTTCATTCGTGGTCTGTCTATCAACAATTCGTGTTATCGCTATTTTCAGAAAGTACTTCATGAATCTGTCTCAAGTGTTTTATATGTAGGTTCCCCTAGGGCCTGAGATGTGTATATTGTATTTTGAAACCAATCAGTCAACATGATGGCCGACAGGGCGCCATCTTTGGTTTTGATAATTTGAAGTTTGTTACTGCTATTTCTTAGAAAGTACTCAAGAGATATCTTTCTCAAATTGCATATGTAGTTTAAGTTTGAAAAGTAGAGAAATATCCTTTTCTCCATTGTTGGCTATAGATCGTTCTTTGGTGGGCGCCATGATTCCTCTAGGATCTCTTGTTGAAAAACAGATTTATGTAATGTGAATGCTAATTTGCAACAATATAACGGTCGTAACACAACAACTAGGTATCTTTTTGCTAACTTTTTGTTTCTTATCTCTTCTACACAGGAAATTGAGGCGAATGAGTCGGACATTAGGGACATGGAGGAAGATGAATCTGATATTGAGGGCCAGAGTGATGAAAATGACGAAGATGAGGAACAGATGGAAGAAGATATAGACGGAGATATGGAACAGGCTAAAAAATTGGACATAAAGGATATGGAGCAAGATGAATCTGACTTGGAAGGACAGAGTGGCAAGGAAGATGTGGAAGGTTTGGAAGAGCACAGTGATGAATGTGAAGAACATGATGAGGAAGAACAGAGTGAAGAAAGTGATGGGGAAGATTTGGAAGAGCAGAGTGATGGAAGTGAGGAAGGTGATGATATGTCAGATGAGGATGATATAGAAAATTCTGATGAAGAACTTGGCGACGATAATAGTGATGAGGAAGACAATGTAGCTGACGGTTTTGAAAAAAAGTCTGATCAAGAACAAACTGAAGAAATGTTGGCTTGTTTTGTGAACAAAAGTCCGGGAGAAGCTCAAGAAGAGGATTTGAATGAAAGGGAAGTAACTCTATCCACACCCAAG
This sequence comes from Argopecten irradians, assembly GCF_041381155.1. Lineage (NCBI taxonomy): Eukaryota > Metazoa > Mollusca > Bivalvia > Pectinida > Pectinidae > Argopecten > Argopecten irradians. The sequence continues at coordinate 28,415,294 of NC_091142.1, read as the reverse complement.
CAAGAGGCTACTGTTCCAGAGCTTCCTGTGCCAGGAAGATCATTTAGGCAGAGGAAGACTCAAAATAAAGATTCTCCAGCGGCATCACGTAGAGGATTGTCAAGTGGAGACAAAAGTAAAACACCCTCCTCGATGAAGACTAAATCTACTGACAAATCTCACCAGAAACTTGTGAAGTCTCCTAAAAATTCTAAAGGAAATACTTCCGATGAAGAATTATCAGTTGCTACTGCTCAAAACAACAAGACCAGAAAACAGTCATCGGTTACATCACTTGAGGACATCTCACCTCAAAAAAGTTCACCCAATAAACAATCCCTAGTCAACACTCCCAAAAGTGCATCATCCAAGAAAGGATCATCTATTGAAACACCTAATACGAAATTGCCCAAGACACGAACATCACTTAATAATGCATCACCTAAGGGACTTTCGTCAGTTGACACACCCATCGATGTTTCTCCGAAGAAAGAATTATCCAACACGGCTGGCAGTGCAGTCTCTAAGAAACAATTGTCTGCCAAAAAACTTAACAGCACATCACCAAGACAACAGACATTAGTTGCTACACCTATAGCTTCTCCAGGAAAGAGACTCTTTAAAGATATTGTTGATTTTACTTCAGAAGAAATAGAAGGCAGTGTATCTTCCCTACGGAAACGGGCGAAAGGAGGCACAACTAAAAATAAAAGCAATGGAAACATTGAGGTGAATGTTGAATCCTGTTCAGACGACACGTCAGTAAAAACTCCAGCGAGGACTCGAAGGAACAGACTGAAGACTCAAGATCAGGGTAATCTCATAGATGAAGCCAGTAGTCCTAGAAAGTCAAGAGCCAAAAAAGATGTGTTTGACTTTGAATCTGATGATGAATTTGTTTTGAAATCATTGATAGAGAAGCAGAAAATGGAATCAACTGAACTGAAAACTCCGGAGACTAAATCAAGTCGGCTAAAGACTCCGAACACTGTTTCTGGTAAACTTAACAGCCCTAAAACAGAATCAAGTAAAGTAAAAACTCCCAAAAGTGAACCTGCTAAGTTCAAAACTCCCAAAAACGTTTCCAAACCTAAGAAATCGGCTTCATCTGCTAAACAGTTACCAGTAAATGGATCAAAAGACTTTGATCAACGTAATGAAATAATTCCCAATTCCAATGATAATTCAGATGGTGAAAGTGCCTCCAGTCTGGATTTTCCAATGTTGAATTCCCCAGAAAAGGAAAAAGTGTCTTCTAGATCTAACAAAACTTCACAAAATAAACGGTCTTTACCAACTCCTGATTATGTAGACACTCCCAGACCACCAAGAACCAGGAGAACATCCAATGGAGACTTTACATCGTTAAAGCCTTCCGATTCATCCACAGCTCAGAACACTCCTGAGAAAGGTCGTGTTAGCAGGAGGAAGTCGGGATTGATCAGCATGGCTGACTCAGAAGCCATCGTCAAAGATGATGTCGATATAGCAGCGTTAACTGCTGAAAACCTTTCAATAAAGGCAGCTTCAGAAAAACGCTACTCTTTGAGAGCCACGAGACGACGTAGGGAATCAGGCAGCTCTGATGTTAGTACCTCATCCATGGTGACGCGATCAAGGAAGAGGAATACTTCAGGAGATTGTTCTACAGTAACAGGAGGTGACGGATCAAATTCTGTCAATGATTCGCAGAAAACCTCTGGTTTAAAAACTTTGGATGAGGACACAGATGCGGATGACGAAGTCACATTCTCTATAAAGGTACTCATCTTTAAATGTATCTTTATAGCTGGTTAATTTGTGAACAGAATGAAGTCACTATTTTCTGAACTCTTGATATAATCGTGAAAATTGTATTTGTTAATAAATATATTACCCATATGTTTAAGGCCCACTACTTTTCCGTAGCAAAATTAAAGGTTTCTTTAAGAATTAATAACATCAGAAAATACATATTGTTGGTCTAAGATGAGGTAACAACACTAAACATATGCAAGATTTCCTGCATAATATATGATAACAGTGGAGATTCATTTTGCTGTTTTGCCGTTTGGCACAGTGATGGTTAACTACCATGTGGTATTTAGGACGACGAAGAGAAATAGAAGACGACCCATGTTATGAAAATTAACATTCTATTTATTTTAATTAAATTATTCTGAAGGCAATGATAAATGTAGTGTAAAATAAAAATTAATTTTGTTACACCCCTCAGTAATAAGAAAATACAACTTAATAGTATAAAAGTATGAATATAAAAAAAACTAGTATTGCATTTTCAAATTGGTGACAAGTAATTTATAAAGCAACCATAGAATATTGAAGTACTGCATGACATTGATCAAAATTTTGGTTAAGATAGACATGACACTCTTTTTTTCTATGCTTACAGGAAAAACAAACTCCATCTTCAAAGAGGTAAGTAAACAAATCCATTCAATAATGATTGTATAAAATATATGTATATTCACCAGTCATGACTAATGTAAATAACTAGCTATACAGTATGTGACAATGGTGCTACATCCGTTGATATAATCTCTGGAACAGGAAAAAAAATGTCAAAATATAAACTAAATATGTTGATTATGGTCTATTGATGGATTAAAAATGACAACAAAATTTTACCTATTTTCTAGGAAATCAATCCTCTCTACACCTGCAGATTCACCACGTAAATCAGGAAGAAGTAAGTACATGTATCTATATCAGTGACAGATAATATTTTCTTTAAAAGATATTTGTTATTTCATTCACCCCTAAAGACAAATTTAGACTCATCTAAATCAAAGACTAGACTAGTCCATTATGAAGTTACAAACAATCAAAATTTACATTTCTTTACACAGTGCATGAATTACAAATGTGATCATCTTCAACATTGAATGTGTACTTATAAGGTCAAAGCAAAACAGGAGAGTTTTCATTTAATATTTAATATGTATGGTCTTTCCCAAACAATGCTAAAATATTGCCCTGATTTTTCTCTGGAAACAATTTAAAGTGTTAAATGATGTATGTTGTTATGGAATTAATTTTGTTAACGTAGGTATGCAATGAATGATAAAAAAATGGTATCTTTCTGATTGCAGGGTATTCATTAAGAGAAAAGGACTAGACTGAGGGTACCTGTTGTTAGTTTGTTCTGTGGCAGCACCGTGAGAGCTTTCCTAAGATAAGCTATTTTAATAGACAAATGATTCTCATAGGATAAGAGATTTTATCTTATGAATGATTCTCTTCAGATAAGTGATGTTAATGGACCAATGATTCACAATACAAAAATCAAATATGTTGAATTAAGAACTTGCAGACAACTCTTGTAATCTTGAGACTCTTATTTTTAAGGGAGACAACCCCTAAATTGTAACTTGTTGGTATACATTCTGTTGGCTTAAGCCACGGTATGGCATTTGTCTTCCCATTACATGATATCTGTCATCTATCTCTATTTCCTTTTGAAAACGTCAAGCTATTAAATACTAAATTGATTTAAATCAAATGTTTAGATGAGATATGAGATTAAGCGTTTGGTTTTGGTCTGCAATAACATACATGATGTTTTCATGTATTGATATATTTCAGGAAATAGATTTTTTAACTATTTGAAATAACATGCTTTTGTATATTCTCAAACTCTACCTTCATCTTAGGTAAATGTCCAGCTGGTTGTGTTAAAGATGTTCATTTCAACCAATTTTATTGATAATAATCAATAGGATTGGGCGACAGGCTAAAGCCTTTATATGCCCTCTCCTAGCCAGAGATTAGACAAATTTAATTATGTATACAGTTGATGATTTAATTTTAATTAAAAAATACTTAAATATTCAAACAATGATAAAGTTAAGCATCAAAGAAGAATGGAATTATATTAATATGCCATGTATTATTAATGATGCTCCTATAGATATATGAGTCTAAGAAGAAAGTTCATATGATAACTTTAAAAAAGAAGAAAGTTCATATAATAAATTAAAAGTATTTTTATATAATTGTATAAGGGAGATCGTTCAAAAACAATATGTTGAAGATAATGAGTGAGCAAATATATGGTAATGATTACAGCTAGAGTGAGCAAAAGTATGGTAAGATAAGCATTAAGATTGGCAGCAAGATTTGTTGATGTTGTTTATTAGTTGAGGATAAATGTTAATGATAAAAATAAAGTTTGTTGGAAGAAAGAACCATCTTGTTTATTTGTAATCATGGCTCATGTCCGTCTATGACAAGCAAAAAACAAGGAATAACCAATTAGAAGACAAACTTAAGGACAAAATATAATCAAATAACCAGATACGAAAGATATACATTTGAAATACATATTCATACCTGTAGTGTTGTATCTACGTATCTGTAGTGTTGGTTAGCTGGACTTGACGTCTTATCAGGGTCAATGAAGGACGACATCCTCTCTATGCAATGTGTTGCTTTTATGAATGTCTATGTTTTGGGAGGCTGTAGTATATTCATGTTGTGTCCCTTTGCAATAATTATTGCTAATTTACTGAAGCATACTGCTAGAGATACTAGACAGTACACACCACCCGATCACATTATACAGACATAGGACTAACCAGTCGGACCACTCCCTTTATGCTGAAATACTACTTTGATAGACAAAGGCGTGTCTCGGCGGATCGAAGAATGATTTCATACAAATTATATAATTCTGGTCGGAGGAACAATTTCAGAAGGCCATTCTGTTCAATATCATTTATTACAATTGTTTGTACCTCTTGAAGTTTTATTCATAACAACTGTGCTTGCAAGACGTCAAGTTCAACACCAGGACGATTGGAGTATCAATGGATTGACATATACAGGGCACGACGTTCCACACAGGCCACCGTCATAGCATCCCCTGTTATTATGTTATGACGTCACCATCCCTATTGAAGAAGATGAAGGGACAGATCAACACCCACCTACGGTTTTAGATAATACCAGTGTGTTTTTCTTCAATAGACATACACAGTGAAATATCTTAGCTGCAATTATTCAATTTAATGGTACATGTGTTCAAGACCCAAGAAAACTATGTGAGGTCAGGGAGACGGTGGTCAGAACAAAAACGAAACAAACAAAAACAACACAAAAAACCTGAAGACATACTGGTACAATGATTAGGAGTCTAGGACAGAAGATAAATGTCGCATGGATGGATGGTAGTGCCAAATGATAGTAATGCTTTGGTCATAATGATCGGCCGATATCCGGGGATAGGGGGTAATCGGGTATACACAGCTGGCTTTGGCCTTTTTACCGATATCGGACAACACTGGTAAAAAATTGTCACACATCATTTACATTAAAAGGAGGCCGTGCGTTTAATCGCACGGCGCCTGTTTCCAAAGAGAATTTTTGGGGGCCAACGAGGCAGTGAATACCGACCGAACATCTAATGCTCAGAATCGGCCGATTATCATAAGATGTCCGGGCGATAACTGATCAAATATCCGCACATCGTACAAATATGCCTATATCTCACTCGGTATACTCCCAGCAATGTCATCGCCAAAGATGAAGAAGTCGCACTTTCCCCTGCGAAGATGCAGAAGGCACAACAAGTAAAAAGAATTTGCCAACTCTGCAAGGGGTATGGACACTACATGTGAATTGATACCCGCGCCGATATCGTTTGAAGCACGACTATGTACTCAGAGAGTATCCAGAACAGACTTAACAAAACGAAAAACAAGAAATTGTTGTTAATTTATCTGCTTTGTAATCATATTACAACACTAAACAGTATGAAAACATTTGCTACTCAAGAAGGAGCCAATGACTGGACATTACCGGGAGACTAAGAGGAGTTAGTCTTCTAGAATATCGGGCTCGACTAGATGTGGTATTCCAGTTCAGCTTCACATAGCAACCGATCATAATGGAACAGACAGTGAAATCATCGAATAAATGATGTAATATGTTGGCGGCACCTGGGAACCCAGGAAAGAATACGAAATAGGCCACCAACAACACGTTACAGCAACTGGATGACATGCCATTGTCAGTCAGATTGAGACCATTCCGTACAGGAGAATGATATTTTCATGTTGACCATCTTCTTAGATGATATTCAAACTTCATCGTAAAACCTTTACAGTAGATTGAATTTTCTAGTTGACGGTAGTGTTATTAAAATACGATGCGTTACCTCGAATTGTACACTAAGCAATCGTATATCTTCTAGGTTCTTCGCATCATCCTCTGCCTCTGATGCAAATCGCATTGACATTTACTTACCTCTGGGTGCATGGCTTACTTTTAGATTTAGTTTTATCCAATACAGGGACAGTCAAGTTACTCTACAGCGGACATGTATTAGTAATCTATATTGTATATTATAAGTTCATTTCCTTTTATGGTTACTTTATAATTAAATAAATTTTCTTGGTATGTCCTTATTTTGTCTTAACTTTTTTGAAAGTTTATATTTTTAGCGGATATAACATCTTCAGGAAAATTACTTTATGCTCTAGCAGTTCTAATTGCAAGGGTTTTGCTTCTCAGCGTGAGCCTGGATTGTTTTGGAAATATTATTTTTGAGTTTCCTCTACTGCTGTGCTGTTCTTACCATAATTTAATCAAACTGTATGATTCTTGTAGTGCTCAATTTCCCAGGGGTCTCATAGATATTCATAAGAGCTCGCGCCAATGAAATAATACATAAAAAATATTATACAAGATACCGATACTATATAAATACATACTGATTGTGTTCGTGTTTGAATAACAGATGGAATGTCAAAATATAAACCCTGAATGAACATCATGGGAACTATTAATGACAATTCGTATGTCAAAATGAGTAGGTTCAGCTGAAGTATAAAGTGTTTAAACCTCAATTTTGATTGGTCAAACTTTCTACCACAACTACGGGTTGAACCAATCGATGATCAATGAATAATTCATCACACTGCAGGCAATATGGCCATGTACTCAGTCAATTTGTTAAATCAGTTGTATTTACCTGTATGGATATTATTCAGCTTTTGCAATGGCAGAGTAGAAAAGGGAATACACTTTACCTGTCCCATGACGACATCGTTAGCATCGATAGTATTATCGGTTCCTGTTACTGCAAATAAAGAAGCTAAAGCTGACATATCAAACCAATTGACTTTATAAGTCCTTCCTAGTAACAGATTCCGTGAAAAATTCACCTACATTCCAAACATGTTTTCTATGTTAAAGACCTTAAAAATATCTTTAGACAGGATAAATGGATTATTCATCGGTTTGTCTGGTTAAAATGAGAAATGTATTCCTACGCTATGTTTTGGATTGCATCATTAGATTTAGGTATGCAAACTATTATAGTTTTGAAACATGTCTGGATATGAAGGTGAACGTCCGGCTTCAGAAGTCCTGACATGTGTAGATGTTCCGTGATATGTTATTCATTGATTGCAGGGAAAAGTGCACCCTCTTAAGAAACACTCCAGATATAAATTATCGAAATTTTATCAAGTATAAATGCAAGCATAAAATCATCGTCGGAGGCTCACGCATGGTTAAGCACTACAATCTACTTGTAACCATTTGCAACTGTGGGCCTCTGACGATAGCATACAACTGATTAACTTTTATGTAAGTAATTGACGTATTCGAATAATGAAAATGATGTCCCTTCTTTCCTGGTATTATCTGTGACTCTGGGGAACCAAATCCTAGAGTACCAAACTGACAAGAATTTATCGAATTATAATACTTTTCAATATAGTATTTTCAAACTTTTGTAAACGAATCGAAAAAGGCATTTTTCAGACGTAGAAATGTTCATGCGTGCTTCTTTTTTCATTGGAATTGGACATGTATTTTGAATGTTTACAGAAATGAAATTAAATTAAATGTACTATTCGAACGGAGCCGGTGTTATCAATGAGAACACTTACTCTTCCGATGCACCTGGTAGTTTTCTTGTTCTGTTCGATCTACGTACAAATGTATTATCCCTTTGTATAGAAGATTGTGAGTTTGGCTTACTATTTCATTTTGTTCGGATTTGTTATTCTATTTTCATGAATTTGTATTACCAAGGATTTTACAAAAAGTGTGGGACAGTATTAGTTCTATTTACATTTTTCATCATGCAATTCTCGTCAGTTTAGACAGTGAATTAGAATCAGCATGGAAAACGATGCAATAACCTAAACAAAACTAAATACTATAGAAAAGAATCAGTGGAAAATATCCAAATATTTCTCAATTCTCAAAGTTGTAGGTGGAAATTACCCAACGATGTAAGTAGAAAATCCCCAAAAATGTCGATGGAAAATTTTAATAAATGTCAATGGAAAATTCACAAATGTGTCGATCAATAGATCATTTCTAATGTCCCAAAAGTGTAAGCGCTCTTTAAGCTATGTGCCAAATCTAAAAATCAGTAATAAGACAAATTTCCCATTGAGGATTCCGCTTTTAGCGATATTGCTGATAAAATAATGCTATCTTATTGGTTATAATTGAAAGTGTTTAATTATGTTTACTCTTTCGTTTTCAGTAGACTTCATTGATGTTGGAAAGTAATCATGCTAAATCCAGTGACGCAAATGAGCTTTAAAATATCTCGGGTGTATTTTTTGCTTCACATTTCCTGTCATATTGAATGTTAGTTTTACTAAATATACATCTTTTATTTCAGTTTGCTTAGTTCAAGGGATGCCATTAATTCAAGGACTCAACATGAAGGTAATTATTGATTTAAGGTGTATGAAGCAGAGGATTTCAATTAAAAACAGATTCAGAGATAAACGGTATTGACATAACCATATATATTTACATAAATCGTTTTATATCTAATATATTCCTCCGTCTAGGTGGGTTCCTATTGATACGTAACCACTAGGATTGTTTACTTAACACTCCCAATGTGTGTATAGAGATTTTGTATATCGCTTTGTTCTAAAACTGCCATCTTCTTCATATCTACAGAACAGAAATATTTCACAATGCCGTGTGAAGTCGCCATTTTCTTTTGTAGCTGTTGTATATTTGATAGAGATAAAAATGTGTACAATGTATAACTGTACTTTAACATTTGCCATGCGTCGCGGTAATGCCTTTTATGCATGGCGCTATTTCTTTTGAATTAAAAACCCATATTTATTTGAAAAAAAAGTATACACCAGATAACGAGTCTCTTAAAAACACGCGCATTAAAAAAAGATCAGTCTTTAAAAAGAAGTCATTAGCTAAAGATTTTCGGTAGATTGTGTTGTTGGTGAAGTCATTGGAGCGGGTTGTTTGTTATAAGTGTGTGCGCTACAATAAATTGGTGGGGTTGATCTACTATGACGCATCATTAACATTGTAACTAGATAAAGGTCTAGTCCCTCACCACCCTATATTAATATATCACAAATTATTTAAAACTAAAGCTCCATAAGCCTTTCTCTAATACAACATACAATTGTTGGAATATCCATACAAGTTCATCGTATGGAATACAGGATCTATCACATTACTTCTTCAGCTGAACTAAATGGAATTTAGAGTGTTATGTTTCGCATTAAGCTAACCATACTATTGATAATTGTGACGATATACGAGATTGAATACACTAACTACTCGGAGTATTACCGCGACAAGGACAGTTATTGCCGGCATTGTTAGGAGGCTAGGGTGTCACTGAAGATTGTGTATTTGATCTGTTTGTATTTACATACCCTATATGTTTGTACATATATCTGTGAGACAGACGAGTACCGGTAGATCTACCTGAGAAGTTGTCAAGGTGTACGTCAATCTCACACCTGGTCAGAGAGGAGAATTATACTATTAACTTGCTAAGGTAAGTCATTAACTGTTATCTCAGATTCACAAATGATATACTAATATTTGTGATTAAGTCAATTACAGTTTTACTTTATTTAAGACATTTTTTTCATACTTAATTGATAATCATTTAATAAGCACGTGTTTCACACATGTTGGAGCCCAATCCACGAGTACGTACCAATATGATAGAATCTACCTCTCCTTTTTCTATCATTTGTGTTTAAGTCAAAAATGTTTTAACTGTATTCATATTATAAGATTTTCCCTCCATTTTTTTCGATAATGGTTAAAAAACACGTGATTAGCACATGTTAGATCCTAATCATCGAGTAAATATCGCAATGATAGAATCTATATATTCCACTCCGTATGCGATTATTTGTGATGTAGTAAAAAAAGAAAAAAGCTTTACTCGTGTTATACGATTTTTTTCTCACTTTTTATCATTATTAATTAGGTACGTGTTTGGATGCATTGTATATTAGAATATATAGTACTTAACACTTCATGGAATCTACTCCTTTAATTTTTGTGAGTTTCTTTTCGTTTTCGGTCTTATGGTATTATGACACAAATAGACAACCACCTTATTTCCTAGGAAACATTTTTTTCAAATCAACAAAACGATTGTGTCTGTTTTAAAACCATATATTTAGGTGACAATGTTAAAGGGAATTCATTTACATGGAACAAATTTCAATCTTCCACCAAGAAAAACATTAATACAGGGCATGATGATCGGCACGAAAAGAAACTTAGAACCACAAGCAAATGAAAGGTGATGCGTATAATATATATAAACAGATAATAGAGATAAAACTCCCTCAACACGTATTCCGAATTTGGTAAATCTCATTTCATCATGTTTCAACTTTCAACTCGAAATACGTTTACCATGTGCTATTATCCAAAATATTCTTGTTCAATTTTTAATGCTAGAACATGATTAACATTGAAAAATAATAAAATCTTGGTGTTGTTGATGATCATATAATTATCATGATCAGATATACATGTAGGTCGAGTTTTAATTTCAAAATTGTATTGACATTTTGTCGATGCTATTGTAGTCCAATTTCGATTTTCGATGAAGACATATTTTGGCCCATTGGATATTTCATTACTATTTGATATTGGTTGCGGTCTGTCCCCTATTTCTCGAAACAAACTCAAAAACAGACTTTAGTCAAAAGCATTTTCAAAAGTTACATGTGAATTGACTTCAGTTTTGACTCCAGTCGACGTTGCTGTTCCGAGAAATCGAGACCAGATGTCATTATGAATTTTAGTTGTTTATTTGGTGTAATCGACTATTGTGCTATACCTTCTTCTCACCACCTCTCCACGCCAGTGGTGAAATATATCACAGCTTCCCTCTCACCACCTCTCACGCCAGTGGTGAGATATCACACAGCTTCTTCTCACCACCTCTCACGCCAGTGGTGAAATATATCACAGCTTCCTTCTCACCACCTCTCACGCCAGTGGTGAGATATCACACAGCTTCTTCTTCTTACCACCTCTCACGACAGTGGTGAAATATCACACAGCTCCTTCTCACCACCTCTCACGCCAGTGGTGAACTATCACACAGCTCCTTCTCACCACCTCTCACGCCAGTGGTGAAATATCACACAGCTCCTTCTCACCACCTCTCACGCCAGTGGTGAAATATCACACAGCTCCTTCTCACCACCTCTCTCACGCCAGTGGTGAACTATCACACAGCTCCTTCTCACCACCTCTCACGCCAGTGGTGAAATATCACACAGCTCCTTCTCACCACCTCTCACGCCAGTGGTGAAATATCACACAGCTCCTTCTCACCACCTCTCACGCCAGTGGTGAACTATCACACAGTTCCTTCTACCACCTCTCACGCCAGTAGTGAAATATCACACAGCAGCTCCTTCTCACCACCTCTCACGCCAGTGGTGAAATATCACCACAGCTCCTTCTCACCACACTCCACGCCAGTGGTCTTACTAAAGTACCAATGCACTTTCTTGCCCTGACGAATGTGTTACAAACTGAAGTACACCGTACATTTAAATGTTGAATAGATTTGGACTGCATACATAAAGTACATACATTGACATTCAAACGCTTAAATTTAAATTATTTATTATCTAATTCCAGACATATATTTATTTTAACATTTCGACAGTATCTAACTCTAATAACTTTATATAACTTCTACTGAATTTAAAATCAATACACTGTTCTGGCCATACTAGCATGAATTTATGTATTGAAAAATGATTTAAAATGTGTCATGACGCCATTAAGATTTCGTTAAAATGTTTCTCGAATTATGTTATCAAATTTTATCAAAGTATTTCAACTGAATTAGGCTTGGAATCATTAATACTCTTTTGATATACGGTATATCGAATACTAAATGACAATTTAATTAGGTGGTAGAAGAAACACTCCATTTCATCGGTCGGCGAACCTGCATAGCTCTTAAATGTTATTGCAAATTAGAAATTCCAGTATTTGAAATTAGAAATTTCCAGCAAAAAATTGCTTTTTCATCAATGCATATATTTGAAAATTTTTGCCAATAGTTTTAGGTTATTTCGGTTCTGGTCCGATTTATTTCATAGTCTTAAGATTTAAGATATCTTTTCCATAGATTCCCAAGATAATTATTATTGATTTACTTATTTTAACGCAATAAATTTCAGCGTAAACGCAGTGTAAAATTTTATTCAGGTTACCACAATAATGAATTCTAGCAAATTTGACATCATAATATTTTAGCACATAAATTTCTTGCCAAAAAAAACGCGAAAAAATCGTACCACTGAAATTTACTGAATATGAAGTTTAATTTCATGTTGAAACAATGCATTTAAAAAATAAGAAAAGAATAAGTTTCAACGATGTGTCCCCGTCACCAATAGTTGAAGGACAAAATACAAAGCATGCCAGTTATTATACAAAAGTACGTAAAAAGTACCGATTCAGATTATACAAAATGTATATACAATAATGAAATTATGGTCTGTAACGTCTCATAGATATTGTATTTAAGCAGTGAGATAGATGACACCAAATATGACATCGGACAGGTGTGCATTACAGGTAAAGTACATCCTACCTGATCAGGTATAATACTTACCAACAGGTGTTAAACCACATAAACCCAGATAGCTATACGTAACGTTTGTGGTAGCGTGGATCGTCAACTAACACGGATAGCAATTTGATCTTGTACCGGTAAGTTACGAATATCTATACTTACTGTGATAGCAATATTATCTTAAACGGGTTGTGGTAAGTTACAAATAGTTTTAGAGCTTTATATTGAACAGTGTACATATATATAATTCTTGCATAATTACATTAGCTGATAAAACATTGCACTTACATTCTAGTTCGTGGTTCGAAGTACATTGTGTCAATAAAAACTGATATATTTAAAAACGAAAAATGAAACACCCCCAAAGATAATGCTTTTATCTAACTATATAATATATAAGAAGACAAGACGTATTGTTATTATAAATAAGAGTACTTAAACATTTCTACATCATTTTTAATTTTTAAGTTTTCATGGAATCTTTTAAAGCTGTGCAGAAACAAAAGAAATCATTATTTTAATTCTTCATAAACGATTACCTGTTGTATTCAAGTACTTTAAGACATTTCATTCTAGAAATCAACGGAAACCTTTCTGACTAGTTATTAAAAGTGAGAGAAAATCGAATATTTCGCTATACCCGGTAGATGGCAAACATTTTTTTAAAAATTTTGATTCTTAATTAATCAACTGAATTTGTCACTTTGAGAACATTTGTGTTAATTTTCTATCGGATTTGATACGTATACGTTTAGGATACCACACCTTCGTGTCTTTTGAAGAGATCGTTCTTTATCTAAATTTTCTTTCCTTCTTTCATATGTTTATATGTCAAAACACTACCATTCCTTTTAATATCAAACAGTATTTTTAATTGCTCATGTACGACTGAACTTCATATTGAATTAATGTGATTTAACCCTTCGCAGGCGGAATACGACGAAACCCAAAGGAATGATTATTCTATTGTAGTAACTGTAAATTCTGAATTACACTGAACTAGTTTGATATACCAACTTGGAGTGTCATTTGACTAGCCTTTGGTGCAGATATTTCTATAACAAACAAAAAACATAAATCGGTCCTTAAAAGAGATACAATCTAGGGTGAAATTAACTATAGCATACAGGCAAGGAAAAGTGAAATTTAAACCTTGTTTGTATTGGTTGACCGGAAAAAATGAAACTGGAGTAATATATATTTCTTTTATAGACACCAGAACAAAACAGACAAAACTACCCTTATATAAAGCTTCAAGCCTTGACCCGAGGTACATGTAGAATGCGACACTAGATCCCCCATTGAATTCGACAACAATTAGAGAAAGTTTAAGTAATGAAGTCTTATAAACCGAAATAGCTATGTGTCATAACGCCCGGGTGCCAATTAATATTCGTATTTAATCCTCCTTCTTGCTTCTAAGATAGTGTTGTTATGTGTACACCTTTATTCGCAAAAAAAAGCATGGCAAAAGAAATTTTTATCGTTGTAGAGTGTAATTGTTCTTATTGTTGCAATTTAAGCAAATATTGGTTCAAAAAGAAAATAAAACAAAATGTTAATTCCCCCAATGATTAATCAGTGTGAAAATACTATCACTAAAACAGGGATACATGTATATGCATTAAGTCATTGTATCTTACTTATCAGTACAAAAGGCAGCTGATGATTAGTGTACCTCACGTAGAATTATCGGAATTAAAAAATAAATCCTGATTTTACATTTCGTGAATATTTACGACCAAGATAGTAGTTTGTGTTGAACTAAATTTCAAATGATGTCCAACATAGTTGGATTATAAGTGATTATGTTTTCTTCTGTTTTGAATGTCAACAAAGTCTGTTTTTATAAGAAAGGGATATTACTACAAGTATAACTTTCATTATCAATTATCGATGGAATGCAAGACCTGCATTTACTTAGAATTTGTTGATGGCAGGTTTCAATAAAAGCTTTCACAATCATTGCAATTAAATGAAATTAATACCTTGTGAGTACCACACATTGGTTTATTTATGAACGACATTTTTTATCAGAGCCCAGGAAGGTATTCTTTTCATATGCATCGCAATTAAATGAAATGGCCTTGTGTACATTATGAGAGTTTTCCCAAAGCCCTACGCCACCTTATTATTAGTAAATCTAGACTGTAGATCTCCGGAAATGCATGCAGATAAAAAAAAATCTATATATGCTTTTAAAAGAACATATTTCTTATGCATAAAAAGCCTTTTATATATATAAAAAAGCACAGGAGGGATTTTTCTATATCCTATATTATCATAATTTGTTGAAATTGTATACCTAACTAAATAACTCAATTTTTAAATTTAAACCCAACGTACCGTATGTGTCTCTGTGTGGGGGGAATCCATCTAAAATGTAATTTATAAGCTTTTCAGCAAACCTCTAATTATTTATTTCCTATTTATATATTATATATTGAATTATTTCTCATTGTTGGAATAATTATGACAAATGATAAAAAGGAAATGTGCGCGAGAATGTATGAATAGTTGATCTCAAATTTAGTAGACATAATGACGACACTAACAGAAGTGGTGTGGTATGTGTTGAGAATAATCGGCGGGGTTTATATATGTAGATCTCAGCCCTGTATTTCAGCAGGTTTGAGTACCCAAAATGGTACACGTCCTAAATTTGATTTGATTAATAAATGTTTGAATTCATTTAAGGAAAGTTCAAACATTTTCTGGTTGATTAAAGCCACATATCTGTCAAAAATACACCATTCAGCATTTTTTTTCCGTGTTTTAAAATATATGGTATTTTAGGGTTGTCGCGCGACGTCGTTTCCCGGATTTTTTCACAATTTCATTATTTTCATGTTTAAAAAGAGATAATAAGCAACAGGAAAGATTATGACATATACAAATTGTCACACTCACTGTTAATCACCTTTTGTTCAGGATTGTCAGTTTAGAGTGTAAACTGAAAATTCTGCATCATATATATTAAAAGTGTACCAATTTGAGTAGCGTACCAATTAAGCGTTACGTTAAGTGCTAATTTAATTATGTCTAAAGAATAAACAATTTGTTCGTAAACTTTACTATATAGTAAATAACTTATTTTCGAGTACGCTTTAATTTCGCGGATAATTAGAAATCGCGGAAATAAATCGCCACAAATAAAGGAAATTATAAAATACTACATAAAATAGGATCAAATGAGATCAAATCGCGGAAATAAATTTCAACAAAAAAAGGAGATAATAAAATACTATAATAAAATAGGATCAAATGAGATCAAATCGCTGAAATAAATTTCAACAAAAAAAGGAAATAATAAAATACTAAATAAAATAGGATCAAATGAGATCAAATCGCGGAAATAAATTTCAACAAAAAAAGGAAATAATAAAATACTATATAAAATAGGATCAAATGAGATCAAATCGCGGAAATAAATTTCAACAAAAAAAGGAAATAATAAAATACTAAATAAAATAAAATAGGATCAAATGAGATCAAATCGCGGAAATAAATTACAACAAAAAAGGAAATAATAAAATACTATGTAAAATAGGATCAAATGAGATCAAATCGCGGAAATAAATCACCTGTATTTCTCATTTACAATCACAGAGTAATTTAACGACAATAACATACAACGTGGAATGTTTTTAAGGCGACCGCTGGCAATCTCTAGATCGTGTTCATAAAGTTTAAATTTATTGAAAAGTCCTTGAAGTTGGTTGTCCTTCATGTTAAAATATTGTTCCATTACACACTTATGCTTGATTTTTGTGAAGAGGAGTAGTTTATAATACTTAATAACAAAATAATATGTACAATAGATCAAATGAGATAAGATCGCTAAATTAAATCACCGCAAAAATTCGTAAGGCACGCGAATACTAGAAAGTCGCCGCAAAAATATGATAGTCTGCATACCGCTGAATGATTTAAAATGTAGATGCATATATGCATTTTGTAATTCTCCTTTTTCTTTAAGTTAGAATTTTTCCATTGTAACTATTTTGTGATTGTTCACGTCATTCTATTGTTGTGGTATATTAACAAAGTATTTAAACTCGTAAAAATATGCTTACATGCATTTAAATGACGTTGTTTGACAAAAGCATTGCCCCACTATAAAATGGTTTATGTTAAAAGATGAAAGAGGAAAGATAAAACCGAGGCTCCATGTTTCGTGACTGATAGCAACAGGCAACAACGGTATATAGGGAAACACTTAAAGTACATCGGCAACACAAGATGTATAACACCCCATTATCGGATTAACGCTGATGATCTGAGGATCTCACGACTTGTTACCATATAGGGCCTTGGTTATCCAGTATGTGTACCGAGCTGGTGTCAACAAGACCCCCTAATTAATTTGTTAATTGATTTAGTCCCGGACACAATGACCCATAGTAACATATAGATACACATATACCAGCGCCCTCTAGCGGAGATATGATCTACTAGCCACTTCGGTACTCGCCCATTGTTCTTCACTGATATCTGATTATCTCACATCAAACAAATCTATATTTATAAACATGGTACCATCTTATCTCTGAACAGGAATCATAACCATGACGGTAGGGGGCACTCATCTTGATGACATTTCTGGAAAGGTCATAGCGCCATTTTTTAACAGTTAGGTGTATTGAACACATTTCAATGGGGAACTCTAAATGTTTATTGAAAATGATATTGGTTATAATGTATTTGTGCCAAACCATGATGGAAATATTGTAATTATTGAATCAGCTTATAGCCTAAAACGTGGAAATGCCTTTTTGCTAACCAATTCAGTGAGTGACTTTTGGTTATAGAATATATATAATCCAATAAGAAATCGTCAAGATTTTCTTTTAATATTTTACGTTATAATATCAAATACATGTATAACCAAACACCTTATTCGATACAATATCTTAAATACAAACAATGATACACAAACAGCACCAGTAAAGATAAAGTAATAAAATATACACGTTATAAATAAAGGTAAATGAAAACATGGTACCAATTGCTACACAGTAGCATGCGATAGAATTTTCAATGAGAACCAATTAGTAATTAAGTATTTAACTGCATTGTGCAAATAAGCGAAACTATCAAATGCATCTTAACATTGAAAACGCTAAAATGGAACGTCACTAAATTATTAATTATTGTAAAATTTCACTAGTTGTTATTATAAACCAGTATTAGAGAACACAGTCCGGATTCACATTCACACCGACGTTATTGGCCTATATATTTTCAAAGAGAAATCATTTTCTTTTGATACCTTACGTATTAATTACTCAAACTGTAAGGTGAAATAAATCGCCGGATTTGGAGATTACAATATATTGCAGATAATGCTGAGATATCAATATTTTTTCTTCATAAATGACAATTTGATATGAAACGAGCTTGATCATGAGTACAATTCAATAATCTGTAAGAAATGGGAAGGCATAATATGCACACCTATAGTGTTATTAAATCCGGAAGACGTGTTGTTCTGTTAATTTACCGAATTCCGGCTTTAAGTTTATAATCCTTTCCTCTCAAAACATAAGTAATTTATCCCTTGCTTGATCTTTGGGGTTTTTTATCAATAAAAATTCAATAAAAATGTACCTTCATAGGAAATACAATATAACTCAAACACAAAATCGTTAAATAGGATGATACATATACAAAAAATACCAATTTGAATGGTAAATTTGAAAGCAACAGGAAATTCAGCGCTCTTGGATGGAAAACGTTAAGTGATAATATTTATACAAAATGTAAAGGTGTCTTTAACTGTGTCTGAACTATAAGTCAACTGAGAATATTCATATTAATAAGGTATCACTTCTATTTATATCATACCATTTCAAACCTGATAAAGTGAACGAAAAGTAATCCAAAATCCTAACTGAAAACTGTGACTTTGACTGGTGAAAATCCACTTATCAGTACCAATTTACATTTCCTTTATAACTATTGTGAAGGAAAGCATCGTGGGGGAATAAATAAAAGACAGTAGAATTGACATGATATATTATTTACAGAACTGATTCCAGGATTGTAGTAAAACACTAAAGATATTTAGCACCTTTAAGATGAACAACGCAAGTTACGTATCGTGAAAAAAATTGCGCACCAGTGTAATTTGCGCAGGTATTGTTGGGGGGGGGGTCTGAAAATACTGAAAAATCTTCTATCAGGACTCCACAGTAAAAGAATCGGCGAGGGTGACAATAAATGAAACTTGAAAAAGACCCAGCTAATTAGTAACATGGTATCGTTGCAAGTTTATTGCACTCCAGAAAACAGACACTCCTCTACGTACTTTAATGTACTATTGGCATTTATTTTGGCTAACAGCCTAGCTGTTATTTAACTTTGTGTTAAGGGTCAGTGCATTTGATACGTACAGGTGTGTTTTGAATCAATCATTTTATGACAGAAATGTTATCTATTGTGATCTCTTTCAAATTTTTAGTATTCTAAAAGGTGCAGATTTGTTGAATATAGAAGTGTTAACAATATATGCAGGGTCTATTTTTATTATGTCATAATGTCCCTTAGTGCAGTAAAAACATATTTACACATGTACACCATATGCATATATTTATAAAGATAGGATTTCTCAAGAATTATCAAGACACATCATTTTACTGTTTTTATTATATCAGAATGTCCCTTAGTGCAGTACAAACATACCTATTCACCATATATATGTTAAGAAAGGAATTCCCCAAAATTATTTGAACACATTTTTACTTTGTTTCTGTAATTCAGTACATTGGTTAGTAGACATTTTTACTTTGTTTCTGTAATTCAGTACATTGGTTAGTAGACATTTTTACTTTGTTTCTGTAATTCAGTACATTGGTTAGTAGACATTTTTACTTTGTTTCTGTAATTCAGTACATTGGTTAGTAGACATTTTTTACTTTGTTTCTGTAATTCAGTACATTGGTTAGTAGACATTTTTACTTTGTTTCTTTAATTCAGTACATTGGTTAGTAGACATTTTTACTTTGTTTCTGTAATTCAGTACATTGGTTAGTAGACATTTTTACTTTGTTTCTGTAATTCAGTACATTGGTTAGTAGACATTTTTACTTTGTTTCTGTAATTCAGTACATTGGTTAGTAGACATTTTTACTTTGTTTCTGTAATTCAGTACATTGGTTAGTAGACATTTTTACTTTGTTTCTGTAATTCAGTACATTGGTTAGTAGACATTTTTACTTTGTTTCTGTAATTCAGTACATTGGTTAGTAGACATTTTTACTTTGTTTCTGTAATTCAGTACATTGGTTAGTAGACATTTTTACTTTGTTTCTGTAATTCAGTACATTGGTTAGTAGACATTTTTACTTTGTTTCTGTAATTCAGTACATTGGTTAGTAGGTTGGTTGGTTGGTTATATTAATATCCTATTAACAGTCAATGTCATTAAGGGATGCTCGCCTGTATATGTAGTGTGTTACGTGTGTGTCTTCGGAGACTGCAGTATGTTCGTGTTGTGACTGAAGGACAATTATTGTATTAGTAATCAAAATATTAAAAAATCACTAATCATTTATCAATACTTGAAGTACTATCCACGAAAAGTATATAATTGGTAGTGATTTGGGTTGAGTATGTAAATAATCCATACTGTGTTAGCACCCTGTGCTTGGTAATACCCCACTGGTACTTAGTTCTGACTTAACAAATATTTGTTATTTTTATGCCGTAAATTAATGTCATTACATTTTATTCTAAATTAATGATATTCATTTCGACAGTAATATTGCTATAACTAATGTGTTAAATCAAGAATAAATGTAAAAATGCTAATTATAAAAAAATTGATATTTCATCATAATTAGTTGATAGAATTTAGGTATCATTATTGGACTACTGAATTCATCAGAAGTTAAGTTCACAATTTAATAAGAAACTTAGTGTTGTTGATTCTGGGTTCAACTTTGAGATAGATAAATTTTAATGACCTTTGGGTGACTTCAATGAGGATCATAGGAATCAGTTACCATCAATTTATTTATCACGGCGAGAAAAGTTGTGTGGGTGAGTTAGACAAGAGAGAATTGGTGAAGAAAACGTCAGCTAAATAGACAGAGATAGAAAACACAGGTGACATAGAGCAGCAAAAATATTAGAATAGAACGTAAACTGTGTTTTCATTGGATATATTGGAAATTAACATCAATGAATAAGTCAATCTCCCTTGTAACGAGTATTATTCTCATTGGCTTAGAAAATCACTATCAGCCCATAAAAGGAAAACATTGCAATTTTGCAGAGATAATGTATATAGATTGAATTATGTGGGTTGATAGATTGATAAGGTTTTTTTTCCAAATTGTTCGGTGTGTTCTCATCAAAAACCGCTTAATGGTTTAACAGTACACTAAGATGTTTGTGTTATCTTCATAATATAGAAAAATATGTTCATGTTAATCCGTAAATAACAACAAAAAGCAGTTTCAGTGGAAAACGTTTGGTATTTAATTTATCTTTTTGAGCATCAAAGCTAGTACTGACGATCAATATTTGGAAGTTGTGATATATATACATGTGTTCATGGATTATATATAAAGAAAGTCTTTATTTGTCAGTTATTTTTCCCAATAATTATCAAACTGACACTGAACGAACAGGAAACTGTTTCAAGGTTTGGCAATCCGATGAGTATGAAGGGGACCATTCTTACCTTTGGATACTGTTATATCTTTATCGATTAAAGGGGGCCACCACTTATGAAATGACAATCCCTCTGGTAATTTATGAGCAGTATTTTACTTAATCTTGTCACCATTGAAACAGAGAAATGACACCTCTTTGTCCAGTAACTAGACCAGGAGCGACAACTTTGCTAAGTTTATTTTATTTAACATGTGGACGTCCTATGGTATACAATTTCTGCATATTCTACTGAATGGTTTTCTGCGAGTCTAAACTGTCCAAATCTAGACACATTAATCCGGTCATTGAATGCTTCACGGCAGACCGATATCACTCTGAATAGTTATAGGTAATAACAATGTAAGGAATAAATATAGTCGTTTATAACAATGTGAGGGACGATACGTTTAAAATTACCTTTATATGAATAAATATAGTCGACGGAATGAGGTCAATAACAGCTGATAGTATAGCGATACTATTTGTGGGGCATGTAACGAGATCTTTTAAAACGGGATCATTCCAAATTGGCGGATATATTTCTATGGCTTGTTCTGTTGACTTGAGTGTTATGTTGACAATAGCTATCGACATATTTAAAACAAAACATCCATGCATAATATTGTTGATATCGTTCGTATATCATACTAAAGCAGTTTGACGGATGTATACCATGAGTTCACTTTGAGAAAAAAACATTTTCACCGGATGTCAACACTATGAATAATATCTAATGATGTAGTCACGGAAATAAACAACATTCTTTGAATAACAATATACGACTTAGATAAAAAAAATAATTAAAGCATCTTAACAACACGCAATGTAATACACGTGTAACCATTTTGATAATCAAATATTGATAAACAGCATTTTATTCCTATCACAATTATAAACAAGTTGACATGCATTAAACTTTAAACATCATTCTATGAATGGCATATATAGTTGATTGACAAACTTGATTCTAAGTAATGCACATGAAACAAGTTACTTATAATATGTGATGTAACCACCCTTTTAACGTTATTTGTAACACATATATATTATTTTTGATTAACAACATTCTATAAAAAATAAATATGTTCCGTTTTCACAAACTTTAGTTTCTACAATAAATATTAGTAAGATAGGAAATACTGCACTCCTAACTATGCATGATATACAAAACCAATATGATAAACAAATGCTACAATATGTATAGGTTATGTTGAAATAGCCGTCAATATAATAATGGAACTTGGGCGTGCCTACACATTAAACATTGGAGTGAATTTACAAGTATCAGTATTTATTGAACGATTGCGCCACCTTAATACAGAGCCATTCACTGGCTTTGTGTGCGAGCATATTGTAATGATTAGGCTAGGCTTTGTCGGTGTTTAGGTAGAGAATGGCGACCGGCCTGTACTAGTCTAATCAATACACAATACATTAAGATACATGATACAGCTCACAAAGAACCAAAAATTTCTCGTTCAAACGAATAATGACAACTGAACTTGGTCTACCGGAAGTAACTTGCAAGGAATAATGGCGCTCGATCTAGCAGACGACACAACAAAGATGGCAGAGACGACCATAGAAGGTAGGTTATGGCTTCAGAAATGTAGGTAAGATCCCGCCATTGGTGGCAGGACCACGACAAATATGTAATGAAGATGGATACAAAAAAAACTTGTTTCTCCACAACACGGTAAGTTTCAACAACAACAGCTACAAAAGATGTAAATTTGTGAGATCCAGTCAGGCTTTAAATCTAACAGTGTAGTACAGGTAAATAAATATCACAGTATAACATTATATAGCGATCGATCGGCTTATCAGGGACGTATTATTCTAGTTTTACATCCTTTGAAAACAGTTTTTAAGGATGGAACACCGGTATTAATACTACATCAATCAAGAAAACAGAATCGATCTAATCAATCTAATCTACAGTATAGAACTTGTGTAAATAATATGGAAAAAGTGTCAATACAGAAATGGATACAAGAAAGTTTTAATCATAGAAAGAGACTGCTGCTGCGGACATGACACATGAAATGTTACTTTTCATCTTATCTCATATATATGATAAATGCCCGATATCCAGTGATATTTTTGCAATAATGTCACTAATGTGGAGCGATTGCCGTTTTCGGTTTCGATCCATTGTGACGTCATCGTAGAAACAACCAAGTTACGTCGGGATTTCGAGAAGGGTGAAACTTAATGACTGCCACTGTGGGAACTTTTGCAGCACATTTTATGTTATATGATGAAATTAATGTTCACATGTATTCTAATCTGAAGCTATTCAAAACAAAAGTGTAACGTTGTGAGATATCTTGTAAAAGACAAAATTATCAACTTTACCAGATACGGTATACATTTTATAAGATATACAAAAGGTTGTTATACAATAATGTAATTCATAACAGAGGACTGACGAAAAATATTCCCGAATCTTTACTCGGAAAGAACTATTTCCCTATTAGATCTGTTTCCATTTGGAATGAACTATCAGAAAATGTAGTATTAGCATTTATTGTAAACGCGTGTAAGAATAAGTTGGATATTCATTGGGAAAATCAGGATTTTTTTTTTCAATTATAAAGCAACAATGCTATTATAGACAATTGTATATTTTTGTATGTATAATGGGGTTATATTATCAATGTATATAACTTCAGATAGTCCTGAACCAGTATAAATCTTGTTCAAGCTTCAAGATTTTCCATCAGTTTTCTTCATAAAATATCTTCTAAGTATATTCAAGATATTTCATGAACATTACCACAAAGCTTTAAGTTCAAGTTCGTCTTTTTTATACATGTAATATAGTGGCGGATCTGTAATGCTTTCCTTAGGGAAATCTTAAGTTAAGGAATTCCTTAAAGTTAAGGAATATTCGTGAAATTGGCCCCAGGTTGTGAGAGGATTTTTCCCCGGAAACTCCGAGTATTTTTTCTGAATCACTAAATCATCACAAGTCCTTAAATGGACAATAATGAGTAGTGATCGATGACACATACAGGCAAACAAACTAAGTATGACATCAAATAAACAGACATGAATCATGAAAAAACCACGCCAAGGATTGTTTTTAATTTGGCACCTTAAAGTAAAATGCCCATTGTCTTGTCTGCAAGGGTTATGAATGACCAAACATGTTATGTCCCGACGTAGTAAGTCTCCATTGTCTTTGTGTTTAAATGTAACGGAATCTTTGCTGTGTCATCGTGAGTTCTTGTGGGGTTTTTACCTATGCTTTGTCCTTCAAGGATAGTCCTATTTATATTGCATTATCAGAAACGGACACATCTAGTGATTTTATTCTGCAGTGATTATTTCAGATGTAAAGAGGATATCATGATTGTTGGTGGCTCTCCTGTGTTAAGTAATATCATTTAACTGGTATTTTTGTGTAATCATTTTAACATTAATACTTTTTCATTTCATTTGGAATTATATATAGCAATGTGTTTATTTTTCTTTAATTCATTCTTTTACGAAGGCTAGCTACATATACATGTATGTTTATTATATAACTTTGAGTAACTAAGATCAGCTAGTGCGAGCTTGTTGGATTTATTCATGGAAGTATGCTTTATCATTCTAACCATTTGGAACGATTAATTATACAAATCCTTTAGTATGAAAAATGAGAAAATATCGCTCTTTTATTTGATTACGTGATCCTTTATTTACCATGTCATAGCCAGTTCAATTTAAGCATATCACTGCTTTCCTATTCGGAAGAAAATAATAACACAAAAAAAGTCAAAAAGTAAATGTTAATTTCATATTATATGGGAAAAAAAGTTTAGTATGAGGATAAATATTTGTATTTTGATACTGATTAAATTAAAATAGATACTTGAAAAAATCTAAGAACACCTTATAATCGAGGAAAGTAGGGTATATTAAAAAGTAAACATGTGTTTCTTTTATGATTATTAATGCTAGAGGTCGAAAGTGTCGCGAGAACGAGACAACCAAAGCGACGATGTAAATATATATTATAAATATATGAAATAAAATTTTGATATATATTTACCTTTTTATATTTTTCAGAGGCGGAACCAGATATGGCTACCCCATATGACTGGCAGGTCGGTAAATCTCTAGCGGAGACGAACCGGTACATGCTGAACAATGAAGTCGCCTGTGATGTAGCCTTCTTGTTAGGGGATGAGCGCAGTGAGGTGTATGCTCACAAATACGTCCTTATCAGCCGTAGTTGTGTGTTTTGTGCAATGTTACATGGACCTATGGCAGAGAAAACGTCTGAATATATCCACATCCCCGATATAAAGAGAGAAACATTTAAACAATTACTTGAGTAAGTAAAATTTATTGTTTTAGTGTAAATTTATAATATTATACAACATTTTATCCACGACATAATATGACATATAACATATATGTACAACTGATAGAATTTTCTATCCTTAAGGTTTACCCTACCTGCGCGTCAGTTTTTTGTTTATTCTAAAAAAATATTGTTAACTTATATCGTGTGCGATAGAATTTCGGTATTTCACGAGCGATACGAAATCGCAAAAATCAATCGCCGCAATTTTTTGTTTTAAAATTATATAGAAACATATAAAACTATCTTCAGTTTTATTCTGACTATAATTATACGATTCTCTCCCTAACAACTTTTTACTGTACTACTTATTGAATAAGGTCTAGTATCTTGTGCTTTTACCATGGAAAGACAATATAAAACATACACAAATTTTATTTGAAGAAGCTAGTAGAATTTTACTGCAATCTAAAATGTAGTTTTGTCTTTTACGTGCGATTTACTTTCGCGAATTTCGCAATTATAGTAAATTCGTCAATGTTTATCTCCGCGAATTCATACATACCTCGCGTAAATTGATAACACGTGTGATTTTTCAAATTCGCGAAAGTTAATCTTCGCGAACTTGTTTTTAAATATAAATCGCCAAATTTAGTAACCACGAAAGAAAGGTGGTTTACAGTATACTAGCGTTTTGATACTTGGTCATACCAAGTGGAATATTCGATATATTTGCAGTTGTTGTAAGTAGTATTGATTACCCAAACACTCATTCAATGTATTATTCAGTGTTGTTAATGTGATAATGAACTATTGACCGCTCGTATTGATCACATATGTACAGTCTATAAAACAAACAATTGCAATATCCCTCCTTTCTCTATCCAGGTACATGTACTGTGAGGACACGAAAGTCGACACCAAGAATGCTTCATACTTGCTCTACGCCGCCCGGAAGTACGGGATCGATGGACTGGAGGAAAAGTGCGTGCGCATCCTTGAACACGGCATCACGGTGGAGAATGTTTGCGAGGTGTTACGACAAGCATACCAGTTTGATGAGCACGAACTAAAGAAAAAATGTCTAGACTTTATATTTCATCACCCGAAAGATGTTTTACGGTCAAATAGCTTCTCAGATTTACCAGATCCAGTAATGCGAGAAATTATACAAGCAGACGAACTCGCTGCGAAAGAAGAACTTGTCTTTGAAGCGTTATTACGATGGTCAGAAATGGAATGCATGCGACAGGAATTACCGGTCACCGGAAGGAACCAGCGCAGGATTATTGGAGGTACGGTGAAGTACATCCGGTTTCCTCTAATGCCCGCTAATTACCTGAAAAACATCGTGTTCCGTTCTGACATTTTGAGTAACGAAGAAATGAAAGACATCTGGGACCATTCAACGGGCAAAAGTGAAGGTGAAACGAAATTCAAATGTGATAAGCGGTTGTTGGGGGACAGCCAAGTCCTCCATTGGAGGTTTGGGCCAGTTAGTTGTATCCACAACGAGGAGACTGCAATTTCTTTCTCTGCCTCTAAGCAGGTTCTTGTTCACGGAGTACAGATTGACGGTAGTACGTACTCTGATGAAATCTACGACGCAGACCTCTCCATCTTCGACACAAGCAACAAAGAACTGGGGAAAGTGAAAACGAAACTTGATATCAAAAAGAATAAATTGTATGATGTTTTGTTTCACGCGGCACCAAAGATCGACAAAGGCTACAAGTATACTGTGATATTGAAGATTCAAGGCACACATGGTTACTACGGAACTAGTGGTAAGTCGCGTCTTCCTCTCAGAGACTCTAGCCCGACGGTAGTGAATCCTGACGACGAGTTCTCGCGTATCATCACCAACAAAAACCAGGTGCCCGCCATACTGGTGAAACCCTACATACCCGGATCGTGATTGTGTACGTATCCCCGCAAGGATATGCCTATCTTGCCAATTAAATGCAGAAGGTTTGATCGTAAATAAGGAGAATACCACGAGAGACTATGACGTTGGGCCCAGTTCAGACTTCACAAGAGAACCAGATGAACTGACACTTGTGTTGGAAGGTACCCAGTGGTGTTAAGAACATTGGTTGACTCCAACCTTTCCTATCTATAGTTACTGGCTATGTGGATGGGTAAATACATACGTGGTGATATCCTGTAAACAATTGGAACTTTTTAATCAATTTTCAGTCCAATAGGCCTGTAGATTTTGAAGTCAGCGCAACGACGAAAACTAATGGCTTTTTCAATGGCACGTAGCCCAATCATATCTTAGCGAGAAATTTCTGGCACAAAAAAACGCCATCGCCCGATAATGACTCGCAAAAATGTATTAAAGCTCAAGATTTTGTAAACGATACAGAGACGTTAGGAACATTATTAAATGTATCAATATTTCCTCAAGTCTATTCTTAGTTCCAATATCGCAATAGTTACAATGGCAGAAACTGTGCATATCGAAAAGGTTTCGAAAGCCAACATTCTGTTGAAGGGAAAGGTAGAAAACTTAATCATTGTAGTATATATAGTATTCATTACGTCTATATGGACTTGTTAGATGTTTCTATCTTCACTATTAATAGAATGATAAAACTGACTACCTCCTCTCTGATGTTTTATTATTTTAAGCTTTCTTCTCTAATTGGAAATGGATGTACATTACGAACATGTAAAAAAGTAGCAATATCATCTATTGTTTAAGGTGTATCTTATCAGTATGGTTGATTACATATTTATTAAAACTAATATGTCAAGAATCAACATGAAATTTCTAAGCCCACCATTATGCATCAGACTCAACAGCTATTCTACCGTTTGTACTGCATTAGGTATGACAAACATACTAGTTAATGCTAGAAGTCGAATGCATGTACATCTACAACTAATAAGATTTCAGTTGCATACATACTAGGTTGTTTCTATTGTTACATCTTCTTTACACAATTTCTGTGAAGTATAAAATCATAATCATACTTGTCTTAAGCCTGGTGAATAAACGACGGCATTATTTTCGAATTTGGCTTCAACGTAAAAACCAATCATAAGCCACGGTATTTGCACCGACGATATTTGTGTATAGTTGTTTCGTACGTTCGGTCACACTACCACAGTCAAATTAACTGAAAAATAAATAAACAGAGTACTGCAATAACATATATATAATATTTAACAAGCTACTGCAAGGGGAAATTGCACCATGCAATCAATTCAGTGAACTGTTAACTGCACAACTACTTTACAATATACAACATTGGCTGTGTCATTGGCTTCTATCAATATGGGAGTACTTTGTAGGCATGAACTGATGCCCGATAACTATATCATGACATCAGACAATAGAACATTCTGAAACAAATTCTACTTATGTTGTCAATGGAGCTTGAATCCTTGAAAGAATCAAGTACTTTTAAAAATTCCATCGTCGGAGACGCGCGGTCGATCGCATTACATAATGTGATCAACCGTGTATCTCCGACGACAGAGCATTTCATGTTTAAAGTCACTTTGTCATTTCAAATTTTTAATATGTATTTCGTTACAAAATGTTTAATTTATTATAGAAAGGATAGAAACATGTCCTCATTTGTATGGTTTAAGTAGAAGATATAAATGCAATAGAGAGATGAGATCACTGTCAACATTATCTAATATTGTGTGATATGTGAGAGCGAAAACGCCATAATGTGATGTAAATATTCGAGAGAAATGTATCTGTGATATTATGTATGTAATCAATACTTGTACGAATTTCATATAGTACTGGACCCGGTCGTTCAAAAGGTGATTGGTTTAATGACGTAATTAGTAAAATTTCATTTCTCATATCTTCACCAATATCATTAAGTATACATGGTTCTTAAGAATTTCATAAATGTTTAGAATTAATATAAGAAGTTGTTTTATCATGATTTAAAAATAGTCGTTTAGCTGTAATTAGCTTAATCACCTTTTGAACAACTGGTCCTGATGTCTTAACTGTGAAAACTTACGATATACAGTATTATTAGTTTTATATACCTGTCTACTTAAATTTTGTTCAAACAAATCAAAAACCAGATAAACGAAATTGTAGAAGTAGAAAGTAGATTAAAGAATGAGAAATTGGGTGAGATTAGAAAAAAAATGTAAGGATTTTTTTATAAATGAAAAACAAACGACAGTAGGAGCACAGGTCAGAGCAAGAGCCAAATGATTAAAACAGGTGAAAACCAACATAAATATGTTTTAATAATTTAAGAAAAAAGTAGACAGTCAAAAAAGGTTATACACAAGTTAAAAGCTGATGATAGGATCAATGAGTACCGGAAATAATGAAATTTCTAATTTTTTATCAAAATTGGTATAACAAACCGGATGCGAACGCTAACAAACTTATATTAATAGAAACAAATTCCCACATTCTTTTTCAGCTACAGACAAAAACGCTATGTGGAGGGGGCAGTTATAAAACCGTTGAGGAAAATGCATATATTTTTCTTACGTTGGTGGAAGAAAAATGGTCATTGCTCATCTAACACCGATAATCTAGGGGCTACTATCACCGTCGTTATAACCATCTCTGGGATATTGCATAATAAAACTTTGTGTGCTACCACAGACGAAAAGATAATTTTGTTGGTTTTTATATACATCAAACGAATGGAGGTTGGGTGTCGCT
The DNA here is from genome assembly GCF_041381155.1 of Argopecten irradians. Lineage (NCBI taxonomy): Eukaryota > Metazoa > Mollusca > Bivalvia > Pectinida > Pectinidae > Argopecten > Argopecten irradians. Next base: position 28,384,820 of record NC_091142.1, on the reverse strand, counting down.
TTCTCTGTCATCTTGAAATGAAGTCTTTTCAGGCATGTGTCTGGTCAGTTGTATTTTCTTCTGAACTGCCTTTAGTATTGCTATGAAATATCCCAGGGGTGGATATAACGTCAGTGATAGTAATCACTGGAGTATCGAGGATGTTGCTCACCATATTTATAAATCGTCAGTACCGTGTTTATATAATCACTCGTAATTTTTCCTGTCGTTCTCCCATTTTTCTTCAATGGTATTGTGCAGGCTCGACTCAAAATCAAGTGAAGACGGGTGACAGGCAGGATAATTCAGACCAAACTGTTGGATATACCTGTTCCATCTTTGTATATTGCAGCGTTATGTGCCGTTATGGGAAGGTATTAATTTTGACGTCTCTTTAAAAATGACGTCATAATCAATACTTACCCGCAAAGGGATAACTCTGTTATATGCAGTTTATGTAGCATAATCATTGTTTAAGTTGCAAAACACATTTCCTAATTTCTTACAAGTGAAGCGCGCGCCATACATGCAATGGCAAGCATTCGAATTCAACATTTAAAGAAACGTTTCGTTAGTTTGTTGTATTGTACATGTATATTCATATCGCTGCAATATTTCAAAACATAACTGTATTATATCATGTATGTTGCCTAACAAAATACGTCACTGAATTATGTTGTTACAGTTATTGCCAATGAAAACTGCGCATTTGAAAATAAAATAAAAATAACACCAAAATAGTGTTGTCGCTTGATTATTTCAATAAGGCTAGCAAGTACAGTTAGGAGAACAGATGGTAAAACCAATATTCAAATCCTAAACGGATTTTAGTGAATAAGTTGCATAAGTAAATAATAATTTCTTTATTTAGATATTCGCTGATAAGATTTCAGTATCGCTGAAATCTCATTTCAACCTTGATATAAGATTCTTGAGATTTTCAAAAAATAATATCTCTATTTGAAACCATTTAATAACCATTTAAAGAAGTTATATATTTGGTGGTCATATTGAAAATGCAAAATTCTTAGACGGACAAAATTTCACTTGAAAAAAGCAAATCCCACTCCATCACATCTTACCAACTACGAGCTAACCAGTCGTCCCATTTCTTTTATCCTGAGCGTTCAGCAGGAGCTGTTCGGCGAGAGGAAATAACTCAGAGTCTTCCTCACAGGGGCGGGAGCTCAACTCGTGACCAAATGTGAGGCGATGTCAAGGGAGTCACTAGGAGAAGACAGTAAGTAAGGGGGAATGAGAAAGATAAAATCCCAGATTTAGTCGCCTTTTTCGATCATGCAATCAAGAAATAAAACGAAAAGCCACATAAGCTTTTACATTGCTTTTGTACAATACATTTTAAGTATATTTATTATCATGTTAGCCGAAACATATCATGTTTGAGCAGATAGTCAGATCTTTCAATTAGAATATTTAGAACAAACTGCTATGGTATTCTCTTTTTATTTAGAACAAACTGCTATGGTATTCTCTTTAACCAATGATGTTTTTTCTAGCTTTACAAATACAAAAAAGCTTAAAAACCTTGATTTACGGTCTATTTATCGGGATGTTCTCTGAACGTTAACATATTTATCAAGACAATAGGTAGGTCTTGTTTTAGAAATGTTTCTTGATCAAAATGACAAAAGTTTGATTTTTTTTTTAAATCAGTACCAACATATCAATTTTAAAAAAGAAATATCTAGCAGTTAAAACTTACAAAGAAGGTTAAAACACCTAAAACTCAAATACTGCGCCAAGAAAGTTCAAGCATCACAAACCCAAAAATTACACAATGCAAGTTAAAATATCTAACACTGGAACTGAACACAGAGCTTGAAGTTAAAAGATGTGAAACTAAAAGAAAATATACAGATGTCTTGTTTCCAGATGTGGCGAAGGTTATATTACATGCGTTTTCTCCATTATCGAACAAAAGGAAACGTTTTCTGTCCATCGTCCATCAAGGTTTACGTCAACAATGTTAGAGGTATAGCACGACGAGACACTTTTGAAACGTAACGTCGTGTAGAGAGTCAGCAAAATAACGTCCGATAAAAAACGACTGACGAGTGAAAGCCTGGAAGTCCATTTCCCTCTCCCTCTGTACAAAGATGATCTGGACGAGTTGCAACAAGGTAGGTCTCTGCTCCACGACATCTCTGGCCTCTTCGCCCCAGTCACCATCACGCAGTATGGTTACTCCTCCTAGCATATTGATATGATATATCGGACGTCTCGCTGGCTTCTTGACTTCACATGTAACACGATCTCCTAGCCTTAAATTAATCACTCATGGCTAACATTATATATCACTGTTGACTCTTAATTTGCTTTCGCTGCTATCTGATGTAATGCTTACTTAACGTTTATCCGTATTACTGGACATTCAAGTGAGCGAACCTTTCTTCTCGCTGCTCTGGATGGACCCTTCCATTGACCTACTCTATTCAGTGGTGTCTTGTCCGATGTACAAAATATTGTGAAGAGGACTCTATGGGCTCTTGTCGCCTTTTCAAAATCACAAGGTTCTGAGCCTGTTGCATTAAATGCTAGACCTAATCACAAACAGTGGGCTACTGGAAAAAGTCTAACACTGTCTTCAGGGCCAAAGGAAAGGATGACGAGAAAACTTTTTTAAGAGAAAGTCAAGTTCCTGACACGATTCTTCCATCCGCCGATGATCCGGGCCATTCCCAGTTGACACTTTGTGTTCCAAGTCGTCTTCCAATGCTGGAAAGGGTCTCGACGTCCCTAACCGGACTATCCTGCTTCAACAAAACATTCCACCCGGTCATGTCTAATAACCTTGATGAAAATATCACAAAATGGGGCGCGTTTGTTCATCTGATTTTGGAGGCATCGTAACTCCCTGGTCGATGTAATCTCAACAGAACGTCTACGCATCGGGCCTCTGTAGATGTTCGTTCTGCCAAACTGATTGGCAAGCGATGCTTTCCTTTTACCCAGTCAGTGAAGGAACTTTCAAAGAGTTCCTCTTCGGAAGCTGAGTTTTACTAGTAAACGGATGCTTCTATGACAGGGTTGGGCGCTTACCTGGACGGTCATAACGGGTCCGGAGAACGGGAAATGGATCATCTTTCGAAGTACATTAAATGGTCTAGAGATGAGAGCTGCCCTGCTGGCTCTGGAATCCTTGTGGGATGCGTGGCAGCTACAGGTTATCTACCTGGCGCAGACAACTCTATGTACAGCTATCGCTTACCTTGAGAGGCAATAGAGAAGTTTCGTGTGCTTTGCGCCCTGGTTATATAGGTTCTGTTGTTTTGACAGGAGATGCAATTAATCACTCACCAAACATCTTCCACGAACATTCTAGCAGATAGCTTCTCTAAGCATCGTCAGTTGGTGTTGACAGAATGGCAGCCAAAGCGGTCTGTGTTTCAGATGGTTTGTTATGTTTTGGTCATATCACATGTGGATAAGTTTGCAATGCCCCTGAATATTTAATTGCCATCCCATTTCTTTCCAATTTTGACCCACAGTCAGACTTGGGCTGTAGACGCCCTCTCTCTAAATTAGGACGGTCGGCTTAAATGTATTCGCATTCCTCCGTGTAACATGATGGGTATAGAATGGTGCTTTAGAAAGTTCCCTAAGGACGTGTCTCAGAGCATTTCAAATTCAAATTTTCCTCATTTTGGTATTGTTTTTGAGTAGGGGCATTTTTAATTAATTCTTCTTCCTTTTTAAGCATTAACAAGAATTTAAAATCAGAAAATGAAAATACGTATTTATAATGTATTTGCGTAACTATCATTATGGAAATCTTTGTAGGTTGAAATAAAGATGTTCTTCATTGACGATCTTTAGTACTTTTTATTCTTAGACTAGAATTCATCAGCAACGCAGAAAAAAAAAACTTTCGCTTCTCCCTGAAACCCTTGGCGGTTCTCGCGTCAATATTGAAGTTCCCGCACTGCGCCACCTGCTGGACCACCGCAGTTGCGCCCCTTCCATTTACGTAATGGCCAACCAATGAAAAAGCTCGTATAATTGATCTGCGGATTCAGAAAATTACATAGCCCTTTGAAAAACATGTTTTATGCGACGGGTTTAAAAAAAAATATGATATTTGAAAAATTATTTAAAAAATCGGATCTGTTTCATAGTAAATATCCCGTCAAGGGTTTCAATACTTCCGGGTCTTACACAAATTCCAGAGCATATTCGTTTCTGAAAAAAAAATGTAAAGAAAAAAGTCCATCTGATTTGGAACATATTCCTGTCATCAAACAACCACATATCATTTTAAAATGTTTTTAAATTGCTAAAAGAATGATGAAACTAAATTGTATAAGGCGAGGGCACTACCCCATCACGAGACAACACTATGAGGCAGTAGTGCCCTCTCAACCAGGCCATAACATCACCATCATATGTGTGTGGGTCCTTTTCATTTCATCGAAACAAAAAATTACACTTCAAAGAAAACCTTTTTCAAGATTCAAGATTCAAGAAATTTTATTTTACGTCGCATATCAGAAACAAATACAACATTTGCAATGTAGTGCTATTCTCGCGACAAACATAAGTATATTGTAATTTAACAATGAAATGGCTGGCAAAATATCACAGGCATAATTATATTATACACTGATAGACTTTACAATGACATTGACACAGAAAATATTATAAGATTTGAAGTAAGCATATTCACATGGAGTAAAAAAGTAATTTAATATTGAACACTAGTATATCACACTGGTGTTACTATGATTATTAAGACACTGCAAGAGTGTAATATACATATATGCCATTATGGCAAAAAGTAAAAATTGACAGAATAAACACTAACATAGTGTATATTAAAAGTAATATCAATCAAATAGATATGTAAAAGTTTAGCTAAAGATAACAGATAAAATTAATGTGTTGAAAAAACCATGTTTCAATCATACAATGGATAGTGACAATGACTGGAAGGAAAGATGTCAAAGGGGGGACAACTCAACTGGCAGGGTTAGAACAAATGGTACAAGAACAGATATGGCAATCCCAGGTGCTAAGCAATCTACGGAACGACCCAAAGTTATCAAAAGGTCTAAGGTCATTCGGCAGACTGTTCCACACCTGAGATGCCACAAACCAAAAGATCTTTTCCCATATATACTGAGGTGTTCACCTTAGGAATCTTCACAGTATTGTCTTTCCTGAGGTTGTAAAATACTTCTTTCTTATCAATTAAATCATTTAAAATAGATGGAGAAATACCATTTAGAATCTTAAAAACTTTAATTCAGGACAGCAGCCATATATTTCACTCTAGTTACATATAAAAAAAATCAAGTTTGTATTTACTTAAAATGTCTCTGACAGGGGAAATATAATCGTTTTCAATAAAACGAACAGCTCTCTCTTGCTTCTTTTCCATTTTCCTTGTTTTTGAGTATTTTGTATTTTCCTTGTGTCCTCGCAACTCTATCGGCCGAGTGGTTAAGATGTTCTGACACACTATCATGTACAAGCCCTCCACCTCTAAGTATCTTCATTTCCACTGTATGTTGCTAAACAAAAGTCAGACTTAAGTCAAAACTTAAGTTTTTCTCTTTATGTAACTTATATGAAAATTTATTAATTTATGTATATATCCACGAAAGTGTTCAAAGACCGCAAGTGCGTGTAATAAAACCCGCAATAAATTAAATTCATTGTTCAACGCTTACATATAACTTTCGCTGACTTTGCTTTTGAAATAAGTTTAAATGCAATAGTTTCCAGTTGAATCACTAGGCCTAATAGATTATTCCAAGTAGGCGCATTTAAAATTATTTTTTACTTTTTTTTTTTTTAAATTAAAATTATTTTTTTCTACTTTTTTTTTTAAATTGTTGGCTCTAACCAGAAACATGTTTCTGCTCTAACACTGTAACGTGACGCTACCCAAATTGGAACGCTACCCTTTTAAAATATGTGATACAGTATTTTCGTTTACAATCTCAACCACCAATCACTGTCCTGAACAAAAATTAATGTGCTTAATAGTAATAGGATCTAGTAGAAAATTAAAGTAAACAAATCATGAAAAATTAATTAAAAGGCATCTAGATCTATATTTTGTGGAAAGTTAAAAGAGAAAAATCTAGATTTATGCACAAGTTTGAAATTTTTCACAGTTATCATCAAAAAGTGTTCCAATTTTGATAGCGTCGCGTTACTATTTTTATAACTACATTGTGTACTGCATAGACTACATGTAGATGAGATGACAATTATTTATTCATTGGTAAAAGGAGTACAGTAAGTAGATTTGTTCTGTAAATGTTGCCATAACGTTAGGTACACATTTACGATTTCATAATAGCAAAATTCTTCGTTGTTAAATATTGCAAGAAATTCTAGCTCATAATGACGATAATGTTAAAAAAGTTAAACCGGAAAGACGAATTTAAAAAATAGGCCTAGTTCTTGGAAATCACTCCACGCAGAAACTTTTAAGAGAATCGATGGGAGGTAACTCTCCGTGGCGCTTTGAGAGTCACGTGACCAAGGAGCAAAGATGGCAGCGACCAGGCGCCTTCAGAAGGTAAACATTATAATTCATTTATCGACGGAAACCAGAGCTATTGCCATGTATAATGAAAATAAAGTCGTTTTATTTTCAACCATTGGGTGATTTAGTGTATCCAGAGTATTATTTCATGTGTACTTTAATTAATACTTTTAGTTCAATGTCGACGGTTTCGAGGTCTGCCACTATGACTACAAATAGAAAACAAAAGTACCACCTTCTTATTGGAGAGTGGAAGACCTCAAATACTGTGAAATTCCGCTGTTTTATTCCCGAATCAACGAATCAGCAGCGTAGAAAGAATTTAGATATATTCGCACTGTAATTGGAAATGAGATGAAAATTTCTCTGAACCACTTGGTTTTCCCCCAAAATTAAACACGTATCGGTGTCACGACATCGTTACACAAGTTCATGAAATGTTGTGAAATTTACTGTGTTCAAAAAGCCGTAATTCTTTCAATGTCAAGATATGTCATAAGACATTTTATAATATTTATACACGATAATTTACATACAAAGTTGTCCCATCATGTTATTTAATTTTTATTGAAGGATATAGCCAATATATCTACAGGAAGAAGAATGCATTTTACTTTAGCAAATAATGGCGAGAGGGTTTCATATACATGTACAGTAACAGTAGTGTGCCGCTAGCCAGACTCGAACCAGTTACTCCATCCTGGTCTGCCACTCTACACTCTGTGTAGCAGAACAGAGAAAATACACAAGATTCCTGTCGAGTGCGCATGCCCCAACCAGGAATTGAACTGGGGTCTCTGGTGTGAAGAACCACGACTCTACTGACTGAGCCAAAAAAGCAATTGCTCCACCAGCAGATTGACAGAGGCCTATTTCATACTATATACAAACCACACTGACCCGCTCTTTGACACTACTCCCCTGTATTTTTTGAGATTCCCTAAATCTCAACCTGAGACTCTTTAACCACCTTCCATGGGTTATTGTAGTTGGGTGCCAGTGTAGAAGAATAGGGAAAATACAATTATGATTCCAGTCCTGTGCCCCAACCAGGAATCAAACTTCAGTCACCGGTGAGAAAGACTACAGCTCAATCGCCTGAGCCAAAGAAGCATGCTCCATCAACTGAATGACACAGGCCGTATTTAACAGTATATACAAACCACATCGACCCGCTCCTTTTACACATTTACCACTGTCGATCATCAGTGACCATGAAGATAGCTCAGCCGAGCGGTCGAGTATCTGGCCAGTGTTCGGAGGTCCTGGGTTCGAATCCCAGCCAGACAGCTACATTTTTTCCTCTTCTGTTACTTATTCAACTAAAACCTATTACAATACTCACCCTTTTCAAATGTGTTCGCCCTGTAACGTAAATCAACCTAGGTTCTCTCTTAATGGAAAAGTCAAATGCTTCCACTTGGCATGGTCTACAGCACCAAATGTAAACAGAACGAGAGTAGTGTGCCACTCGCAGCAAGACTCAAACCCGTGACCCAGGTTTACTAGTCAGTTCTGTAGATCTACTGACTGATCACGAGTCAGGGAAATTAGGGTGAAGCTAGAAGGCAACCATATCACTTTTAATATACTCTATACAACTAATTATTATATAGTGTTGCATATAGTGGTAACTTATTCAATAACGATTGAAAAATAGAGCACTCTGGGAGTGAGTTATCATATATGTACCCAAGTAAGTTTTGTTTTAGTTTCACAAAGACAAGTTAGTTTAGTGGCATTGATTTGCATCATTAGATAAAGCTATAGGTCCTACAACAACTAAGAGTCTGTTGAAGCCCAATTTATTTTTTCTGTAGCTTTTGTCTCCTTTCATTTCTCTTGATAAGAGACCTAGTTAGCTATATATTCTTTCTAAAACTGTTTCAATTTCATAAATATCCATAGAACATTTTATCAAAATTATTATTTCTAAATATTTATAAGGTAGTCTATACCTTTAAATAAATCTTATAACATTTGGATCCTTTTTTGATGTTCTATATATGTATGCATATAATTGTACTCATAATTCTTGATATCATTTAAGATCAAGGCCAATCAGAGTATGCTTGCAGGGTCAAAAAAATGTTTTCTATCTTTGCAAATGTAGGGGGGTGTATGTAGCACATTGTTTGTTTACTATAATATAAATGTAATCGTAGTGTCAAACCGCACTCCGCTTTGTTGCAGTTTATAAATGCAGTACATAACATATGTATACTCCTATGATCCGTGCTTCATACCGCTGTACACGCGATGTCATGTGATCGCTACATTCGTTTTACCTATATATGTTATTGTGTGACGTAGTGTTTGTGTATTTGTCAATCATGTTGAATGGACTGGCTGACCACGGACATTCCGTGCGTCACAACTTAGACGCATCTTTTTCCTTCCGTCTTTCCTTTCTTTCTTCCCTCTACTCTCTCTATACCGCACTTCTCAGCCGGACGTGGAGCTGTCCCCATCTACTTATACATTCATTACCATCTCTGGCCATGCTATCCATACCCTGAATATTTCATATTCTGTGCCGGGCCCCCAGCACCATATGAAGGGGGAAAAATACAAATAAACGAAAGGAACTGACGGTCTGTCTCCTGGTCTTATTGCAAATAGAACCCAAACCTCCACATTGGCGCTCATGTAGGGACTCTGGAAATACTCTGCCATGCCTCACAGATATCGCTGTTAACCCCTGGAAACTCAAGGACGAGTTCTGTCCCTGAAGGGGTGGTGAATACTAGCGGCAATTTATCGCTCGGCTAGAGAGAACTTCTCTTTAGCTCAATCGTTTGAGCGTCAGACTAGTAACCCAGAGGTTCCAAGTTGGCAGTCATTATGTTTAAAATATCAAATCATGTGCTGTTACACAAATTCGGATTTTCAATTTTGTATTAGTACTTGAGTTATCTTTATAAGGCCTCAGCCTCTGTTTTGGTTATTTATTAACATTATATTTCTATTCTGTTTTAGGAATTGGTTGATATTAGAAAAGAAGAATTTCCAATGTTCAGAAACATAACTGTGGATGAGACTAATGTGTTGTTTTGGTCTGGACTTATAGTTGTGGTAAGTTGCCTTCCAGTCACCTTAAGTTCCAATATTCATATACTCCGGCGCGGTATATCTGCCAGAAATTTCACATGATTCAGAATGACGACTTTAAAATTAAGTCATATTTACAACCATTGAGTTTCAACAACAGCTGTACCAATATTAATGTAATGCTACATATGTATAATAAGAATTCATTATATATATATAACCATGGTAAAGCTTAATTTTAACAACTTTACAAATGTTATCATTATCGGGGTAAATTTTACCTGATCTTTATTTAGCTAATTACTTAAAAATGACACCCTTGTGTGGTATGTTATACTGGTAAAGAAGAAACATAACTTAGAAACCACACAATATAGCTACAGCATGATATTTTCTCTTGTGTAAATATTCTAAATAGAAATAATTTACACATGCTGGACTATTTGTGACATCACCATTACACTCTTTTAATGATCATGAAGGCAGCAGCTCTAAGACTCTTCATGTCAATATATTTATTTATCATTGAAACACACAACCTTGATTACCAAATATGTATCAAACATATGATAACATCTTTATTTCAGAATGAAGCACCTTATAACAAAGGAGCGTTTAAGATAGAAATAGTATTTCCAGCAGAATATCCATTCAAACCTCCAAAAATAACATTTAAAACAAAAATCTACCATCCAAATGTCGACGAGAAGGGACAAGTCTGTTTACCTATCATTAGTGCTGACAACTGGAAGCCAGCAACAAAAACATTACAAGGTAGGTATATTGCTGCTTTGAACATTACCTGCTGGGGTATTGGTGGCTTAGTGGTGAATGTGCCTTAGTTTGACCACATGGGAGGAGTGGTGGTGGGTTGGGCAGGCCCATGTGCGCCGGTCTCAGATGTTTTTTCTTTCCATTGTCCCATATGTCTATTAATGTATAGATTTAAATTCACTTGCGTTGAACACATTTGAATTGAATAAATTAGATGAATCAAATATTTTTTCTCTCTGATATCTTACCAAATCCAACAGAAATGATTCCATCACAGTAGAATTGAATACTGTGATTGTGTTGATCCTGTCCTGATAAAATATACCAAAGTTTCAATCCTTAAGTGAACCATGCAGGCACCACACTACATGTATCTCAGGTTATAATGTAAACCATTGACCTTTGCATGGCTTAATGCGTCAAATTCACCAAGTATGACCATTAACTGTATCAGTGTTGACTGTTTTCAGTGACATTCACTTGAACTGTAATCAAGCACATCTCTACCTGAAGGTTTGTGTTGTTATTTACAGATATTCACCCTCTTTATTCAAGGTCACAAATGTTAAAGAGACTAAAAAAGAAAAAGAAAAAAAAGTGATTTCTTGTCATTCTAACCAAAAGGCCAGTAGACCTGACATGGGCCTGTATAAATGTAACATGCTGTTAATTAAGCAACACAGCTAGTTTGTTCAAGTAAATAACCTTGGCGTTCTTTCAAGGTCACTGCAGAGATCAAATTGGCAAATATGTATTGTTTAGTTGTTAAAGGGACAATTCAATCTAAGAGAACATTAAAATTTGTACATATACACATGAATCGGGGAAAAACCAGTTCTAACAGAAATTAGATCAGTCGGTTTTACTGTGATATGCTAGAAAAGCTCATGGTGGTAAAATGCGTGTCAAACTTTTAAACTCAATCGCTGTCCACCATTACACATTGTGGTCGAACATCTTGTATGCCAAACCCTGTCCCTTGCTCGTAGAGTAATGCAACTTTTGTCTAGAACTGCTCAAATCGCTCTGACAGTAGTGGTTTACCTTATTAAGTGAATTGTCATTCCTAAAAATGATTTTATTACCTCCTCAGTGGTTATGTAGTTCATTTGTTTAATGTACGTGACTTTGGCTCGGGTATGGGTACAGAGTACATACTGTACCTGCTTAATCGTATTGATCAATGATTTGTAATTACAACGGTAATCAATTAAAATACTTAACAGTGACATGGAATTGTCAATATATTGTGTTAAATGTTTCATAAGAAATGAAGAGAAATACATCTATACCATATTTTGCTTCTTGGTTTTGTAAAAGAATTAGCCTGAGTGAATTGTCCCTTTAACAGTTTAAGTGAACCCTTTTTATAGGAGTCATTTAACAGTTTATGTGACTCCTATACCGCAAGTCTCAGGGTCAAATATGGTAACAACTACCTTTTTATTAGGCTTGTAGTTTTGTACCAGGTGAGCGTTTTGGGCTCTTTAAAGTTATATGTGCCGTATTTTTCATACTCACGAATCAAGATGAGCTTTTAATATGTTATTCATCACCAAAAATTACCAATTTTTTGAAAATTACAGTACTTTCAATGCATAGGTTTTAATTCTACATGTACAAATAAGAGTTGAAAATGATTTTTGGCAGTACTGCCAAAAATCATTTATTTACATCAATAGAGAAGTGAAATGAGTACATACGGTCAGACCTTGAAGCCAAATTGTGGTCTACAATTTCATTACACATTTTTATAGTGGTATTAGTAATTGTAAAGTGATTTCTGCAGATATGTTTCCATGTAAACATATTTAAGGTAAAATACAACAATTTTACAGTACAACATTTCTGTGTTATAACTTACTTTTATAAGTCATCTGAAGCCATTTGAATGATTTTTACAGATTTATTCATCAAACCTTATGGTTTTTAATAGATTAACGATGAAAAAATAGAATGTCAAAATTTTCGCCAAGTTACGGCACATATAACTTTAAATGTTTATATACATATGTTTAATATATACAGAGTAGCTGCTACATGGAAAGTAGTGATTTTGCAATAAATCATCTAAGATTCCAAGATTCTTGATGAGGCCTGAAATAAAACATTGTTGGTTTTTTCTAAATGCTACTGACTCTCGCAAAAGAAAACTCTGACTCAGATTATTTTATTGAATTTTAAAATTTCAATTCTGTTTTTGTCGGCATAGTTCTTTTAGACTGTCGTAAATAATGATTTGGTTACAATATGTCCAGTCTTTAACTTTCATTGATGTTAGATCTTCAGTTTATTTAGGTCATATGTTTGTCTTAAATAAGTACTTGTCCTTGACATAAGTCATTGTAAGTGAAATTTAAGCCTCAAAAAACGGAGGGGCGCTTATAGGAATGGGTATGCTTATTGGGTCGAATACGGTAGTATGATTTAATATAAGAGAGCACTTGTTGATTCTGTGTTTTGTATTTCAGTGATTCAAGCTTTGGTAACCTTAATAAGGGAACCAGAGCCAGAGCACCCACTCAGAGCTGACATAGCTGAGGAATATTCCAAAGATAGGAAGAAATTTATGAAAAATGCAGAGGAGCACACAAAAAAATTTGCTGAAAAACGGCCCACGGACTAAGAACTCGGACGTAATTTGATGATGTTAAATTTATTCTTGGTGACTTTCAAACTCGAATGTTTGTAATTTACCATTATTCAGCTGACACCATGATTACATCATGGCACTTTTCTGTCGATAGAGTTAATTTTGTCATCAACAAGTTTTGGCCTTGGTTTGGAAAATACTGGAGATCACTGTGGCCTTGTTTCAGGAACAAATAATCTGTAGGAGAAATTGATGATGTCTGTTTGTACCAGACTTTTAGATTGTGATTAACATTGGACTTTTCTTGAATGTCTTGATTTTGTAATTATTACAGAAAGACATTCATTGCTTTAACAAGTGTAAAATATTGCTGTGTTTTGTTTCTCTGTAGGTTGTAGGTACTTTGAATCTGGAATAAAATGAGCTGTTAAAAAACTAATCTAATAAACCTCAAACAGAATCTGATATATATGCAATAATATTATATGCAATATTGATTCGATTGTGTTCCTACATTTACTCAAATCATTTCGGCAATTAAAGTATATATTGATAATTGATATTTAGTAGAGGTGAATTAAGTTAACAGAAATAATAAATCTAGGTGGTTTTTTTTGCTTGGATTATGTTATTGAAACAAGAGAAAACAACTAATTTTGTATTCATTTAAATTAATGAAGAAGAAAAATGTAAAATTGTCCTGATTAGTTTTCAAGATTTGAACATAGGAAGTTCTCTAACAAAGCTTTGGTTTAAGATTGCATAATGTCTAATATAAACATACAATGCCCTTTACATCAAGAAAGTGAATGATCACAATATACTACTTTTGTATTGGTAACAATGAATAATCAAGGTCATAGATCTTTCCCATCACCAAGCAAAGTTTAAATTTTTTTCAAGGTTTTGAAACACGATTAAAGTAAAGGTTTCCAGCATTTGAAAAGTTTCAACTTACATTTACAACTATGGAAGGGGAGATAACTTAGAATTTGAAGAAGGGAGATAACTGTGTCATCAGTACAATGACGCAGGACTTTGTGATTAATACCAATTCCATTCATACTTGTGTTGAGGATTTATATGTTAAGTGTGTTTTTGTTTATATAAAATATGTTCTTAATTAACTTTGCCTATCTATAGTCTAATAACTTCATACTTGTTAATCTACAATAAATGAGTGAAACTATATATTCACAGTTGTAGAAGCTATAGAATGATGTTTAGTATATACTTTGTTCTGGAGATTGATGTGCACTTGAAATTGAGTTGAAAGTTGACGTGATTAAAAGAGATTTGTATTTATAGCCTCTTTGTATCTAGAATGTTGTGAGAAAGAGCAACAGATGTTGTGTTAAATTCAACAAAACTACTAAATCCACGATGGCTTTATTTGATTAAACTACGTCACTTTTGATTCATAAACATATTATAATGTACCAGTATTATAGGGTTCTATGTGTCACCAAGACTACTGTATAGCAGGTAAATTTTGCAGGTGTTTTTTCTGGTGTATTTGCTGTTGAACTGAAAGCCGCGAAAACAAAACATCAGCCATAATATATGTAAATGCTCCATTTTGTACCATTGTCAGAACTGTCATAAACGCAAACCCACGAGTCACCGCTCTACAACAAACGTACAGTGGTGACTCGTGAGTTTCCAACAAAGGGGAACTGTGTACCCTGTCCAAAATGGCACCTCTCACAAGCAATTATATTCAAAATTCATTACAAAGAAAATATTAATAACATTGACACCATTAAATCTTCATTGATCTGTAAATATTACATTTAGACAAATCAGTGTGCCGTGAAATTAAACCCCCAAAAATAGGTTTCCTTTTACGAAACCGCAAACTATGGACACCGCAAATTTAAAACGCTATACAGTATCACTTTTATGATTTTCAGATTTGTTAACTGGTGAACTGTTATTGTAGAATTTTGTTGATAATGCCATCGAATACCTGTCACTGTGTCAATATTGTAGTTACTGTTTTTACTGTCGCATTTGAGTGCTTGTGATAATGAGACTAATTCACGTACCACGTGATATCCGATAATGCTTGTGGAGGACTAGTATCTCCATTGGTGATTGAACCTAACTCTAATAATCTTCCCGCTGAAATGATGTTAGCACAGGATATCATCATTTGACGTCATTCCATCACCAATAGAAACAAAAGTCCCCCACAATCGTTATCAGGTATCACATGGTAAGTGAATTAGTCTCATTTGTTTACAATATTAGATGTATCTGTCTGAAATTCTTGAAGTGGTTTTCTTATTGATTAATTCCTGCAATTAACAACACAACAAAGTAGTGTGTTACTTGTAATAAACCAAGCGTACAACGCATGAAATGTTAAAACCTGCAATTATGACTCTTCGTGATCATATATGACAGCATGGATAGGACACGAGTATAGTTATATAACATACATACATACCAATTTGACTTGTTTGTTGTTATGATATATATCAAGTACATCATATAAAATATTTTGGTAAAAAAAATAGCAGATTTGTATCACAAAAACTATAACAATCAATATGAGTTTCCCTTTGACTTTATGCCTTACAATACACACTCAGATGCAGACAGAATGCCTAAATACTTTTGTTATGTTGTGGCGCTAGGGTTGGAGGAAACTCAGAGGTTTTATAAGATACATTATGGTTACATCGTCTAAAGAAAGAAAACAAATAGCCAAAAGGTAAAGAAAAAGAGCATTAATAATGTTTGCAGTTAGAAATAGTTTAAAGTTGTAATAGTTGTATTTTAAGAAAAAAAAAAAACATGAATGACTCTGGGACAAAGGTATGCTTAAAATAATGAGGAATCGTGTAAAAAAAATTTGCTTAAAAAAGGCTGTATTTGTTTCTTTATTTTTCCATTATTCATTTTGCGAAAATTCAATCAAGAATTACTTGTGGTATATAAGTTTTATTCAAGGGCCAATGTTAACAATTAATGCTTCACAAATATTTCAGACAGGTATCACAATAAAGATTTATGCTAGAAGTTTGATAAAGTCACATTTACGAACATTTAAGGTTTTGTGTATTGATATAAAGTTTATATCGTAGAGTTCTCACTATTGTTCTCAAAAAGAATTTTAAGTCTTGACAATGTTTTTCGTTTCTTTGGGTTTCAAGTTTTATAAGTGACATACAACAAACCTGTTAGGAAGTTTGTGTAACACAGCTTTGCAGATAAAAACATGATTAAAGAAAAGAATGTGGTATTATTTTGTTGTTTGGTTTATTTTGTACCAGATGTTTAAGATAGTACAGTGAACCCAGGAGGATCCGGACATAGATGGTCTGGATATATAACTCCCATTACAGACAGATATATTCGGGAACAGATCTGAACAGAATCCAGCAGACCGGAGAAATCTTAATCCGGAGGATTTGGGGTCGGACAAGAATGTTTGGACTATTGAGGGTCCACTGTACATGTGTACCAGTATGTGTTACAAAGGGTTTTAACTTTTCCCTTTAAATAACTTCTTCTCCAAACGTTGCATTTGGTGGCCTATAGTAAGAGACCAATATGTAATCCTACCAAATGTGGTATAATAAATTACAATAGATGTACCTTGACTTTCATTCAAGGCATCATTGATACTCCAGGGGTTACTATTACTGTCATTATATCAACTCCTGGAGTATATCCTAGTAAAACTGGAGACAACAGAACAAAACAAGTAATTTAGTCCTTTGATGTACATCAACAGAATCATAATGATACAGTAGTTACTTGTTTGTAGTCTTTGCAGGCCTGTGATTGGTCAGAATTTTCTGTTGATGATGGGCTTTTCAAATCGCTTTTTTGTCCGTGGTCTGTCTGTAAACAATGCTTGTTACCGCTTCTTCTTGAGAAGTACCCCACTAATATTTCTCAAATTTTACTTGCATGGTTCCCTTGGTCTTTAGGAGTTTTGTGCTGATTTTCAGATTGATCGGAAAACAATATGGCCGCCAGACAACCATCTTGGATTTGTGAAGTTACTGTTTGTTACTGCTATTTCTCATAAAGTACTAAAGGGATCTGTCTCAAATTTCATCTGTAGGTTCCCCTAGGAGTGTCATGCTGATTTTGAGAGTGATCAGGAAAACAATATGGCCGCCAAGAAGCTATCTTGGATTTTGGTAGTTGATGTTTGTCACTGTCATTTCTTAGAAAGTACGGAAGGGATCTGTTTCAAATTTCATATATAGGTTCCCCTTAAGCTCTAGTTGTGCATATTGCATTTTGGGAGACATCAGGCTTCAATATAGCCGACTGGCAGCCATCTTAGATTTTGGTAGTAGATGTTTGTTACCGCTATTTCTCATAAAGCACTAAATGGATCTGTCTCAAATTTCATATATAGGTTTCCCTAGGGCCCCAGGAGTGTCATGCTGATTTTTAAAGTGATCAGGAAAACAATATGGCCGCCAAGCAGCTATCTTGAATTTTAGTAGTTGAAGATTGATGCTGCTATTTCTCAGAAAGTGCTGAAGGGATCTGTCTCAAAGTTTCATATATAGGTCCCCTTAGAGCCCTAGTTGTGTATATTGCATTCACTTAGTAATAACTAATCAGGTAACAAGATGGCCCACCGGCTGCTTTCTTGGATTTTGGTAGTTGAAGTTTGTAACCACTAAGTACTAAAGGGATCTGTCTCAAATTTCATCTGTAGGTTCCCCTAGGAGTGTCATGCTGATTTTAAGATTGATCGGGAAAAATGATATGGTCACCAGGAAGTCATCTTGGATTTTGGTAGTTGATGTTTGTCACTGCCATTTCTTAGAAAGTACGGAAGGGATCTGTTTCAAATTTCATATATAGGTTCCCCTTGGGATCTAGTTGTGCATATTACATTTTGGGAGACATCAGGCTTCAATATAGCTGACTGGCAGCCATCTTAGATTTTGGTAGTTGATGTTTGTTACCGCTATTTCTCATAAAGCACTAAATGGATCTGTCTCAAATTTCATATATAGGTTTCCCTAGGGCCCCAGGAGTGTCGTGCTGATTTTTAAAGTGATCAGGAAAACAATATGGCCGCCAAGCAGCTATCTTGAATTTTAGTAGTTGAAGATTGATGCTGCTATTTCTCAGAAAGTGCTGAAGGGATCTGTCTCAAAGTTTCATATATAGGTCCCCTTAGAGCCCTAGTTGTGTATATTGCATTTACTTAGTAATAACTAATCAGGTAACAAGATGGCCCACCGGCTGCTTTCTTGGATTTTGGTAGTTGAAGTTTGTAACCACTAAGTACTGAAGGGATCTGTATCAAATTTCATATATAGGTTCCCCCAGGTCCTTCTTGGATTTTTGTTTGCAAAGTTTCTTACTGCTATTTCTTATAGTGTACTGAAGGTCTCAATTTTGTGTAGGTTCATCTAGGACCCTAGTTGTACATATTGCATTTAGGGGACTGATTGGTCAACAAGATGGCTGACCAGCAGTCATCTTGGACTTTGATAGTTGAAGTTTGTTAGTTACCTCTATTTTACAGAAATGGTTGAAGGAATTTGTACGTTTTTAGGTTTCCCTGGCCTAGTGCTGTAATTGTGCATATTGCATTTTTTTGCTTGATTGATAAACAATATGGCTGACTGGCTGTCATCTTGGATTTTAGTATTTGAAGTTTGTTACCACTATTTCTGAGAAGTTACTGAAGGAATCGGTGTCAAATTTCATGTGAAGGTTCGCCTTGGGCTTTAGTTATGCATATTGCATTTTGGGAGACATCAGTCTGCAATATAGCCGACTGGCTGCAATCGTGGATTTTGATAGTAAAGCATGAAAAGCAGAGAAAAGATCTGTCTTTCAGTTGTCGAACATAGATCATTCTTTGGTGGGTGCCAAGAACCCTCTGGGATCTCTTGTTTCTCCTGTCTTCAGTTTAACTATGAGATTGTGCAGGAGTGAAAATAACGTCAGTAATAGTAATCCCTGGAGTATCGAGGGTCGATGCGTTCAAGGTCATAGGGGTCAGAAAGGCTAAAATCCTTAAATGACTTGTCAATAATTATGATGCCTTGAGGCTTGATATTGAATCTTGGATATGCTGGGATAACAGCAAATAAGTTTACTAAAATGAATTACCTTGACCTTCATTCAAGGTCATAGGTGTCAAAAAGGTTAGAATTTTAAAATTACTTCTTGTCAATAACAAAGACACCTGATATTAGGCCTTGACATGCTAGGATTATCGGCTAATAAGTTTATTCAAATAAATGCCATCGACCCTCATTCAAGGTCAGCATTCAAATAAGTTACATGTGGTCTAAAATATTTAAAAGACTTCTTATCAAAAATGACCTCCATATCAAGACCACAGTGGTCCAATAGGATAAAACCTTTCATGGACTTCTTGTCAATAACTAGGGCCTAGGTACCAGATACTGGGTCTGGCAAACCCAAGTTTGTTTAAATTTATCTGGGCCATAATATGCAGTTGTTGACTGGGGTTGAAGGCAACATATGGATTTGTTGGACCTGAAGACAAACTGTTGCCTGAGGCCTTCGGCCTAGGACAACAGGTCTTGCCCGAGGCCTTTGGCCTAGGACAACAGTTTATGTGAGGGTCCAACAAGTCATATGTTGCCCGAAAGCCCAGTCGATAACTGTTTTGTTATAAGCCATTGTGACGTCACTCCGGTCCAACAGCATATTTTAACAGTTAATTTTAACAGTTCTCTGGACCGCTCGACAGAATGGTTCATTTATTGGCACTTTTGTCTACAGAAACTATTTTGTCTATAGAAACTATTTTATAGGGGTATAGCAATTCTTATTGTATTTTTTAGTATGCACCACGATTATCAGGTAGTGAAACCAATAAAATAAAAAGAAATAACAGTTATTTAAAATCACTTTTTATTATTTTATTGCACAAAATATCTCAATTTACAAGTTTTACCATCTTTAATTGTAACTTAAAGCTAAAGAATGTTTAATAAAAGCAGGCATCAGTTTGACAAGTGCCCTAAAATGAAAATTGACCCCAATGTTTACAATTGTCTTCATAAATAAAATGTACCTGTACTTTTCTACAGTATCTGTAGATCTAGAGATAGCATAACCTTTCATATTCCAAGATGATCTTTTTTTCAATGAATTGATAATTGGTTGAACAATTCATGGTTACAAGTATAACAAGAGATCTCAGAGGGATCTTGGCGCCCACCAAAGAATGATCTATGTCTGACAATGGAAAGAGGGATCTTTTCCCTGCTTTTCAAACTATTTCAAACACACGACATATAAAATTTGAGACTGATCGCTATAGTACTTTCTAAGAAATAGTGGTAACAAACTTCATCAATGAAATCTAAGATGGCGGCCGGTTGGCCATCTTGTTTACCGATCAGTCCCGAAAGGCATTATGCATCAGTCCTAAAAGGTACTATGCACAAATAGGGTACAAGGGGAACCTACATATAAAATTTGAGAAAGATCCCTTCAGTACTTTCTGAGAAATAGCGGTAACAAACTGTAACAATCAAAATCCAATATGGCCGTCGGTCCGCCATCTTGTTTACCAATCGGTCCCAAATAATAATATGCACAACTAGGGTCCTTGGGGAACCTTCATATGAAATTTGTGAACGATACCTTCAGTACTTTTTGAGAAATAGCGGTAACAAACTTTAACTATCAAAATCCAAGATGGCCACCTGTTGGCCATCTTGTTCACCAATCGATCCCAAAATGCAATATGCACAACTAGGGTCCTAGGGGAACCAGTATATGAAATTTGAGAAAGATCCCTTCAGCACTTTTTGAGAAATAGCGGTAACAAACTTTAACTATCAAAATCCAAGATGGCCACCTGTTGGCCATCTTGTTGACCGATCGGTCCAAAAATGCAATATGCACAACAAGGATCCAAGGGGAACCTACATATGAAATTTGAGAAAGATCCCTTCAGTACTTTTTGAGAAATAGCGGTAACAAATTTTAACTATCAAAATCCAAGATGGCCGCCTGTCGGCCATCTTGTTGACCGATCGATCCCAAAATGCAATATGCACAACTAGAGTCCTAGGGGAACCTGTATATGAAATTTGAGAAAGATCCCTTCAGTACTTTTTGAGAAATAGCAGTAACAAACTTTAACTATCAAAATCCAAGATGGCCGCCTGTCGGCCATCTTGTTGACCGATCGGTCCCAAAATGCAATATGCACAACTAGGGTCCTAGGGGAACCTACATATCAAATTTGAGAAAGATCCCTTCAGTACTTTCTGAGAAATAGCTGTAACAAGAATTGTTAACGGACGGAAGGACGGAAGGAAGGACGGTCGGACCACGGACCACGGTCAAAAGGCGATTTGAATAGCCTACCATCTGATGATGGTGGGCTAAAAATTCACTAAATTTACTTCATTTGACAATTCAATTCATATAACGTGATAAGCATCATAGGTAGATATAAAATTTCTAAAAAATATAGAAATGTATTCATAAATTGTACACAATACTAGTAGTCAACAAACTTTCTGAGAGATAACTATATACACTTCAGAATACTTACATCTACAAATGATATATATACCACAAAAATTCTTCTCAAAATTTCTTCAACATTTTAACAAATAAAGTCCGCTAAAGCAATACTCCATCTTTGCATATTACAGTCGACTCCCGTGTGGGTAGGTATCCATTGTAACATCATTGTTTTGTGCATGAAACCAACATCGTTTTCTCTGTCGCTCAAAAACATATGATGTCATAATCAATTTCTACAATATTTCACAGGGATATCCCGTGGTTGCTCAGGAAAAGATATCTCTATCTTACACAGGGGAGTGTAAGACAGCTCACACGCGCTAGACAATAACGTGACGTCATCAATACATGCAGTGCGCATTGTAGATAACGACGTTCCTGCAATAACGGCGCGATGAAAAAGCTGGAAACCAAGTGGAATTTCATCATTTTTTTTCTACTAAGTATGGGAGAAAAAGAATCATACATGGGTCTGTGAAGTGGACAAGGATATCTCAACCCTCGTGAAAGATTTTGGCTGTCAAACCTGGGCAAGCCCCGGGTTGACTGGCCAAAACATTTCACTCAGGTTGAGATATCCCTGTCCACTTCACAGACCCATGTAAGATTCTATTAATCTACTCGCAAGGACAGATAACTCTGTAAAATGCAAATACAGAATCACTTATGAAGAGGAAACATCTACTGTTTTGATTACAGTAACTGTACAGGATTCAGAAATGTTGTCCATTGTCTGTTTGTGTTTGCTAACCCTGGTTAGCTTGTTCTCTATTTCCAACAGCTTGCCCCTCCCCCCAGTCAAACCCTCCAGGCCGATCTTCTGGGAGGGGGTTGTAATTGGGGTCGTCAGGTGCTCCTTCCAAAATATATTTTCTGAAGAAAAAAGTTATCATGTGAAAAAGTGAATCAAAATCCTTTCTCAGGAGACAACTGCAGGAAATCATCGTTTGAAAAGGAGATCCTGATCGTTAAAATAACATGATAACTAGCACACGACTAATCTAACTAGCCCTTCATTACCCATAATAAAATGTGTCCATATACTAGTCTCATAAATAAATGAATCTTCTGTCATAACGGAACGTATGTCATAATATCAAAGAAATAAGATATTTTGCATAGAAATTTACATGATGTGTTACTAGCATGTTATACATGTACTTACAAAAATGCCGGCGTTTTTAATAATTTGAATCCGCCATTCTGTTGTGGGAAAACATCTTCTAAGAAGTAATACACATGTCCAACAGCAATACCTAAAAATATGAAAATCATGAGTAAAATGTTATTCGTAAACTTAAAACACAGACACAATGTTACACAAATAGACATTACTCTGTAGAGATAGACACCACTTACACACATATAATTTTTTATTTATATTTAGACTGTAATCACGGGAAAAAATTATTTTTATTTCCTAGTACATCGGGTGTGTTTTCTGTTCAACACTGGTAGAGGTTGACATCTTCTTGACGGTGCTTTGATTGTTGATTTTAAAAATGATTTATTTAATTAAAATGATTGTTTGTGGGGTGATTGTATCACAAGAGTTTTAAGCATGAATAAATATACAATTTGCAGTGATGTAAGGTTTTGAAATAACAAAGGCATAATAACATAAAGATACCCATAACTATAGGCCTGATTTTTGCTGATTTCAAGTACAGTATAAAACGATAAACTTTACTTATTTTACATTCATTGCAATACAGCTGCACTACTTAAATAAATCTTAATTTCCAGTGTCCGAATCTCAGGAAAGACATGTATCGTGCTACATAAGACAAAATCTTATTTGAAGGTCTGCTGCAATGAATGAATGTCAAATGCTGAGTGACTTTTTCCAGCGATTTTGTGATTTACAGTTATAGGGCTCTACCTATTTATAATCAGAACAATTTCGCTGAGTTAAATTTTCACTGTATCTTATTATTCGCGAAATATGCAAAATTAAACACACACAAAAACCGAATGGTTCACAGTATATTTTTTTTTTATCACATAACTGGCCTTGCCAGCCATGTCATAAATATTGTAAGACACATATGTAATACAAATATGATGTCACAGATGAGCTGGATTTCTACCTTTTTATATAGAAATTAAATTAAAAGTTTTACTAATATCACAATTAATTGAAGTTATATGATAAATATAATCTTACACTCGTAACTATGTGATATAAAATCTATCAAACTCGTTAAATAATTTGATATGCCACTCGTCTAACGGCTCGTAAAATTGATGAACCTGTTTGATAAATTTTATATCATATAGCCACTCATGTAAGATCCTCTATATCTTACCCATCAGATCAACAAGAACAGAGTTCCCCAGCAGGACGGAGAAACCAAGGAGGACCCAGGGTAGATAAGGAGCATGGAAAGTCATCAGACCGAAAAAGTTCATCCGGATATAGGGATTCCTTCTGCTCCATACATACACCAGCATTATAGTGAAAGCACTGCCGAGAAATACTATATTCACAAACAAACCAACAATCTGAGTGAGAGTTAAGGATCAACAACATTTAATGAATAAATCTTTAATTCAATCCACAGTATACTGTAAATATTATTTTCTTAGAGAGTGCAATTTTTGTGCACATTTAATTTTTAAAGTTTATGCATGGCTAGGCCTGCAGGAACACATTAAGGAACCAGGATCACCTTCAGAGGAACTTAATATCCAGAACAATCATTTAGTATTGACCATAGTCTTCAAGAATGTATTTGACATAGCCTTGGAAATTATACCAAACACCAAAAGACGACAGGAGTTTAGAAAGCAATAATAATGATGGTAAAAATAACCTTAATTTCTTCACAGCATTAATAAATGATAACAAATTTATATTTCATAAAGTTAAACTAAAAAATAAAAAAAAAAACCAATTCCATAAGATTGAAAACTTCTGAATTTTAGGATAATCATGCTTGAATGGGTTATCTCCCCTCGAATATTGACAATGATATGGGACAAGTCCCGACCACTGCTTTTTTAACCAAATTATAAAACTAGAATTGTCGCCAGAGTAGACAACTAATACTCCCTTGCACAAATTTAATATCAATAGGAGACAATGCAGAACCTTATATAGTTTGCTCAGTAAGTAGTTTAGGAGGAATTTGCCAGATAAAGTTGTGTCTACAGAAAGATGAACGGACAGATAGACAGACAATCTGATTCCAGTATAACCCCATTTACTTTGTTGCAGGGGTTTAACTACAAAATAAATATAGGCAATTACAGTATGTAAAGGATACAATCATAAGCGCAGCTCCAAACAGAATCATGAAGAAGAAATCAGCTGTTCTGTTACGAAACGATCCCTCCTCTAATAGACGGCAATAGCGGTATGCAAATATCATATTAAATAAAAAATTAAACCCTATAGGTCCGAAGTACATAAAATTTGTTATCAATCTCCATACCTGAAAAGAAAGAAAAGAAATAAGGTAAAAACAATTACCGATACTGGGATAATTACAATCACATATATTCTAATCATTTAAAAGAGATAATGCATAATTGTGTTATAATTTAATAATGAAAAAGTAGAAACAATGTGAATATGAAATTAGGCCATACAAAAGATATTTGTTTCTTTCTTTACAAAGTAAATAAAGGGGGTGGGGGAGGTATCCAACGTCCTGAGGGTGCTGGTCGGCGAAGATTCGGTGGAGGAATCCGAGGTGGATACTAAAAGTATTCAACAGCGCCCCATAGACGATAGTGAATAGCAACTGTAAATGGGATGGAGCATCAACACCAAGGGTTCCGTGCAAAACTTTTATTTCGTTTACATGTTTCAGATGGCTAGGCCAACCGTCATCAGAACAAATTTACATCGGTATATTCAGAGCTAAAGTGTAAATTACGGTTCAAGAAGTGACGTCACATAAATTGTTAACGGATCACGTGTTCTAAACAATAGACGGAGCAAAAATTGTGGATGTAGAATAAAATATAGTAACATATAAGTATCAATGAAAAAATACAGTGTCTGAAGGATTGGTTGACTATGATTTACATCAAAGTTTTAAGTACTTTCAAAAATGCCATATACACTGTATATAGCCACTGTGGCGTTCCATAGGTGAGGTGGTTTCTCATCTTGGCAGAATGTAGAATCTAATGTTTCCTCGTGTACATAGTCCGAGTATTTATATGGTGAAGGATGATTGTCTTCAGGAAGGGTGGTGTTAGACTCGGAGTCACTGATAGCCAGGTCCTCCTCTAACGTATTGGTTGTTGAAATTGTTGTCTCTTTGGTGTACCGGTTAGTATCTTGGACGACTCTAAATTTAGCTGCCCTCAGTTGTTTGTTGGTGCAGGCTTCCGGTGGTGGTTTCCAAGGCGTAGGTTTTTTGGCTATTGACTGTGGGTTGTATGGTACTGTTAGTACTGTAATGTTGCCTTCTGGATGCGACTTCTTGACATGGTTTTTCGCTGTGTCGATGCGGCAGTAAGATTTGTGGCACTTGTTGCAAGTGTATCTGGTAGGGTTTGCTGAGTGTTTAAGTTTCATGTGCCGGCGTAAAGCTGATAAGTTCCCAACGGTGGTGGTGCAGTGGAGACAGGTTAATCTTGTTTTGTTGGTTAGCGGTGGATTCTTTGAAGTTGTTTTTGTCTTAGCCATGGCGGAGGTTGAGACCAGACGGTTCCAGAGATTTGAGCGTGTCAATCCACGTCTCCTCAGTTCTCAGACGAATGTTGACGTTATCTGTTGTCTGGGCAATGACAATCACTTTGACGTCATCGATGCGGTGGTTGTTGGACGTAAAGTGGCGGGAGACAGGTTTGTATTGGTTGGCACATCGAATATCGGCGAAATGGCCATGCATTCTCTGACGGATAGAGTTGGATGTTTGTCCGACGTATTGTATGTTGCACTTCTGGCACTGTAGTAGATAGACGACACTGGTGGTTTCACAACTAAGGTTTTGTAGAATGTTGTAGGATTTCTTTGAGATATTGCTAGAGAAGGTTTGCGTTCGGATAATGTATGGGCACACATGGCAAGGTTTCCCACATGGGCGGCATCCTTTGATAGAACGTGTGCGGTTGACGGCTGCTTTTACTAGTAGCTTCTTGAGGCTGGGTGCTTTCCTATTCGCAACCGTAATTTGACTGTTCCGAAGAGGGTTGTCAAGGTGGGGTTGTGTGAGTAAACTTATATGTTGGTCCAGAATTCGTTTTACCGGTGGGTTCGCCGGGTTGTAAGTAAGGATGAACGGGATCTTGGGGGGTTTGGGAGTTCTCCTAGGGTAAAGTAAATCCATTCTTGGAATATTTCGCGCTCTGTTGATCGCTGTGGAAAGGAGTTGGTTAGGGTACCCACGGGCCCGAAACTGGGTACGCAGGTTCTGGCAATGTTTGTCGTATTCTGGCAAAGTGCTGCAAATGCGACGGATTCTAAGGGCTTCTTTACAAAGGATGATACCGGAAACACATACATATATTTTATTTGGCCGTACTGGTTGTTGTTATGAATCATGACTATTTAATGTTTAAATTGGTGTCATTTCTTAACATTGAAATCATACATATGCTTTCTTTCTATATAAAGTTTCAGGACTATCATTTAAGGTTTTTTTTATTACAGTTGCATGTACAATAAAATTGATCTCCGAAGATCGAAGAAATTGAAGACCTGTCAGTGATAAATAGGTAAGTGAACCATTGTTTCTTTGTTATGATGATGTGAACAAGAACTAAGTGATCACTTACCTGGTATTTTCTGAATATAAGTTCTGGATTAAAATAAATTTGGAAAGGCGTTATAACATCAAGTTGCTGGGGAAAAAAAGAAATACATGTTAAGGATTATGCAAACAATTGTTACACATCAGTGATATAGAACTCTGTAAAGAAGTATATATATAGCATTTAGGAAAGTAATAGATTAAAGAGAAATGCCTATATCAAGAGATGTACATCATATATCTCCTGGGTTGTTTCCCTTGGTGGTCACACTCATAGCCATCCTGCTCTATTTATTATATAGCAAGTTTCATAGATACTGTTTGATATGCGGAACAATTCAACTACAATCTTTCATTCTTGAAGTTGACTTGAAAAAAACAAATCATTTGTATGATATTGATTCATAAGCTTATAGTCAACTTATATATATATGTGACCATGATGTGTTAATTCTGCTGTATTTTGGCGACATTTTTCAGGGAGATAACACTATAAAAGTGTTCCAATAACTGGGAACATCAACTAAGTTCTGCTTATGTTGTCCACTTTTGACCATTGAATTTATGGAAAAGCCCTGAGTAAATTTAGCACAGTTCTAAAAATAAAATTTGCCTAACTCTTTGAAAGCGAGAGTGTGTGGAAATGTTAACATGGACATAGCCAGGCGTGAGGACTTTTTAGGATGCCTAAAATATAAATTACTTTCTTCACATGCAGAGCGATTTCAATGAAAAATTTTATTTTTCTATTTCACAAGAAATTATACTGGATATATTAAAACCATTTTTACCAACTTCAGCCATCCATCCTTTCCCTGAGATTTTCACTTTAACACTTATATATAATTAAAGAATAATATATTTTCCGCTACGACAGTACATCTATAGCTAGCCGTCCTTAAAAGGATGTTAAATATAAGCAGTACAAACCAATAAATCACTTTGGGTACAACAAATTATATAACTGTTTTGTAAAAAGAAAACCTCAAAAAACATTGATAACCCATTCTTCAGGATCAATAAACATAAACAGTTTTATGATAACAGAGGTTTGTCTCGAAATATTTACTGAAAATAGTCTATATATTCCTGGTATGTTTTGATTTTGTCTACACTGTTAGGATTGCTTCCTTCGCCAAAAGGACATGACAACATTGTCATTGACATAAATCGAACTGCTCATTTGTAAAATAGATTCTACAGCTTTTCTTACAATTGCAACCGTCGTCAATACGCATGCTGTTGTGTACGCCCGCGTAACCGGGGGCATTTGCATGTATTCTTGTTGAAAGGTCTGTGCTGCCATCGTGCTCTACCGCTGTGGTGTAAATGGTATAATGATACGTGTACAATGCAATGTTGATATTTCAGAAATCTGTCAACACGACGCACGCGCAGGTTTGCGGAAGTGAAACTAGAAAGCAAGTCTATAAAATAACCGATAAAATGTATAAGATCATTTGGTGTTTTACATTGTCACATTTTTATGAAATAAAATGAAATTTAGTGAAAAAATATTTTTGAGCTGCAAAGATGAGTTAAATGATACCTCTTTCCTCTATAATGACAGATTGTATAATACTAATCGACTACATTTTTCTTAAGCCCTTTGTGTTCCCCGGAAGTGTGTTCAAAGAAGAAAACATCATGGCATCTAGTTACACATCCTCGCCGCGCTACATGAACGACGACGATTTAGATGATGATGACTTGTTTGATTTCGAAGATGATCGAGATTTTGATGACAATTGTACTGATGAAGGTAACTGGTTTAAAAGATATGCTTTTGTGCTTTTAAAATGTTGCAACCATTATGTTTTGACAAATGCCTGTTGACAAAGCTCGAATATTTTGATAATCATTCATAAATATCGGTGAAGATTTCTTATAATAAAATGTGTAATTTCCCAGTCTACCATACAGTTCTTTCATATGTGCTATTTATCAGTATTAGATAGCTATTTTTAATGGGGCATGTAAACAAACGTAGTCGTGGAGCCGGGACGTTTCGTCCCATACTAGTGCATCAATATAGGTCAAGTCGACCTCTTTGACACTATGGTCGTTTTCATTTAGTAAATCCTGACGAAAATGCATTTTTTTATACACGCCTGTGTTGGCTTTTGTCAAGGCTCACCTGAAAACAACATAGAATCACAAATCACCAGATCCGTCTTAAATTCATATGGTCCAATCAGTCAACAGTATAATAAAAAATGACGGATATATATGTAGACTGGACAACAATATTGGGCTTGTCTTTTGGTAACCCCCCTTTTTTTAAATCCAGTGTATTGCACTTGCATTTCAGCAATTATCAACTTTCTATGTAAATTTTAGATTTGGAAATAGAGGCAAATAATGCCAGTTTTCATAATAACTGACAAGCATTTCATATGGTAGACAACCATTTTAGCAGAATTTAATTTCCACAGCTTTTGTTTTTAATCCATGATTAAATAAATGATATGACTATTAGCATAATTCTATTAAAGAGTTGTGGACTATAGCTAATTATCTAAGAGGCCACCGGTCAGCCTATTAAAAGAATTTGTTATGTATTTATTATTTCGCTGAGTTGAAATAACTTAAAGTTTCTCAAAAGTGTCTAACATTGTCTTGTTTTTGCTAAATATCAAATATTGTTTGAGTATTGTACAGAAATAACAATGAATTGTTTACCTCTGACACCATGTCTTCTGTTGTAA
Organism: Argopecten irradians; assembly: GCF_041381155.1. NCBI lineage: Eukaryota > Metazoa > Mollusca > Bivalvia > Pectinida > Pectinidae > Argopecten > Argopecten irradians. The sequence goes on along the minus strand of NC_091142.1, from coordinate 28,354,970 downwards.
TGTACAACACTTCAAATTGATTAACTTTAAGTAATTGGAATATGCACAAATATGTAAGGAATAATATCATGAAAAATATTCAGATACATTTTTTTTTTGGACTTAATATTCATGGTATTAATTATTATGTTTTGCGATCAGATGCAATAGGTTTTGAATTCAAATTATATATATAACAATTAACCAGAATAATATATTTCTAAGAATTTTTTTATAAATTTATGTATCTTTATTCAATAGTATTCAAATTTTATAAACATTTAATAAAAACAATTAAAAATGAATAAGCAAAGTGACCATAATCATATATATACCAATACATGTATTTACCAGCTGCAGTTTGTCCACATGTAAAGCATTGAACACTAATCATTGTTACCTCCCTTTGTTAAGTAAAACATGATCTCATAGGGGAATCCCCATATAAATTATAAATAGCTTTATGATGGCTTCCAATGGAGGTAAAGTATTGGCACAGCTTGTGTTTCTTTGTGACTGCAGATAGTTTGTCTGGAGCTTCCTGGAGTGTAGTTTAATAGCTAAATAGGTTTAGGTTGTCTGTTCAAATGCAGCAGATTGTTAGCCAATTTCCATGGATATTGAAAATAATATAACTCCTATCATTGTAGTCAATTTATGCTGATTCATGTATTCTTTCATCACATGATTAGGAGCTATTTTTAGTCCATTTCTCATAAATTAACTCATTTATTAACAGTTTATTGTTATTAATTATTTATTATCCACAATTAAATGTGCATATATTATATGCAATTCTAAAATTGTTATACTACTTTTTTTTTTATTAAAACAATTACTTTTCAAATTTTGATTAAAATCATTTTTCAAAGTGTTAGCTAGGTTTAAGTGGTATTAGTCATATCATGGACTGCCCATGCATTGTGCACCAAGGCATTCAGATGTTTGGTAATGTACATGCTTTTAATTTAAGTAAATCCTAGTATTTGATATAATATATATATACTACAGCATATGATATACTAATAATAACAAAAATGATAATTTATTAGTCTATTGAAGATTTTGATTAACATGATGTTAATTGGTCAAAATGAAGTTTTAGAACAACGATAATCTATTAATAGAACAGGAGATGATCTCATTTCAACAATTAAAGTTATAGTATAGCCTGTACAATATTAGTAAATATAAAATATTAAAAAACTTCAGAATACGTGTCAATTAAGTTTTGTATCCGTTAATGAAATATTCAAAAGATTCTTAAAAGAATTAGGTAGATATTTAAGGAATAGCTCAGTTGTTATTTTGTTTTATATATAAAAAGTGATGTCGTAAATGCAAAATCTAAGTGCTTATTATTGTTATATAAGATGATAAATTTTTTATAGCATTTACAACTACATTTACATGATATGTTTATGTACTGTCATTTAAGGGCATGACTTTTTAGGTCACCTGAGACGAAGTCTCAAGTGACCTATTCTAATCGCCTTTTGTCCGTCGCCGTGCGTCGTATGTCCGTAAACAATTTACATTTTCGTCTTCTTCTCCAACACTGCTTAAGCAATTTCAATGAAATTTTGCACAAACCTTCTAAGGCATAAGGCCAATCAAAATTGTGAATTATATGGTCCCCACCCCCCAGGGGGCTGTGGGAGGGGCCAAAAGGGGTAAAATTGAGTAAAATTTCAAAAATCTTCTTCTCTACTCACAGATGTGGTAGAATCAAATACTCTTCATAGATAGAAAGGTATTAAGGTCCTTTACAAAAACTGTGAATTATATGACCCTGGGGTCTCTAGTTTCCCCCTGGGGAGGGGGTTAAGTTTACTATAGTTTATATTGGGAAAACACATTTTTGTGCATTATTTGGTCATTTGTAATAGGAAATGAGTCAAATGTTGTCAGAATTATCAGTATGAGATGGCCATATAATCCTTTTAAAAAATTTTCTATGACTGACCCCCAGGGGCATTAGGGGCGGGGTCAAAAGGGGTCAAATAGGCTAAAACTTCAAAAATCTTCTTCTGAAATTCTGGAAATGGTAGAATCAAATACTTTTCATAAATAGAAAGGTCTTAAGGTCCTTTACAAAAATTGTGAATTATATGACCCTGGGGTCTCACGTTTTCCCCTGGGGAGGGGGTCAAGTTTACTATAATTTATATAGGGAAAACACATTTATGAGCATGTTTTGCTCAATTTTCATTGGAAACGAGTCAAACTTGGTTAGAATTATGAGCCTGAGATAGCATTTTAATATCATATCCACATTGGTTCTGGCCGACCCCCTGGGGGCAGAGGGGTGGGGCTAAAAAATGGTCAAATAGGCTAAAACTTCAAAAATCTTCTTCTGAAATTCTGGAAATGGTAGAATCAAATACTTTTCATAAATAGAAAGGTCTTAAGGTCCTTTACAAAAATTGTGAATTATATGACCCTGGGGTCTCACGTTTCCCCCTGGGGAGAGGGTCAAGTTTACTATAGTTTATATAGGAAAAACACATTAATGAGCATTTTTTGCTCAATTTTCATAGGAAATGAGTCAAACTTGGTTAGAATTATTAGCCTGAGATAGCATTTTAATATAATATCCATATTGGTCCTGGCCGACCCCCTGGGCGCAGAGGGGCGGGGCAAAAAAAGGGTCAAATAGGCTAAAGCTTCAAAATTTTTTCTAAAATTCTGGATATAGTAGAATCAAATAATTATAGATGGAAAGGTCTTAAGGTGTTTTATAAAAATTGTGAATTATATGACCTTGGGGTCTCGCGTTACCCCCTGGGGAGGGGTCAAGTTTACTTTAGTTTATATAGGAAAAACATATTTGTGAACATTATTTGCCCAATTTTCGTAGGAAATTAGTCAAACTTGATTAGAATTATAAGCCTAAGATATAGCATTTTAACATCCATATCCGTCCTCGATGACCCCCTGGGGGACCAGAGGGGCAGGACCAAACAGGGTCAAAATGATTAAAATTTCAAAAAATACCTCTAAGTTCACAGGTTTGATGGAAGCAAATACTCTTCATAGTCTTAAAAGTCAAATTTATAAATCACTGACCAACTTCAAGGCCCAGCATATAGTGTTTATATGTCTTTAATTTGTTTCATTATTTGTTTCATTATATATTCTAACTCAGGTGACCGTTAAGGCCCATGGGCCTCTTGTTATTTTGAAAGTATACCTTCTTCCAATTCTTGGAATCTTTTGTGAAAGCTTTAAGACATTTATAGAACTTCTGGAAATTGTTCAATTTAGCACATGTTCAGTTGAACATTTACCTGTGTGAGGATGGCGCTGGCCATGGGTTCTGTACCCTAGCGGAGACATACCATAGTCTATAAAGATGGTAGTTTCTGCTCCTGCTTTAATTAGTGGTTGATCAGCATAGACTGGTTTGCCCATTGTTGGTTTAATTGACCAGTGTGCTTGTTTGGTGTCTTTGGCATAATGCTAAACCATCTACTATTATGAAAAGGGCAAGAGTTCTATGTATCACATGGAGACACAAGATATACATGTATACAACATGCAGACATTCACAACTTATTGCACCAAACCATGGTTTCTGGTAATATAGATAACTAGGACCCATTTTAAAATATTGGTAATTGTCAGCTGATTACAGACAATCCTGTAGTGTTATATATTGAAAACAGGCATATAGTATTCAACCCAATAAGCATCGAGGGCGCTTAAAAAATGAAGCAACTCAGGGGGCGCTTAATAGATACAAATTTGCAATTGCATTTCATAAAATTATTATAAAAAGTAAGCCATCAATCGATTTGCGAAAGAAATTGATAAGAAAATCAACAAAGTTTTCATATTTTCTGTCTGCATTTAATTCAAAGTAAGTGAAATTGAAGTATAAAAAAGGGCTTATATGAATGGGGGCCTTTATTGGGTCAAATACTGTATACTTCATATTTACAACTATTATAGATAAAAAAAAATGAAAAGAAAACATTAATTACATTGGTTTAAGTTAGCTTCAATGGGAAAATGACTGTCTGGGCTCTAATCCTTTGTTGTTTTGTCCCCTTTAAATCTAAATATGTGCAGAAAGGTTATATTTACCTGGCTAAATCAATAAATTCTGACCCTATCAACAATTATTTTCTACAGATACAGAGGATGCCAGCGAGACCGACATGGCCAAGCAACAGACAGAATATACCGAGATCAAAGAACAGTGAGTAACATTCTAAAGGTTCAGTAGAAGCGCTGAAATAAAAAAAAACAGCAAAAAACTCCACCACTTAAAGTTGCACCACTTATATACAAACCATGTCAACTTGTACCGGTAGTTGATAGAAGTACATCAAATTACTATAATTGAAGAACACCTGAATTCTAAATCTGTTGTACCATTGACACTATAGGATGTACCAGGATAAGCTTGCCCACCTGAAGAAGCAGCTGCAGCAGCTCCAGGAAGGTACACTGCCAGAGTACTTAAAGAAACGTCGCAAGATCGACCAGCAGTTTAAGGAGCGTATGAGGATTAATGAAATCTGGAGGGAATACGAGGTAAATCAGGTGGAGGCCTGCTTCTTCACCACTTTAGTATATCTCCTTGGTAACTCATTCACCCCTGAAGATATGTTTTGGCTCTTCTGATTCAAAGACAGGAACAGTTCATTATAAATTTTGAGGGGTGAAAGAGTTAATTAAAGGGAGACAAATTAAAGCACAACTCAGTAGTACTTATTGTGTTGTTTTCCTGATTCTAGTTCTTCTTGTTATTGTTTTTGTCCTTGATCACTTCCAAACTATTAACTCATTCACCCCTGGATTAATAATGAACTGTTCCAGCCTTTGATACGGGGGTTTCGAGATCTCAAAACAACATGGGTAAAGCACAATTTACTGTCAATTAGTCCCACCTTCTGGTGATTATGACATCAGGAAACTTTTCTCGCGTCAAATGATGAAGTCATAATGACTGGATGTAGGACTTATCAACGGTAAGTTGGTACTTTACCCACGTCGTTTTGGTATCTAGATAACAATATGTTATTGATGGCAGTGGCATCATCAGAAGAGAAGTTTCATAGAAAAATGTTTTCATATGATAGCTAGGTTGTAGGTGACACATCCACTTCTTTAGAATTATTGTTGTTTTAGTTTCTTGTGTTTAACTCATTAAACATTCAAAATGTACATATGTATATGCAGTCACCATGTGCACATTTTGGCACATACTTAATTCTGAATTTTTTCAGTTGGAAGTTGTTGATCGGGACTATATAATAGAGAAGAAGATTGCAGCAAAAGACTTTGAAGTAAGTGATTCTTTTCATTGTGACAATTAACATCAACAAGATGATGATTAATCAGCATATACATGTAGTATATATGTTTTGATGGTGATTGAAAAATTGGGAGCTCCTGGAGATAAATCATCAACTGATGGACAGTAATTTTCTAATTGAAAGAAATATTTGTCCTTCTTAGGTGAATTAAACAATAAAAGCAATATTATTGTTTCTTTGTTAATTCACAGCTGCTTTAGCCATCATCTGGTAGAGGGAAGATAGCTTTTAAAAGTAATTAAAACCTGTATTATCCAGACACCTCTCTATATCAAACAAATATACTAGTCCTGATGACGTTTGGTTTAGACAAGTTACACTAATATTACTGTTCAAAGTTTGAAACTTAAACATAAATCTCTGTAGGAGAAGAAGATAGATCTGAAAGAGCACCTGATAGCTGACTACGAAGAGAAGAAGAGGAACATTGAGAATGAGAGGAGCTCTATCGATTTAATGGGAGGTAGGGTTGGTTTGTTTTCAACTTATTTACCCCTGAGGCACCCATAATGCAATGGTAGCATCCTTATAGGGTGGGGATTCAAAATTGTACAAATGATGGGGCTGACCCCCCGGGGACCTGAGGGGCGGGGTCAAATGGGGTCAATTTGGCTATTTCCATAAAACGACTTCTTCTCTGAAACTAAGCAAGAGATAGCACTCATAATGCAATGGTAGTATCGTTATAGGGTTGGGATTCAAAATTGTACAAATGATGGGGCTGACCCCCAGGGGGCCTGAGGGGCGGGGTCAAAAGGGGTCAATTTGGCTATTTCCATATAAACGACTTCTTCTCTGAAACCAAGCATGGGATAGCACTCATAATGCAATGGTAGCATCCTTATAGGGTGGGGATTCAAAATTGTACAAATGATGGGGCTGACCTCCCGGGGGCCTGAGGGGCGGGGTCAAAAGGGGCCAATTTGGCTATTTCCATATAAATGACTTCTTCTCTGAAACTAAGCATGGTATAGCACCCATAATGCAATGGTAGCATCCTGATAGGGTGGGGATTCAAAATTGTGCAAATGATAGGGCTGACCCCCCCGGGGGCTTGAGGGTCGGGGTCAAAAGGGGCCAATTTGGCTATTTCCATATAAACGACTTCTTCTCTGAAACTAAGCATGGTATAGCACCCATAATACAATGGTAGCATCCTTATAGTGTGGGGATTCAAAATTGTGCAAATGATAGGGCTGACCCCCCGGGGGCCTGAGGGGCGGGGTCAAAAGGGGTCAATTTGGCTATTTCCATATAAATGACTTTTTCTCTGCAACTAAGCATGGTATAGCACCCATAATGCAATGGTAGCATTCTTATAGGGTGGGGATTCCAAATTGTGCAAATGATAGGGCTGACCCCCGGGGGCCTGAGGGGCGGGGTCAAAAGGGGTCAATTTCCATATAAATGACTTTTTCTCTGCAACTTAACATGGGATTACGCTCATAATGCAATGGTTACATCCTTATAGGGTTTGGATTCAAAATTTTGCAAATGATTGGGCTGACTTCCCTGGGGGCCTGAAGGGTGGGGTCAAAAGGGGTTAATTTAGCTATTTCCATATAAACGACTTCTTCTCTGCAACTAAGAATGGAAGAGCACTTATAATGCAATGGTAGCATCCTTATAGGGTTGGGATTTGAAATTGTACAAATGATAGGGCTGACCCCCGGGGCCTTAGACGGCAATACATGTAGATGCGAGGTCAAAAAGGTCAATTAGGCTACTACTTTCATATAAATTACTTTGTCTCTGAACCTATGTATTGGATAGCATATTTGTATGGTATCAATAGCATCATTGTATGGTTGTGATTCAAAATTAAACTTTGGAAGTCAATTTTGCTTATTTTTCTAATTGTCAGAGTCTTGTGATAATTACTAAAAAAAAAACAGGTGAGCGATACAGGCCCTCTGGGCCTCTTGTTTTCAAAATGAAATTGTATGTATTATTTTAAACAATGACAGTGACCTAATAAATATAACGTTTCCTTTGTAGGATTTTTGTTGTCTGATTCCATGGAAGTGAAACCAATAACCACAAGGAAACTACGGCGACGACCCAATGACCCCATCCCCCTGCCAGAGAAACGACGCAAACCTTCACACAGATATCCTTGTAGTAGATTTGTCTCTTACTATTTTTCAATTATTGTCATCAAATTTGTAAGCCTAATCATATTGTGTAGGTATATAGTTCTATGATTACCTATCTACAGACCCGCTATTCCAAAGGCATTAACGAACGTTAAATATACTAATTGACATCAGTTGATCACTTGCTTTTCAATTAATTTTCCCTACTTCCAGCATTTTACCATTCTGTTCTACGTGTGTTTGATCCTAAATTTGCGACTAAATTTGTGACTTTGCTTCTTTGCCAACTTGAGAAGATAGGCAACTAAATTTGCATCCTATACCAAAGAGCATTATATAAAAATTTCGCCACACATTGACGTCACACGTGGCACGCTTTCCAGTCATCGCTCATATTGTAGCGTTATGCCGAACAGCATGGATACATTTTTAGCCCACCATCATCAGATGGTGGGCTATTCAAATCGCTTTTTGTCCGTGGTCCGTCCGTCCTTCCGTCCGTCCGTCCGTTAACAATTCTTGTTATCGCTATTTCTCAGAAAGCACTGAAGGGATCTTTCTCAAATTTCATATGTAGGTTCCCCTAGGGCCCTAGTTGTGCATATTGCATTTTGGGACCAATCGGTTAACAAGATGGCCGCCAGGCAGCCATCTTGGATTTTGATACTTAAAGTTTGTTATCGCTATTTCTCAGAAAGTACTGAAGAGATCTTTCTCAAATTTCATATGTAGGTTCCCCTAGGGCCCTAGTTGTGCATATTGCATTTTGGGACCAATCGGTTAACAAGATGGCCGCCAGGCAGCCATCTTGGATTTTGATACTTAAAGTTTGTTATCGCTATTTCTCAGAAAGTACTGAAGGGATCTTTCTCAAATTTCATATGTAGGTTCCCCTAGGGCCCTAGTTGTGCATATTGCATTTTGGGACCAATCGGTTAACAAGATGGCCGCCAGGCAGCCATCTTGGATTTTAATACTTAAAGTTTGTTATCGCTATATCTCAGAAAGTACTAAAGGGATCTTTCTCAAATTTCATATGTAGGTTCCCCTAGGGCCCTAGTTGTGCATATTGCATTTTGGGACCAATCGGTTAACAAGATGGCCGCCAGGCAGCCATCTTGGATTTTAATACTTAAAGTTTGTTATCGCTATTTCTCAGAAAGTACTGAAGGGATCTTTCTCAAATTTCATATGTAGGTTCCCCTAGGGCCCTAGTTGTGCATAATGCGTTTTTGGATCGATCGGTCAACAAAATGGCCACCAGGCAGCCATCTTGGATTTTGATAGTTAAAGATTAATATCGCTATTTCTCACAAAGTACTGAAGGGATCTTTCTCATATTTCATATGTAGGTTTCCCTAGGGCTTTTGTTGTGCATAATGCGTTTTTGGATCGATCGGTCAACAAAATGGCCGCCAGGCTGCCATCTTGGAATTTGATAGTTAAAGTTTGTTATCGCTATTTCTCACAAAGTACTGAAGGGATCTTTCTCATATTTCATATGTAGGTTTCCCTAGGGCTCTTGTTGTGCATAATGCGTTTTTGGATCGATCGGTCAACAAAATGGCCGCCAGGCTGCCATCTTGGAATTTGATAGTTAAAGTTTGTTATCACTATTTCTCAGAAAGTATTGAATGAAATCTGTCTCAAATTTCATATATAGGTTCCTCTATGGCCCTAGTTGTGCATATTTCGATTTGGGACCGATCGATTTACAAGATGGCCGCCAAGGAGCCATCTTGGATTTTGATAGTTGAAGTTTGTTACTGCTATTTCTCAGAAAGTACTGAAGCGATCTGTCTCAAATTTTATATGTAGTATGTTTGCAAAAGTTTGAAAAGCAGAGAAAAGATCCCTCTTTTCCATTGTCAGACATAGATCATTCTTTGGTGGGCGCCAAGATCCCTCTGGGATCTCTTGTTGTAGATCCGGCCTTCGGCTGCCACTTGCCGAAGGGTAAATTGCGCTCCATTGTGCTGTATAGTTTAATATTTGTCTACTTTGTCCTGCATTACTGCTCGTATCCTATTTTGCAATCGTGTTCGTTTTGTATGTCTTCATAAAGGGGTAGATCGCCTTGAAAATTTGACAATTTTGTTTTGTCCGCACGGTTGGAATTACTTCCTTGTCCCATAGTCCTTTGATTCAAATAATCTGATTTCACAAGTTATGGGTCTGTTATATCTAGTGATTTGCCTTTCAAAATTTGTTTCCATAGGATGCCCTGAAACACTATTTTTGGCCTTACTATTGAAAAAATTATTTGATGATTCTTGACTCAGTTTGTTTCCGTTTTTCTTGTAAAAATCTTTTTTTGAAGTAACATTTGTTTCCATTTATCTTGTAAAAATCTTTTTTTGGAGTTACATTAATGTTATATTAGTTTAGTTTCCATTTGTGTCCTGAAACACCTATATAGGCTTCCTTTGGCCAATTATTGAATTTTTTTTCATTTAAAAAAATATATGTATAGATAAATAATATTTGGTAAAATTTGTCTCCAAGATAATATTTGTTTCTTATAATAGTTGATTTGTTTTCTGAGGTTGATATTACCATGTATTGGCCTCATCAGTAAGCTATACGCCGGTAGCCGTATATTTTTGGTCCCAGACAGCTGTCATTGATTGATTTATTTTCTAAGGTTAATGTTACCATGTATTAACCTCATCAGAATGTTTTACCTCGGTAACTATATATTTTTGATCGGTGGGGGTCATCATTGGTTGATACGTTTTCTTAGGTTAATATTATACAATTATCGACCTATTTTCAGGTGGATACGGTGAGTTATCAGCCCAAGTAATTGATATATCCCGAGGGTTACATCATTTACGAGGGTTGATAACTCACCGTATCCACATGAAAATAGGTCGATAACTGTTTTATTATATGACACTTACATATATTTACTCGGCTCTTCAAAAAGAATTAACTACAAAAACAGAATGGTATTTGCAAACTTTCTGTTTACATTTAGTTACATGTAGTATCGAAGGTAAATATCCAAATGCTTCTTGCTAACAGTATAGACTGGTAGAACCGGAATATTGTATCAACTGCAGCCCGTCTGGCATTCTTGAACATTTTCCATACATTGAAGTTTGCAGTTCATTTCTGTTGATCACAGTTGATCGCAGTAAACTTGCAGCCTTCCGCCATATATGTTGCTGACTATAATAATGACCTCACAATAGACTATCCCCATGTCATTGAATGCAGGGAAACTCCTGTTACACTATATTTGGGTACGACTCGACGTCAAAAGTGATTATGACGTCACATCTCAAGGGAGTTTCCTTGATCTATTTTTGACAAAGGTTACTGGACTCATGAGAGGTATCTGGACTGAGTCCAGTAACCTTGCGTGCTTTTCGCCACCGATTTCGAGGTTGATATCGCAGTTGATGAATACTTCTGAGAAGCGCATCGGCCAATCAAAAGACAGCAAAAGCATCAGTCATATAATAATACCATGTATTGACCACATCAGTATGCTATACGCCGGTAACTTTATATTTTTGGTCCCAGGATGTTGCACGCCTCATTGATTGTTTTGTTAGTCCTTAACCTCCTCACCTCAGCTGAATTTCTATCTGAGTGAGGAGGACATCATCGAAGACCTAAGGATTATCAACAAGGTCAGTGGCAAGCCTATCAGTAAGAAGTCTAGCCTGGTACACAGCTCTCTGGAGACCACGGTGGAGGCGAGGATTGACGACGGCCGTCTATACTACGACAAGCGCTGGTGAGCTCTCAAGCGAAGGAAAATCACCCTAACAAGCAACCATCTTGGATTTTGACAATTATAGTTTCATTTCTGTTATTTCTTAGAAATGCATTACAGATTTTACTCAATATTGTATGTATAGGTTATCCCTGGGTCAGCACCATAAAACTATTCTCAGACATACATAGAATTGAGTAAAAAATCTGTCCAAGAAAGTTTTATGGTGCCGGGTTCTGGTCCGCAATGCATATACTTTGTTGTATGATGGAAAAGCAGAAATCAGGTTTGACAAAGTTTCAAATTATGTGTAGAGTCCTTATGTAGTAAAATATTTTAATGTAAAGTAAAGAAGAGTATGTAATGCAGTGAAAAGATCCATATTTCATTTGATAAATTGAGATCTATCAATGGTGGGCATAAAAATCCATTTAGGATCTCTTGTGTACTTTTAATAGAATGATGAGAAATGTAAATATTGTATAGCCTCGGCCCATAGGGCAACATTTCTATGATTCTGCACGAGAGATTGCTATTGTTGGGAAAGTTTGATCTAGGAAATATAGAGAAATGGGTGTACAATAATATATACATTTTTTTGTATATCATTGCAGTCATATTGCAAATTCTTTATGAATAAATGTTCTTATTTTGTTGTGAAAAATGATATATCCCCAACACTCTAATACTTGAGGATTTCACCTGTTTGCTGTAGGATTTCACCTGTTTGCTGTAGGATTTCACCTGTTTGTTGTAGGATTTCACCTGTTTGTTGTAGGATTTCACCTGGTTGTTGTAGAATTTCACCTGGTTGTTGTAGGATTTCAACTGTTTGTTGTGAGGATTTCACCTAGCTGTTGTAGGATTTCAACTGTTTGTTGTAGGATTTCACTGTTTGTTGTAGGATTTCACCTGTTTGTTGTAGGATTTCACCTGTTTGTTGTAGGATTTGGTTTGTTGTAGGATTTCACCTGTTTGTTGTTAGGATTTTACCTGTTTGTTGTAAGATTTCACCTGTTTGTTGTAGGATTTCACCTGTTTGTTGTAGGATTTCACCTGTTTGTCGTAGGATTTCACCTGTTTGCTGTTTTCTTTCCAGGTTCCACAGAAACCAGCCTGTGTTTGTGGAATGTCGAGACAGTGCAAACTTCAATGGTGTTATCACAGCCATCGGCACACAGGAGGTAATTAGTTATATTTCAAATTGTCAAGGAAATTATGTTCATTAATTAATTATATCAGTTTTTCAACTCAACAAAAAGTGTTTGTCTTTATTGTAGTTTCTTCATTTTAAAATGTAACTTTTTTATGGTTACTACAAAATAATTTTGTGTTGTGAAAGATGCTCCACCACAGACAGAGCATAAATGATATTCATCATTTTAACAATAATTGGGGTTTAATCGTGTGTGTATATGTCTAATTAACACAAAAAATAATATAAAATAATTTATTTTGCTTTTGGTGCATGCCCAATCAGAACTTCGTTCAGTAAAGCATATAGTGCAACGGAATTTTTTCGGGATGCAATTAATTATTTTTCATATTTTGAACTTAAAGTAAAATTAGAAGCTCAAACTTTTCAATGGTGGTTATGGTGTAAATTAAGTAACTTTTGTAACTGAAGAAAAATACTAAATCGTCTGCTTCTGTTTTTGATAGTGAAAAATTACCATTTGTCAGCGGTGGAGCATCTTTAAGGGCGACACTAGGTTTAGATTTTTAGAAATAGGTTAAGACTAACTCTTAATATTTAAATATTTGATGGAAGATAAATCAATTAACTGGGAAAAAAGTGCCGCCTACAACTCTACTGTGAAGTTTGGGTTCATACCAGTGATGCATTTAATCTATTTCTCTGAAGACAAAACCTAAATACACAGAGGCCTCCCAAAACACAAGACATTCACACACACACAATACATTGAATATACATGTTTCTCTACATTATCATCTGACTTGTGTTTCCCTTTTTTGCAGATTTATGTTCGTAAGATTGAAGACAACTTTAAGATCCGGATCTATGTATCCCAGCTTCAGAAGGGACGGTACATGTTACGAAGGAGATCAACGTGATTCATTTTAATCTGATTCATTGTACTGTAGTAATCTCAAATAAATGTTCCCCTAGATAATTATATTGCTATTGTTTTTACTGTATGTTTTATCATGATTAGAGAGAGAAGAATTGACAGTAACACCTCAGACACCACAACTAAGAGTTGGTGGGCTAGTGGTAAGATACTGGACATGTTAACACCTTAGACACCACAACCCAGAGGTGGTGGGCTAGTGGTAAGATACTGGACATGTCAACACCTTAGACACCACAACCCAGAGGTGGTGGGCTAGTGGTAATATACTGGACATGTTAACACCTCCCACACCACAACCCAGAGGTGGTGGGCTAGTGGTAATATACTGGACATGTTAACACCTCAGACACCACAACCCAGAGGTGGTGGGCTAGTGGTAAGATACTGGACATGTCAACACCTCAGACACCACAACCCAGAGGTGGTGGGCTAGTGGTAATATACTGGACATGTTAACACCTCCCACACCACAACCCAGAGGTGGTGGGCTAGTGGTAAGATACTGGACATGTTAACACCTCAGACACCACAACCCAGAGGTGGTGGGCTAGTGGTAAATACTGGACTTAACACCTAGACACCACAACCCAGAGTGGTGGGCTAGTGGTAAGATACTGGACATGTTAACACCTTAGACACCACAACCCAGAGTTGGTGGGCTAGTGGTAAGATACTGGACATGTTAACACCTCAGACACCACAACTCAGAGTTGGTGGGCTAGTGGTAAGATACTGGACATGTTAACACCTCAGACACCACAACCCAGAGGTGGTGGGCTAGTGGTAAGATACTGGACATGTTAACACCTCCACACCACAACCCAGAGTGGTGGTGTGGCTAGTGGTAAGAAACTGGACATGTAACACAGTAAACTCAGACACCACAACCCAGAGGTGGTGGGCTAGTGGTAAGATACTGGACATGTTAACACCTCAGACACCACAACCAGAGGTGGTGGGCTAGTGGTAAGATACTGGACATGTAACACCTCAACACCACAACCCAGAGGTGGTGGGCTAGTGGTAAGATACTGGACATGTTAACACCTCAGACACCACAACCCAGAGGTGGTGGGCTAGTGGTAAGATACTGGACATGTTAACACCTCAGACACCACAACCCAGAGGTGGTGGGCTAGTGGTAAGATACTGGACATGTTAACACCTCAGACACCACAACCCAGAGGTGGTGGGCTAGTGGTAAGATACTGGACATGTTAACACCTCAGACACCACAACCCAGAGGTGGTGGGCTAGTGGTAAGATACTGGACATGTTAACACCTCAGACACCACAACCCAGAGGTGGTGGGCTAGTGGTAAGATACTGGACATGTTAACACCTCAGACACCACAACCCAGAGGTGGTGGGCTAGTGGGCAGATACTGGGACAATGTAATACACCACAGACACCACAATCCTAAGAGAGGTTTGGACTAGTGGTAAGATACTGGACATGTTAACACCTCAGACACCACAACCCAGAGGTGGTGGGCTAGTGGTAAGATACTGGACATGTTAACACCTCAGACACCACGACCCAGAGGTGGTGGACTAGTGGTAAGATACTGGACATGTTAACACCTCAGACACCACAACCCAGAGAGTGGTGGGCTAGTGGTAAGATACTGGACATGTTAAACACCTCAGACACCACAAACCAGAGGTGGTGGGCTAGTGGTAAGATACTGGACATGTCAACACCTCAGACACCACAACCCAGAGGTGGTGGGCTAGTGGTAAGATACTGGACATGTTAACACCTCAGACACCACAACCCAGAGGTGGTGGGCTAGTGGTAAGATACTGGACATGTTAACACCTCAGACACCACAACCCAGAGGTGGTGGCCTAGTGGTAAGATACTGGACATGTTACTGACAGTAAGACTTCAGACACCACAACCCAAAGGTGCTGGGCTAGTAGGAAGAAACTGGACATGTTAACACCTCAGACACCACAACCCAGAGTTGGTGGGCTAGTGGTAAGATACTGGACATGTTAACACCTCAGACACCACAACCCAGAGGTGGTGAGCTTGAGGCAAGATACTGGACATGTTGATACCTCAGACACCCACAACCAGAGGTGGTGGGCTAGTGGTAAGATACTGGACATGTTAACACACCTCAGACACCACAACCCAGAGGTGGTGTGGGCTAGTGGTAAGATACTGGACATGTTGATACCTCAGACACCACAACCAAGAGATGGTGGGCTAGTTGTAAGAAACTGGACATGTTGATACCTCAGACACCACACCCAAGAGGTGGTGGGCTAGTGGTAAGATACTGGACATGTTACGACACCTCAGACACCACAACCAAGAGATGGTGGGCTAGTTGTAAGAAACTGGGACATGTTGATACCCTCAGACACCAAAACCAAGAGGTGGTGGGCTAGTGGTAAGATACTGGACATATTTACACTCAGACACCACAACCAAGAGGAGGTGGGGTAGTGGTAAGATGCTGGACATATTAACACCTCAGACACCACAACCAAGAGATGGTGGAGTAGTGGTAAGATATTGGACATGTTAACACCTCAGACACCACCACCAAGACATGGTGGGCTAGTGGTAAGATACTGGACATGTTAACACCTCAGACACCAAACCAAGACATGGTGGGCTAGTTGTAAGATACTGGACATGTTAACACCTCAGAAACCACAACCCAGAGGTGGTGGGCCTAGTGGTAAGATACTGGACATGTTAACACCTCAGACACAACAACCCAGAGGTGGTGGCCTACTGGTAAGATACTGGACATGTTACTGACAGTAAGACTTCAGACATCACAACCCAAAGGTGCTGGGCTATTAGGAAGAAAACTGGACATGTTAACACCTCAGACACCACTACCCAGAGTTGGTGGGCTAGTGGGCTCAGACACCACAACCAAGAGGTGGGTGGCTATAAGTAAGATACTGGACATGTTAACACCTCAGACACCCCAACCCAGAGGTGGTGGACTAATGGTAAGATACTGGACATGTTGACATCTCAGACACCACAACCAAGAGGTGGTGGGCTAGTGGTATGATACTGGACATGTTGACACCTCAGACACCACAACCAAGAGATGGTGGGCTAGTGGTAAGATTACTGGACATATTAAACCTCAGACACCACAACCAAGAGGATGGTGGGGTAGAGTGGTAAGATACTGGACATGTTAACACCTCAGACACCACCACCAAGACGTGGTGGGCTAGTGGTAAGATACTGGACATGTTAACACCTCAGACACCAAAACCAAGACGTGTTGGGCTAGTTGTAAGATACTGGACATGTTAACACCTCAGAAACCACAACCCAGAGGTGGTGGCCTAGTGGTAAGATACTGGACATGTTAACACCTCAGACACCACAACCCAGAGGTGGTGGCCTAGTGGTAAGATACTGGACATGTTACTGACAGTAAGACTTCAGACACCACAACCCAAAGGTGCTGGGCTAGTAGGAAGAAACTGGACATGTTAACACCTCAGACACCACAACCCAGAGGTGGTGGGCTAGTTGTAAGATACTGGACATATTAACACCTCAGACACCACAACCAAGAGGTGGTGGGGTAGTGGTAAGATGCTGGACATATTAAAACCTCAGACACCACAACCAAGAGATGGTGGAGTAGTGGTAAGATACTGGACATGTTAACACCTCAGACACCACAACCAAGAGGTGGTGGGCTAGTTGTAAGATACTGGACATGTTAACACCTCAGACACCACAACCAAGAGTGGTGGGCTATTGTAAGATACTGGACATGTTAACACCTCAGAAACCACAACCCAGAGGTGGTGGCCTAGTGGTAAGATACTGGACATGTTAACACCTCAGACACAACAACCCAGAGGTGGTGGCCTAGTGGTAAGATACTGGACATGTTACTGACAGTAAGACTTCAGACATCACAACCCAAAGGTGCTGGGCTAGTAGGAAGAAACTGGACATGTTAACACCTCAGACACCACTACCCAGAGTTGGTGGGCTAGTGGGCTCAGACACCACAACCAAGAGGTGGTTGGCTATAAGTAAGATACTGGACATGTTAACACCTCAGACACCCCAAACCAGAGGTGGTGGACTAATGGTAAGATACTGGACATGTTGACATCTCAGACACCACAACCAAGAGATGGTGGACTAGTGGTATGATACTGGACATGTTGACACCTCAGACACCACAACCAAGAGATGGTGGGCTAGTTGTAAGAAACTGGACATGTTGATACCCCAGACACCAAAACCAAGAGGTGGTAAGCTAGTGGTAAGATACTGGACATATTTACACCTCAGACACCACAACCAAGAGGTGGTGGGGTAGTGGTAAGATGCTGGACATATTAACACCTCAGACACCACAACCAAGAGATGGTGGAGTTGTGGTAAGATACTGGACATGTTAACACCTCAGACACCACCACCAAGACGTGGTGGGCTAGTGGTAAGATACTGGACATGTTAACACCTCAGACACCAAAACCAAGACGTGGTGGGCTAGTTGTAAGATACTGGACATGTTAACACCTCAGAAACCACAACCCAGAGGTGGTGGCCTAGTGGTAAGATACTGGACATGTTACTGACAGTAAGACTTCAGACATCACAACCCAAAGGTGCTAGGCTAGTAGGAAGAAACTGGACATGTTAACACCTCAGACACCACTACCCAGAGTTGGTGGGCTAGTGGGCTCAGACACCACAACCAAGAGGTGGTTGGCTATAAGTAAGATACTGGACATGTTAACACCTCAGACACCCCAACCCAGAGGTGGTGGACTAATGGTAAGATACTGGACATGTTGACATCTCAGACACCACAACCAAGAGGTGGTGGGCTAGTTGTAAGATACTGGGACATATTTACACCTCAGACACCACAACCAAGAGGTGGTGGGGTAGTGGTAAGATGCTGGACATATTAAAACCTCAGACACCACAACCAAGAGATGGTGGAGTAGTGGTAAGATACTGGACATGTTAACACCTCAGACACCACCACCAAGACGTGGTGGGCTAGTGGTAAGATACTGGACATGTTAACACCTCAGACACCAAAACCAAGATGTGGTGGGCTAGTTGTAAGATACTGGACATGTTAACACCTCAGAAACCACAACCCAGAGGTGGTGGCCTAGTGGTAAGATACTGGACATGTTAACACCTCAGACACAACAACCCAGAGGTGGTGGCCTAGTGGTAAGATACTGGACATGTTACTGACAGTAAGACTTCAGACATCAACACAACCCAAAGGTGCTGGGCTAGTAGGAAGAAAACTGGACATGTTAACACCTCAGACACCACAACCCAGAGGTGGTGGGGCTAGTTGTAAGATACTGGACATATTTACACCTCAGACACCACAACCAAGAGGTGGTGGGGTAGTGGTAAGATGCTGGACATATTAAAAACCTCAGACACCACAACCAAGAGATGGTGGAGTAGTGGTAAGATACTGGACATGTTAACACCTCAGACACCACCACCAAGACGTGGTGGGCTAGTGGTAAGATACTGGACATGTTAACACCTCAGACACCAAAACCAAGACGTGGTGGGCTAGTTGTAAGATACTGGACATGTTAACACCTCAGAAACCACAACCCAGAGGTGGTGGCCTAGTGGTAAGATACTGGACATGTTAACACCTCAGACACAACAACCCAGAGGTGGTGGCCTAGTGGTAAGATACTGGACATGTTACTGACAGTAAGACTTCAGACATCACAACCCAAAGGTGCTGGGCTAGTAGGAAGAAACTGGACATGTTAACACCTCAGACACCACTACCCAGAGTTGGTGGGCTAGTGGGCTCAGACACCACAACCAAGAGGTGGTTGGCTATAAGTAAGATACTGGACATGTTAACACCTCAGACACCACAACCAAGAGATGGTGGACTAATGGTAAGATACTGGACATGTTGACACCTCAGACACCACAACCAAGTGATGGTGGGCTAGTGGTATGATACTGGACATGTTGACACCTCAGACACCACAACCAAGAGATGGTGGGCTAGTTGTAAGAAACTGGACATGTTGATACCCCAGACACCAAAACCAAGAGGTGGTAAGCTAGTGGTAAGATACTGGACATATTTACACCTCAGACACCACAACCAAGAGGTGGTGGGGTAGTGGTAAGATGCTGGACATATTAACACCTCAGACACCACAACCAAGAGATGGTGGAGTTGTGGTAAGATACTGGACATGTTAACACCTCAGACACCACAAATCAAGAGATGGTGGGCTAGTTGTAAGAAACTGGACATGTTGATACCCCAGACACCAAAACCAAGAGGTGGTAAGCTAGTGGTAAGATACTGGACATATTTACACCTCAGACACCACAACCAAGAGGTGGTGGGGTAGTGGTAAGATGCTGGACATATTAACACCTCAGACACCACAACCAAGAGATGGTGGAGTTGTGGTAAGATACTGGACATGTTAACACCTCAGACACCACCACCAAGACGTGGTGGGCTAGTGGTAAGATACTGGACATGTTAACACCTCAGACACCAAAACCAAGACGTGGTGGGCTAGTTGTAAGATACTGGACATGTTAACACCTCAGACACAACAACCCAGAGGTGGTGGCCTAGTGGTAAGATACTGGACATGTTACTGACAGTAAGACTTCAGATATCACAACCCAAAGGTGCTGGGCTAGTAGGAAGAAACTGGACATGTTAACACCTCAGACACCACTACCCAGAGTTGGTGGGCTAGTGGGCTCAGACACCACAACCAAGAGGTGGTTGGCTATAAGTAAGATACTGGACATGTTAACACCTCAGACACCCCAACCCAGAGGTGGTGGACTAATGGTAAGATACTGGACATGTTGACATCTCAGACACTACAACCAAGAGGTGGTGGGCTAGTTGTAAGATACTGGACATATTTACACCTCAGACACCACAACCAAGAGGTGGTGGGGTAGTGGTAAGATGCTGGACATATTAAAACCTCAGACACCACAACCAAGAGATGGTGGAGTAGTGGTAAGATACTGGACATGTTAACACCTCAGACACCACCACCAAGACGTGGTGGGCTAGTGGTAAGATACTGGACATGTTAACACCTCAGACACCAAAACCAAGACGTGGTGGGCTAGTTGTAAGATACTGGACATGTTAACACCTCAGAAACCACAACCCAGAGGTGGTGGCCTAGTGGTAAGATACTGGACATGTTAACACCTCAGACACAACAACCCAGAGGTGGTGGCCTAGTGGTAAGATACTGGACATGTTACTGACAGTAAGACTTCAGACATCACAACCCAAAGGTGCTGGGCTAGTAGGAAGAAACTGGACATGTTAACACCTCAGACACCACTACCCAGAGTTGGTGGGCTAGTGAGCTCAGACACCACAACCAAGAGGTGGTTGGCTATAAGTAAGATACTGGACATGTTAACACCTAAGACACCCCAAACCAGAGGTGGTGGACTAATGGTAAGATACTGGACATGTTGACATCTCAGACACCACAACCAAGAGGTGGTGGACTAGTGGTATGATACTGGACATGTTGACACCTCAGACACCACAACCAAGAGATGGTGGGCTAGTTGTAAGAAACTGGACATGTTGATACCCCAGACACCAAAACCAAGAGGTGGTAAGCTAGTGGTAAGATACTGGACATATTTACACCTCAGACACCACAACCAAGAGGTGGTGGGGTAGTGGTAAGATGCTGGACATATTAACACCTCAGACACCACAACCAAGAGATGGTGGAGTTGTGGTAAGATACTGGACATGTTAACACCTCAGACACCACCACCAAGACGTGGTGGGCTAGTGGTAAGATACTGGACATGTTAACACCTCAGACACCAAAACCAAGACGTGGTGGGCTAGTTGTAAGATACTGGACATGTTAACACCTCAGAAACCACAACCCAGAGGTGGTGGCCTAGTGGTAAGATACTGGACATGTTACTGACAGTAAGACTTCAGACATCACAACCCAAAGGTGCTAGGCTAGTAGGAAGAAACTGGACATGTTAACACCTCAGACACCACTACCCAGAGTTGGTGGGCTAGTGGACTCAGACACCACAACCAAGAGGTGGTTGGCTATAAGTAAGATACTGGACATGTTAACACCTCAGACACCCCAACCCAGAGGTGGTGGACTAATGGTAAGATACTGGACATGTTGACATCTCAGACACCACAACCAAGAGGTGGTGGGCTAGTTGTAAGATACTGGACATATTTACACCTCAGACACCACAACCAAGAGGTGGTGGGGTAGTGGTAAGATGCTGGACATATTAACACCTCAGACACCACAACCAAGAGATGGTGGAGTAGTGGTAAGATACTGGACATGTTAACACCTCAGACACCAAAACCAAGACGTGGTGGGCTAGTTGTAAGATACTGGACATGTTAACACCTCAGAAACCACAACCCAGAGGTGGTGGCCTAGTGGTAAGATACTGGACATGTTAACACCTCAGACACAACAACCCAGAGGTGGTGGCCTAGTGGTAAGATACTGGACATGTTACTGACAGTAAGACTTCAGACATCACAACCCAAAGGTGCTGGGCTAGTAGGAAGAAACTGGACATGTTAACACCTCAGACACCACTACCCAGAGTTGGTGGGCTAGTGGGCTCAGACACCACAACCAAGAGGTGGTTGGCTATAAGTAAGATACTGGACATGTTAACACCTCAGACACCCCAACCCAGAGGTGGTGGACTAATGGTAAGATACTGGACATGTTGACATCTCAGACACCACAACCAAGAGGTGGTGGACTAGTGGTATGATACTGGACATGTTGACACCTCAGACACCACAACCAAGTGATGGTGGGCTAGTTGTAAGAAACTGGACATGTTGATACCGCAGACACCAAAACCAAGAGGTGGTAAGCTAGTGGTAAGATACTGGACATATTTACACCTCAGACACCACAACCAAGAGGTGGTGGGGTAGTGGTAAGATGCTGGACATATTAACACCTCAGACACCACAACCAAGAGATGGTGGAGTTGTGGTAAGATACTGGACATGTTAACACCTCAGACACCACAATCAAGAGATGGTGGGCTAGTTGTAAGAAACTGGACATGTTGATACCCCAGACACCAAAACCAAGAGGTGGTAAGCTAGTGGTAAGATACTGGACATATTTACACCTCAGACACCACAACCAAGAGGTGGTGGGGTAGTGGTAAGATGCTGGACATATTAACACCTCAGACACCACAACCAAGAGATGGTGGAGTTGTGGTAAGATACTGGACATGTTAACACCTCAGACACCACCACCAAGACGTGGTGGGCTAGTGGTAAGATACTGGACATGTTAACACCTCAGACACCAAAACCAAGACGTGGTGGGCTAGTTGTAAGATACTGGACATGTTAACACCTCAGACACAACAACCCAGAGGTGGTGGCCTAGTGGTAAGATACTGGACATGTTACTGACAGTAAGACTTCAGATATCACAACCCAAAGGTGCTGGGCTAGTAGGAAGAAACTGGACATGTTAACACCTCAGACACCACTACCCAGAGTTGGTGGGCTAGTGGGCTCAGACACCACAAACCAAGAGGTGGTTGGCTATAAGTAAGATACTGGACATGTTAACACCTCAGACACCCCAACCCAGAGGTGGTGGACTAATGGTAAGATACTGGACATGTTGACATCTCAGACACTACAACCAAGAGGTGGTGGGCTAGTTGTAAGATACTGGACATATTTACACCTCAGACACCACAACCAAGAGGTGGTGGGGTAGTGGTAAGATGCTGGACATATTAAAACCTCAGACACCACAACCAAGAGATGGAGGAGTAGTGGTAAGATACTGGACATGTTAACACCTCAGACACCACCACCAAGATGTGGTGGGCTAGTGGTAAGATACTGGACATGTTAACACCTCAGAAACCACAACCCAGAGGTGGTGGCCTAGTGGTAAGATATTGGACATGTTAACACCTCAGACACAACAACCCAGAGGTGGTGGCCTAGTGGTAAGATACTGGACATGTAACTGACAGTAAGACTTCAGACATCACAACCCAAAGGTGCTGGGCTAGTAGGAAGAAACTGGACATGTTAACACCTCAGACACCACAACCCAGAGGTGGTGGGCTAGTGGTAAGATACTGGACATATTTACACCTCAGACACCACAACCAAGAGGTGGTGGGGTAGTGGTAAGATGCTGGACATATTAACACCTCTGACACCACAACCAAGAGATGGTGGAGTAGTGGTAAGATACTGGACATGTTAACACCTCAGACACCACCACCAAGACGTGGTGTGCTAGTGGTAAGATACTGGACATGTTTACACCTCAGACACCAAAACCAAGACGTGGTGGGCTAGTTGTAAGATACTGGACATGTTAACACCTCAGAAACCACAACCCAGAGGTGGTGGCCTAGTGGTAAGATACTGGACATGTTAACACCTCAGACACAACAACCCAGAGGTGGTGGCCTAGTGGTAAGATACTGGACATGTTACTGACAGTAAGACTTCAGACATCACAACCCAAAGGTGCTGGGCTAGTAGGAAGAAACTGGACATGTTAACACCTCAGACACCACTACCCAGAGTTGGTGGGCTAGTGGGCTCAGACACCACAACCAAGAGGTGGTTGGCTATAAGTAAGATACTGGACATGTTAACACCTCAGACACCCCAACCCAGAGGTGGTGGACTAATGGTAAGATACTGGACATGTTGACATCTCAGACACCACAACCAAGAGGTGGTGGACTAGTGGTAAGATACTGGACATGTTGACACCTCAGACACCACAACCAAGAGATGGTGGGCTAGTTGTAAGAAACTGGACATGTTGATACCCCAGACACCAAAACCAAGAGGTGGTAAGCTAGTGGTAAGATACTGGACATATTTACACCTCAGACACCACAACCAAGAGGTGGTGGGGTAGTGATAAGATGCTGGACATATTAACACCTGAGACACCACAACCAAGAGATGGTGGAGTTGTGGTAAGATACTGGACATGTTAACACCTCAGACACCACAACCAAGAGATGGTGGGCTAGTTGTAAGAAACTGGACATGTTGATACCCCAGACACCAAAACCAAGAGGTGGTAAGCTAGTGGTAAGATACTGGACATATTTACACCTCAGACACCACAACCAAGAGGTGGTGGGGTAGTGATAAGATGCTGGACATATTAACACCTGAGACACCACAACCAAGAGATGGTGGAGTTGTGGTAAGATACTGGACATGTTAACACCTCAGACACCAAAACCAAGACGTGGTGGGCTAGTGGTAAGATACTGGACATGTTAACACCTCAGACACCACAACCAAGAGGTGGTGGGCTAGTGGTAAGATACTGGACATGTTAACACCTCAGACACCACAACCAAGAGATGGTGGGCTAGTTGTAAGAAACTGGACATGTTGATACCCCAGACACCAAAACCAAGAGGTGGTAAGCTAGTGGTAAGATACTGGACATATTTACACCTCAGACACCACAACCAAGAGGTGGTGGGGTAGTGGTAAGATGCTGGACATATTAACACCTGAGACACCACAACCAAGAGATGGTGGAGTTGTGGTAAGATACTGGACATGTTAACACCTCAGACATCAAAACCAAGACGTGTTGGGCTAGTTGTAAGATACTGGACATGTTAACACCTCAGAAACCACAACCCAGAGGTGGTGGCCTAGTGGTAAGATACTGGACATGTTAACACCTCAGACACAACAACCCAGAGGTGGTGGCCTAGTGGTAAGATACTGGACATGTTACTGACAGTAAGACTTCAGACATCACAACCCAAAGGTGCTGGGCTAGTAGGAAGAAACTGGACATGTTAACACCTCAGACACCACTACCCAGAGTTGGTGGGCTAGTGGGCTCAGACACCACAACCAAGAGGTGGTTGGCTATAAGTAAGATACTGGACATGTTAACACCTCAGACACCCCAACCCAGAGGTGGTGGACTAATGGTAAGATACTGGACATGTTGACATCTCAGACACCACAACCAAGAGGTGGTGGGCTAGTTGTAAGATACTGGACATATTTACACCTCAGACACCACAACCAAGAGGTGGTGGGGTAGTGGTAAGATGCTGGACATATTAAAACCTCAGACACCACAACCAAGAGATGGAGGAGTAGTGGTAAGATACTGGACATGTTAACACCTCAGACACCACCACCAAGACGTGGTGGGCTAGTGGTAAGATACTGGACATGTTAACACCTCAGACACCAAAACCAAGACGTGGTGGGCTAGTTGTAAGATACTGGACATGTTAACACCTCAGAAACCACAACCCAGAGGTGGTGGCCTAGTGGTAAGACACTTGAAATGTTGATACCTCAGACACCACAACCAAGAGGTGGTTGGCTATAAGTAAGATACTGGACATGTTTACACCTCAGACACCCCAACCAAGAGGTGGTGGACTAATGGTAAGATACTGGACATGTTAAAACCTCAGACACCAAAACCAAGAGGTGGTGGGCTAGTTGTAAGATACTGGATATGTTAACACCTCAAGCACCACAACCAAGATGTGGTGGGCTAATGGTAAGATACTGGACATGTTAACACCTCAGACACCACAACTAAGAGGTGGTGGACTAATGGTAAGATACTGGACATGTTAACACCTCAGACACCACAACCAAGAGGTGGTGGGCTAGTTGTAAGATACTGGACATGTTAACACCTCAGACACCACAACCAAGAGGTGGTGGGCTAGTTGTAAGATACTGGACATGTTAACACCTCAGACACCACAACCAAGAGGTGGTGGGCTAGTTGTAAGATACTGGATATGTTAACACCTCAGACACCACAACCCAGAGGTGGTGGGCTAGTGGTAAGATACTGGACATGTTAACACATCAGACACCACAACCAAGATGTGGTGGACTAATGGTAAGATACTGGACATGTTAACACCTCTGACACCAAAGCCAAGAGGTGGTAAACTAGTGGTAAGATACTGGACATATTAACACCTCAGACACCACAACCAAGAGGTGGTGGGGTAGTGGTAAGATACTGGACATGTTAACACATCAGTCACCACAACCAAGACCTGGTGGGCTAGTGGTAAGATACTTGACATGTAAACATCTCAGACACCCTAACCAAGAGGTGTTGGGCTAGTGGTAAGATGCTGGTCATATTAACACCTCAGACACCACAACCAAGAGATGGTGGGCTAGTGGTAAGATACTGGATATGTTTATCAAGATATATTTGAATGGCCATTATATTAGGTATATGTTTTTGTTTTATTTGTATCTGAACTTAGCTGACGGCTTAGGCCCATGGGCCTCTTGTCTACATTAAACTATTCAGCCACCATGTTCACCCTAAGACTGAACCACCACAACCCAGGAGTGGAGGACTAAAATATTGAAAGACTTTTTAGATCGCCAGGTTTGAAGCGTCCGTCATCTATCTGTCTGTCAAAAATCAACTTCTTCTCCATAAACGCTGGCCAAAATTTAATAAAATTTGACTGGTAGCAAATTATGGGCTACTGACTGAAAATTATACAAGGTGAGCAATACAGGCCCTCTGGGCCTCTTGTTTCAATTTGTTATAATTAATCATTTAATGTGTATCATAAGGGAGATAAAAAAAATGTACACACATACACCTTATACTGTCAAACATACAGAGAGAGAGACGAAAAACAAAAACAAAAACAGAAAAGAAAAACAAAGAGAAAGGAAAGAAAGAGAGAGAGAAAAAAAAAGATAGATAAAGGGGAGGGGTAGACAGAGGTATTTAGAGTGGCACGTGCAGTAGGCGAAGATCGAAGAAATAAGAAGTTATATCGACAAAAAAATGACCTTCATTATTATCAACAAATGTATGTTAATTTTTCAAGGACTTTTATGTTCTAGCCAGAAGATATATTCAGTATTTTATTTACTATATATTAATCGTATAAAAATTTGGTCTGGGATTGACAAATACAGGTAGCAATGGTGAAGATAAAACTTTTCAATCAACATTAATTGCCTGACAAAAATATTGTATTGTAGCGGGATTGGACTGGGTCGATCATCGGTGACCAGGTAGCTCAGTCGGTAGAGCACTCGGCTAGTATTCTGAGGGTCCCGGGTTCGAATCCCGGTCTGGCCGCTACATTTCTCCTCTCCTGTTACAGTATATCATTTAGTACAAGCAGATCTTTAGATTGGCAGCATCACAACTAATCTTCCTTTGAAATATTTTAATTATGAGACTGACGTGATCAAGTTGATGATTGAGTCATTTTTCAAAGTTACAATTGTTTAGAAAAAATTAATATAATTCATAAAATGCTGCAAAAATAATCATTGTTTGCTTCGCTGCATTACATGTTCACATAAGTTTAATTTGTTAAACTAAGTGTACTTCCATGTAACGGTTAAGTTTTTTTGCACCGGCGACGCAACTATTATGTAATGATATCATCAGCTGATCATACTTGGGTGTGTATTGCCTTGGGCAGCTAGTGTATTGAAGTAGTTTTAGCTAGAGTTACTTCCCTTCTGGTCTGATTAGAGCACTTGTCAAATATATTCATGCGCGTTAATCGCTCGTAAATCCACTGATGACAGATGCCGTTTCGTATGTATTTCTTTAAAAAAAACCACTGAAATAAAGAAATAATATTTCATTGGATGAATTAGGATGTGTAAGGGGTTATTTTTTCTTATAACTCGAAATTATATGTGATTCCAATTTTGACGCGGAGTGGAGTAAAGTGAGTACTTCGGTTCGAAGGAAAAACATAAACAAAAAGAAAGGAGGGTAAAGAATTCTCTGTGTTGTAAACAGTATTGTTATGTAATTTGTCCGTGTCCAGTTGTTTGCATACCTTCTGATATATCAGGATTGACTTTTTGTGCCAATGGAGTATTTGTGAGTTGAGTAAATAGATGAAATAAGCTGCAAGTGGGTACAGCCTGAACCATCTGCATGTAAATCTTCTCCGGCAGTGATGTGTGATTGATGTTCACGGGGTTTGCACTTACTATCCGAATTCAGCGACATTTGACTTCAGTTTTTTTTCAATAAGGTAAGTTATCACGCAGACAAGACCCTTAGTCCCAAACTTACATGTATGCTTCTAAAATATCTTCAAATTTGGCCTGTTGATTATTGTAAAATTTGCAACAATAACAATATCCAGCTGTCTTATTGCAAACTTCAGTATTTTACCAAAACACGTGTGAAAACCATACGGGATGTGTGTTTTTAGTGTGAATATTATTATTGAAAACCATTACAAACCAGGCTCAAATAATATGTAGCAACACAAATGTGTAAACTGTTGCATATTAACTTGAAATTCGAGCACTACCACCCCCACTTCCTCTATAAATGCATGATAAATTGCACTTATATGGTTTAGAGCTAATATTTGGTACCTAATCGGTAGAGCCATGGATTTTCACAATGTAGACCCAGGTTAATTTGATTCCTGGTCAGGTCATTGGAAAGAATCGTGTGTTGTTTCCTGTTCTTCTATGTTGGCGTCCAATGTGGGACTCTAAGCTTGTAACAAGATGAGAAAATGTCGTGGTCATGCAGCTAGATTCGAACTGGGGACCCCCAAACACTATAGCAGAATACTCTACTGACTGAGCTATCTGGTCATCAATGATCGACCCAGTCCCATATTTTTCACTACAACAGGATGCTGGCCAAATTCATTTTTGGAATATATTTGTATTGTATTATTAGTAATATTTGTCTATGGATTTTCATAACTTTCTTTCTGAAAGTTATTGGAAATATATCTGACCAAAGTGATTGGATAAAATATCATAGGGATATATTACATCATAGATTCTTATCATTTGGTGACCAGTGGCCGACCTGTCCATCATGAGCTATGCATGTCTGACTGCCCCAAGTTTGGGTAGATATGGTCAGTTATATTGTAATACAGTAATAGCTAGGTGACTTGATCATGACCACTATATACCTGACATCTCACTATAGGCCGATCATATGTAGACCAGTAAACATGTGTATATATTTATAAATGTGTGTATTACAAACATCTGTGATATGTAACATTACCTTTGTGAAAGCATGATTAACTTTAATGGCATTAACCACTATCTTTGGAATTTCAACTGTTGGTTGGAAGAAAGCATGCTACGTTTTAATGATGAAAATACAGATTCATGTTATGCATATAGTGAAATAATGAATATTAAAAAAAGAAGACCATCATCTTATTCATACTTGATATTTCAAAGTGGACTGTTCAATGAAAAGAATCAAAATGTATCTTTAGGGGCGAATGGGTTATACATGATCAGTGTGATTTCAGGTCTTTTGAAACATTACATGGTCAGTAATTCTATGGAGATAAACCAGCTGTAGGGGTCAAAGATTACATGACATATTAAAGATATAGCCACATCAATAGAACTGGTATCTGATCCCCTAAGGTGTCTCAGGGGCATCTGATTGTGTTGATGATAAGTTTATCAGAGTTCCTGACATCTATTGGTGATATATATATGGTAACATGATAAGTAGAAGACACAGATTTATGCCACATTGAGATTGCCCATTTAATCCCACCTGACTTATGTTAAAGTATATGATAATACCAGGTAATGTCATCACTCTGTTTGTTTCCCAAAGCTGACTAAGGTATGTCTAGGTACAAGCTAGGAACCGTATTCTACCCAATTAATAAGCAAGATCGTGGCGTGCTTAAATAGTTTTAAAGAGATGAGGGGCCAGGCAATTAAATGAGTACCAAATTTGGACTACTTTATCACAAAAGTATTGCACAAAGTAAGTCATAAATCAATTTGTAAAAGAAATCAATTGCAAAAATCATTGATTTTCATTTTTTTGGTATTTATTTAATTTGAGGTAAGTGAAAGTTTGGCTTCAAAAGGGGAGGGAGTGCTTATAGGACAAGAGTGTTTACTAGATCAAATATAGTACTCATATGTTCTGAAAACATCTTGTCTTACCGCTGAATAAACCTAGAGGAAATTGCTTTTTGAATTGTGTATTATAAATTATGAATTGAATAGCTGAGAGTGTTTTCATTGTGAAAAAAATTGTATACATATCAATTGCAATGAAAGTTACATATAAGAATAAAAGATCAAAATACAGCTGTATGCTAAGATATACATGTGTATTTAAATTTTTTGAAGTCACAATGAATTATTTTATTGCAGGAAGAATTTATAATGAGTTTGTTTAAAGATGCTCCACCGCTTACAAATGCTATTTTTTCACTATCTAAAACAGGAGCAGACAATTTAGTATTTTTCTTCAGTTACAAGAGTTACTTACTTTAAACCATTACCACCATTGAAAAGTTTGAGCTTCTAATTTCACTTCAAGCTAAAAGTATGAAAAATAATTAATTGCATCCCTAAAAAATTCCGTGGTATAATATCCTATATGGAATAAATACTGATTGTGCATGCACCAAAGGCAAAATAAATTACTTAATATTATTTTCTGTGTTAATTAGACATATATATACATGATCAAACACCAATTATTGTTCAAATGACGAATATCGTTTATGCTCTGTTGGCGATGGAGCATCTTTAATGTTTTCACAAGTTTGTTTATAACTGGTTCAGTCTCTTTGCCATCCATGCATGGTGACAGATGTATAACTGTTACCAATCACAAGCTATCACACATCTGTTGTCAATCTATGCTTTCAAATGATAATAACAAATATCCATCTGTGCATCTTTTTACTGCTAAGATAAATTACAATTTGCTTAAATCCCCATCATATGCATGTAGTAAGTAAATTACAGAATATTTTATACTTGGTCTGAGTTTTTTTCGTTCAATATACCAAATGGTTCAGTGCATTAGTCTCTCGGTTAACTGAGTTACCTTCCATGCAGGTTCAGGTATCCTTTGTGATCAATGTAGTTATTCTTTGGGTGAAATCCGCTTCATTTTCTCTGAAAAGTATGATGTTGCGCTTGCACCAAACACATGACATAGATCTGAACAATCATGCAAGGGCAAATAACTCTGTAATATGTAAAACAACAAAATTATAAATATTGTGTATGTGCCAGGTTAATGTGATTGTTAATCATAAATAAGTTTGTTAGGACATTTACTTTCAATTATCAAACTTGATTTAGACTTCATTTTATTCCAAGTGGAAATCCAACTGTATTGATTAGTTTACATGTATTTATGCTATTAAATCAAATTTGCTATGATCACAAAATTTCAGAATGTATGTAGTTTTGCAGACTGTCAACAGTCTCTAGAATATTGATCACTAAATTACTAAAATTTGGCTTGTTAATTTTTGTCTCTGCAACATGCCTGATTAGTCTCAAACTAGGGGGAGATAATCTAGTTTTAAAATTCTGCTGAGAAAATATTATCAATAACTTGCGGTCTGGTGGCCAGTTCAATAGTATTGCAGCAGCTTCTTTCATGTTTCAACTTTGTATATATTCAGTCAAACAGACTAATACTGACCCTTTTAGAGCTTTGGCTCTCAGACCTGGAATGTGTGTACAGCAAACAGATTAGCAGACAGGGCTATTGATTTGAGGCGATAAGAAATTGGGTGGAATTGTCAACAAGAAGTTAGAAGATGATGTAGATCAGCAGTTGAGTATCTAGAACTGTGTATACTGTATTTTAAACATACTTATAGGCTGGATTGTAACAATGATAGATAAGGGCCCAGAGCCCAGTGTGATAGATATAAGACTTTGTTTGTATGCTACATCCGAAGTAACTTTCATGATAGTTTGTAGTTTTTTTCTGGCCTCCAATGTTTATCAAACCATGCAAACTGCTTCAACGAAGTCATTCTCAAGGATGACCTCAAGCTCCCACGTATGCGGTGTGGTGAAGTTCATGCTTATTTTGCAATTGGGAGACTGCTATTTT
Source organism: Argopecten irradians (assembly GCF_041381155.1). Taxonomy (NCBI): domain Eukaryota; kingdom Metazoa; phylum Mollusca; class Bivalvia; order Pectinida; family Pectinidae; genus Argopecten; species Argopecten irradians. The sequence goes on along the minus strand of NC_091142.1, from coordinate 28,322,767 downwards.
GGGAGACTGCAGTATGTTTGTGTTGTGACTCTTTGCTATATTGGAACTTCCACCCTTTTTAATACAACGCGACTAGCGTTTTTATTAATGCTACCTGGTTTACTACTGATGTGTAGGACTGAGTATGACTTGCCCTACAATGACATCTAGTGGTGACCTCTTGAACCATTTCATTCATAAAATTCCATTCATAAATTCCCTATTCATTGAATAATATTCCTTTGGACCAATCAGTAGTCATAGGAAGACTGCCTTCTGATTGGTAGAATACACAGAGTGTGTATAGAATACACAGAGTGTTATAATAGATCAG